>NW_020664375.1:5152-179937 GCF_002925995.2 Terrapene triunguis
CTTATTATTATATTTTTATAAAACCATATAGACTGCACAACGTCACAATCTTATCTTTGGATTTCTTGGCTTCCTGAAGACTTTTATCTATGGCTTGTGGTCTTTAACTTCAGTGTTGTTCTAAGGCATTATCCAAAGAGGTTATATCTGTTCAAATTTAACTCCATCATAAAGTTTTTTGCTTAGGAATTTTCTTATGACACTTTTTCTGAATTGCCCCAGACATTCAAGAAAAGTTGTACCCTGAGCTAAGACCTCACATGAAATTTCAGGTGGGTCAGTTTTTTTGTGGTGAAGTTGGGGGAGGGATATGTCAAAATGAGAACCGCAACGGGCAAATGAGTTTTGCTAATTACATATTCTCAATTAAGCATCTGATAGTAAATCATTGTTCTATTGTTAATTAAAAGTATTGTAAACTGAAATTATGTAGGTTTCTGTGGGATATTTTATGATGCATATTGAGAGTTTTAATATTTAATCAGTTTGCCATAATATATCACACCCTCTAAAAGGGCTGGTATTTAGAAATAACAATAGTTCAGCCCTTGATTCAGGCCTGATTCAATACCCACTGGAGCCAGTGGAAGTTTTTCCATTGATTTCAGTGAGCAATGGATCAGGACAACAGAGCAGATGATTGCTGGTGATATTTCTAACATTCTCAAAATGCAGTTCTGCTCTGAAGAAGGAGAAAGGGAAAAGAGACACTTTGACATTCTGCTTGTTCACTGTTTCCTTGTCAAACATGTTCAATTTACAGTGAGGTGTTACATAAGTATAATTTAGGGCAGATTTTGTCTCTGCAATTGGAATGTAGGGCTTGTCTACACGTGAAAATTAATCCGGAATAAGGTAGGGTGCGAATTTAAAGCAGTTTCACTGTTCCTGATTAGCTTCATGTGTGGACGTTTTTATTTTGGAATAAGAGTGCTTGAAGTGGATTAAGCTAAATTGGAATAAGGCACTCTGATTCCGGAATAAGAATGTCCATGTGGAATTAATCAGGAATAGCTATTTTGGAGTAAGTTCCCATGTAGACAAGCCCTTAGTTAACTGTTCTGCTGATAATACGCAAGGCAGAACTGAATCTTGCTCCCACTTCAAGAGAATGTTGGCATGGGAGTGTATTTCCTGTGATGATGAATAAAGGATTCTTAGTTAATATAATCTAAATCCCTGTGTTCATAATAGCAAAGAATGCTAGTAGTGAAAAAATTATTTTGTCACTGAAATAAAGTTATTTTTTCTGAATAAGTAATGAACAGAAATGTTGAATAAGTAGTACTGTTTTAACTAGTCATGTCTCAGAGCAGAGTTAGGTTTGAAAGGACATTTAAATAGCCTAGGTCTTTGGAGCTTTTGCACTTAATGACTGAGATCTCCGGTTTTGGGCCCTAAACAAAGGCATTAGTCTGGAATTGCTTCCCAGACTATGCATTGTCTTCCCTAAATGACTACCTTTGTATCAAGATCAGTGGAACAGGAATCGGAGGGAGGGACTGTTATTGATGGGTCACCAGGAAATCTGGAGGAACTGTTATTGATGGGACATCCACAGTCCACAGGGTTTAATAAAGTTCCCCTTGTTCAACTTAACTTGCTTTCTGCTTCACTCTTTGTAAATGAAATGCCTCTCTCTATACTCCTATATTCTGTGATGCTGTGCTGTGCTGTCCAGAGGTTGGCATCACCAATCTTAAAGGGTCAGTGCACCCTGCTACTTTACTGGAGTTACCAAGCCAAAGCTATATTTATTGGAAAATTGTAAAACTTTCCCATTTCCCCCCATCAATGTGTCTCCTTCCACTTTGGAGGTATCCTTCTAAACAGCTGAGTCTCCAGGTTCATTCTGTCCCTGGCCCCTGCTGGGAATGCCCACAGTGGTACTATTTATAGTGGTGGATCAACCTTATTTTCATCATATTATGATTCAATGCTGGGGCACTCCTTGCATGTTTTGAGTAAGGCTTCTTTAGAGCTATAATCCTCTCAGAGGCAGCATGTATCCCAATTACAGCCCTTTTCCCTTTACCTTCTTAAATACAGAAAGTATTCATATCAATAGAAGTACAACCGTTTCTCAACATAAAAGATAAGCAAAAATCTTTCTTACTTTGATGCTGAAAAGAGGACTATCCAGTAATACGGCCCACTATTTTCTTGAATTACTAGCATAGTCTCAAATTTGAAATCCATTATTTCCAATCCAAGCTTTTTTCTTTTTTTAAAATTGAGTATGTTGCTCGTGCAGCAAAATAATTTAAATCTAAAAAATGCTGTGCAGACTTAAGGTTCATTACTCTGATGTGCTCAAAGGCCATACATAATGAAAAGATGATTTATTATCTTTTAATCTATGTTGTTCATCAGGCTGATGCATCCTAAACAACACTTGCACATGTTTTGATCCAACCTTTGCTTTTGGCATTTACAAAATCTCCTCTTTAGACCGTCTCCATCTAGATACAGATGAAAGAACAAGCTGCAGCTCACAAGAGCAGGTTATTCAAAGTAGTATTCCAGGATCAAGAACAAAGGAATGGAAAGGGAAACATAATAATTTAAAGACTCTGCAAAGACATGGAAGACCCCAAGTAAAATTTGATGTGGTTATACAGGAATCCAGATGTATATTTTGCTCTATTTTTCAGCACTAATATAGGGATAACTAAATGCAGTGAGTCTATTTTTCCTCTCACTTACATTCATTTTACACTGAAATCAATGGAGCTATGTCTCATTTATACAGGTGAAAGCTAAAGGACAGAATCAGTATCTCAAAACTGGGTAAGAAACACATGTAAATTCACAGTGTGTATTTTTTTCTTTGCATTAGAATTTTTCTCTTCACACCAGTAACGAATACTGTTTTACTTTATTATGACTATTCTCAAGTCTATTGTCTTCTGATAGCTTGGATTTCATGCAATTAAGGGCAAGTCTACACTACAAAATTAAGTCAACCTAAGTTACATCTTTGTATAGCCACCACAGTAATTGAATCGGTTTTACACGTCCACACTACGTTCCTGGTGTCAGCAGTGCACATCCTTACCAGGGCCTCTTGCACCAATTTAACTACCTGTGTGAAGCATTGTGGGATGGTTTCTGAAAGGCAGCAACATTCAATATAAGTAACTGAGTCATTCTAACTACATGGATTTAGGTGCTATGCCTCTCGCGGAGGTAGAGTTAAGCTGGTGTAGTGGGCGAGTTACATTTGTGGGAGCTACATGTTAGTGTAGACGCTTACAGAGTTAGGTCGACGTGAGCTGTGTCATGTAGAACAGGGTTCATACTCCCAGGTGATGTGCATAGTTGTCAAGAGTACTATAGAACACTCGAAGTTCAATATCAGAGTTTAATTGTGGTTTGTATCAAAGCTAGAGCTGGAGGCTTCATGAACAAAGAATATGAACAAAAAACTGCCTGAAGTTAATATGCAAGCTTAATTTTTTTTTTAAAGTTAACTGTGGAAATATATATTGTAAGACAGAGTTCCCTGCTTGAGGACAGTAATGAGTTCACATTCCATTATTAGTCTTTTATAAAACACTGTGAGAGAAAGCTAAGAGTTCTGTCTTCTCATTATTACTGATATTCTTTGGCCTTGATGTGTGAATGTAGGATCCTACCATGCTTGTTATTTCCATGTAATTTTGTGTTCTTGTAACCATGGAAAATATAGCAAAGAATTATAAGTCAAAAGAATATACAGTGTACAGTAATGAAGTGGATATTTTAACACCATGCTCGGACAAAGGATCTAAATGGAGAAAATAAGGATTATATGAGGCCTAGAAAGCAGTTTGTTATGTAACGTTTGTGGAGAAAAAATGACCTCAGTTTTCTTTTTATGGGAACTTAACAAAAAAAACCATGAATATTTACATTCTCTTCTTTCTCTGTCTCATATATAATGTGTGTGGAAGGGGTATTTATTATTGCTCTTCTAATTCTGCTTTTTTCCTCATTGTATTGTATGATTTACAAACTATTATTTTTATATGGCTACTAAATGGTGATTTTGGGCAAACGAGTGGCAGCAGCAGAATTATGCAGCATCACATCAAAGTGAGGAAAATGAAAGGAGGTAAGTGAGAGGTAAGAGCTTGTGCTCTGCAATCTAGAGAGAGTTTCTAGAATCATTTTACTTCCTGATTCATAGCTCTTTTTCAGGCACACAGAAACTCACACATCCAAACCTTGCTTCTGTGTTTTTAAAGTGCTGTCCAGAGAAGGAGATCTTGCTTTAAGATAGCCTGGCAACAGAGCATCGATGGACTATACTTGTAATGAAAAGGATATTCTATAATCACTTAGATACCACAACCTCCACTCTCCAAGTTTATTCTAATTGAATTTGATTAGTGCCAGCTATCCAAATGTTTCAGAAGGATTTCTGTATGACTTAGTCATGTGAGCATGCAGATACTCTGCATTGGTAACTGACAAGTTGAAGCTTGTATGTAAACAGGCTTCAGAGTGGTAGCCATGTTAGTCTGTATCAGCAAAAACAACGAGGAGTCCTTGTGGCACCTTAGAGACTAACAAATTTATTTGGGCATAAGCTTTCGTGGGCTACAACCCACTTCATCAGATGCATGGTGTGGAAAATACAGTAGCAGGTATAAATACACAGCACATGAAAAGATGGGAGTTGCCTTACCAAGTGGGAAGTCAGTCTAACGAGACAATTCAATTAACAGTAGGATACCAAGGGAGGAGAAATCACTTTTGGAGTGGTAATGAGAGTGGCCCATTTCAAACAGTTGACAAGAAGGTGTGAGTAACAGTAGGGGGAAGTTGGTATGGGGAAAATAGGTTGGAAAATGAGTGAGAGGCTGCTAGACAACTCTCTGACACCACATTCTACAGGCCATTACCCTCTAACCCCACTGAGAATTACCAAAAGAAACTACACCATCTGCTCAAGAAACTCCTTGAAGAAGCACAGGAACAAATCTACACTGACACACCCCTAGAGCCCTGACCAGGGGTATTTTATCTGCTACCCAAAATCCATAAACCTGGGAATCCTGGACGCCCCATCATCTCAGGCATTGGCACCCTGACAGCAGGATTATCTGGCTATGTAGATTGTCTCCTCAGGCCCTACGCTACCAGCACTCCCAGCTATCTTCAAGACACCACTGACTTCCTGAGGAAACTACAAACCTTTGGTGATCTTCCAGAAAACACCATCCTAGCCACTATGGATGTAGAAGCCCTCTACACCAACATTCCATGCAAAGATGGACTACTAGCCGTCAGGAATAGCATCCCCAATACTATCACAGCAAACCTGGTGGCTGAACTTTGTGACTTTGTCTTCACCCACAACTATTTCAGATTTGGGGACAATTTATACCTTCAAGTCAGCGGCACTGCTATGGGTACCTGCATGGCCCCACTGTATACCAACATTCTTATGGCTGACTTAGAACAACGCTTCCTCAGGTCTCGTCCCCTAACGCCCCTACTCTACTTGCGCTACACTGATGACATCTTCAAAATGGCATCAAAATGAAAGCAGAACAAGTAGAAATATTGTAGAAGTAGAAAAAAGTTGAGAGGGAGGATAATGTTCAGTGGAAATTTCTGATATTTCTGAAATTCACTAGAAGAAATCTGAATTTTTAACTCACTTCACCTCAGAAGGATTTTGGTTGAGCAGGGTCCCATGTAGCTTCTGCAAAGGAAAAGCACACTTTATTAATCTGTGCTAAGCTCCCTATGCAGCATGCTGATTCTTTGTAACTCCTGGGTACCCTGTATCTTTTCCCTGGCCATTGTAGCCTAATGTTGACTAGAGGTCCTGGGTTTCAGAGATGCTAGGAACTGAATTGAGCCCTCGAGGTTAAATCTTCAGGGGATGTAAATCAGCATAATTCTAACTTCCCCTCTCCTCATTGACGTCAGTAGAGTCATATCCACTTAGACCAGCTGAGAATCTGGCCCACAGTACTTAAAGCAATTGAGTGGAATTCACCTTTTTAAGTGGGCTCTTCCCAAGACTGCCAGAAAGGACTCCAGTGCAGGATTTGGGGATCCTCGGAGGAAGTCCATGTTGGTATGCTTGGGGGGTTCCAATTAAAGGGTTAATTTTTTTCTCCCTCCTTCACAGATAGAAGCTTCAGCCACTACCATGGTAAAGCTGCACTCTTAAAATCTGCTAATCAAAACTCAAACCATGTGAAACTGATCTGGGAAAATTTTAATGACAAGCTTAAAAGTCAGTGTAGGTTTGCTAAGGTTTCTGTAACTTCCTGGGGTGATGTGATTCAGTGCTGAAACTGGGTGAAGCATAGTAGTTTTTCTGTGGGGTTTAGTTATTGAGTTTGTCAAAACCCAACACTGTAGAGCCTGGGGCCTGAGCATGTTGTGAAAACTGATGTGAAACAACACTGAAGAAAATGCTCACACAATTCCCTGCAAAGCAAATTGGCAGAACCGCTCACAACTCTAATTATATCCCACTGAGAGTCACTTCTTCAATCTGCAGTGCGGTAGTTTTTCACTATACTATTGTTCTCCAGTTGAGGTACTACTATTATTTATATAGCATCATAAGTATGAACAGCTAGGCACAATGGCCTGGCTGTACAAAATCGTATTACGCATTCTCTGCCCTGAAGGACTGCCAGTGTGTGGGTATGTGATGAGACAGTACAGAGAAATACTGTGACAAAAACTGAGGCGACAAGCTGCCAGCATCTGGGGACGAGCACGGAGTCCCAAACCAAAAAGAATCGAATAGCATGGAAGATTTACAGCTACCAACTGTAATCTTTGAAAGTAATTTTCATAACCCATATTAGTGCAGCTTTTCCTAGTCTATACCTAAATAAAGGTGAGCTCAAATTATTTTCTTTTTTCGTATGTGCTGTTCCTTCTCTTTCCTAAAGAAACTGTATTTTAACTGTGCCTATAACTTGAATTTGATTGTTCGTGTGGGGGCATGGGTACTGACTGAACGTACCTCAAAAATCTTTACCATATTGAAAGGAAGAGAATGGGAGGAGTTAATTGGGCTAGAGGTGTTCTAGGTGGCACAGGTAGCAACACTTATAGTTAAGCTTGCCTGACACTTCCCATTATAAGACCCGGTTTTCAATTGCTTATGACTTTACCAAGCTTAAAAGTTTGGGGTGAACTTTTCCATGCCAGATGTCTGCCTCAGGCTGACTTTTTTGTGTGGAAGTTTCAGCTAAAGTAGTTCAGCTGTTTCTGAGAATGAAGTTAGGGGGAAAATACCTGGTTTGCCCAATGTTTAAAAAAAAGATGCTGCTTCATGAGGAAGCTCTAGCGCCTCTGTGCTTTGGAGCATAGACTTTAAGTTTGCCAGGGGGCCTCCCATAAAAATTCACCCACGTTTTGCCGACTTAAGAGCTCCTGAAATCTGTTTGCTTGTGCTCAGTAGAGACTTGTTAGAGTTTGGCAGTTAAATTTTCTGAAGATTCCATCTTAACTGAGCATGTTTCATCCCCTCACAGCTCCTACTGCTGACCAGACTATGCATGCATGTCATCTCCCTAGAGCAGCTGAGCATGCTCAGTCCTGGGGCTGCAGGGGCTGAGCAGGACTATCCCTGCAATTGCAGTCCCCAGCTGCCGGTGCTACTGTGGTGCTGGACACTAACTGAGAGCAGGGAGACTCTCTCCTGTACTCTCAGTACCCGCACTGCTGATACCCAGGCAGCATGGAGGAGAAGGAAGCTGTCTTATTTGAATGTGGAGGAGGGGCGGAACATAAAAGTGCTATAAAATGCTAAGTAGTCTGAAAACTCAAGCTAGGCATCTCAGATTGGATACCCAAAGTTAGTTGACGCTTTTGACCTTAATCTTTGTGCCTCAGTGCCCCATGTGTGAAATGGGTGTAATAATATCCCCTCAGGGGTGTTATGAAGGTACATTTATAAAGATCAAAGATATTACAGTGAGAGCACCATAGAAAAGCACATGAGGAAATTAATTCTGTATTCAGTACTGGTTTGGGTGGTGTGCTGTAAATAACACGCAGAGCCACACACTAACAGTTGAAAATGAAACAAAAGATTGAATAGCTACCCATTTGGTGAGCACAGCACCATCCTGTGTGCTGACTAGGGCAAGGGTTCTGTAGAAGAAATACTACGTACCGGTAATCATGTAATTAAAGACTGCGTCATAATACATAGGGTTGCATGGACAACCTTAATTCAGGCATTTTTTAATTCTGAGCACCTGATTTTGTAATTTTAATGGTCCTTACAAGTTATTTATATATATATATATAGGCAGGTCTGGTAGCACCGACTGTTACAAGATTGCCTGGCACTTTCCATTATAAGCCCCTGTTTTCAGTTGCTTGTAACTTTGTCATATTTTAACTGTTTGGAATGAAATTTTCCATGCAAAGTGTCTGCCTCAGGCTGAATGTTTCTGAGAAATTTCAGCCAAAACGGTTCAGCTATCTGCAAGGATGAGGATAGGGAAAAATGAGTTGTTTTGCCTAAAGTTTTGGCAACCTTTTCTTTGAAAAGCTCTAGTGTCCCCATACTTTGGATCAGGGACTTGAAATTTGGTGTGGATGTGGCCTTTGTGTCAGGAACATGCATATTGCCATCCTAATGAAACTTTGCATAAATTTGGCCAAGTTATGAACCTTTGAAAAATTGCAGTTTGTTCATGCGCAGTAGAGACTTGATAGACCTCAGCTTAGGTCTCAGAAGATTCCATAATTACTGATTTCAGAGTGGTAGCCGTGATAGTCTGTATCAGCAAAAACAATGAGGAGTCCTTGTGCACCTTATAGACTAACAAATTTATTTGGGCATAAGCTGTCATGGGCTAAAACCCACTTTATCAGATGCATGGAGTGGAAAATACAGTAGCAGGTATATATACACAGTACATGAAAAGATGGGAGTTGCCTTACCAAGTGGGGGGTCAGTGCTAATGAGACAATTCAATTAAAGTGGACTATTCTCAACAGTAGAATACCAAGGGAGGAAAAATCACTTTTGTAGTGGTAATGAGGGTGGCCCATTTCAAACAGTTGACAAGAAGGTGTTAGTAACAGTAGGGAGAAATTAGTATGGGGAAATTAGTTTTTGTAATGACCCATCCACTACCAGTCTTTATTCAGGCCTAATTTGATGGTGTCCAGTTTGCATCATTACTGAGCATTCCCAAATCTCACAGCTCCTAGTGCTGTTTGGAGTGCATATGTGCCATCCTCACAGCACGACTGAGCATTCTATTTCCTTCTGAATGTTACAGGGGTGAAGCTGGATTTTTCCTGTAATAGCAGCTCTGTGCTGGGGTGGGGCCAGCCAGCGGAACATAGACCAGGGAGTCTCTCCTTTGCTCTCAATGACCCCATTGCTGGTGAACATAAGCACTGGGTCAGACCAAAGGTCCATCTAGCCCAGTATCCTGTCTACTGACAGTGGCCAATGCCAGGTGCCCCAGAGGGAGTGAACCTAACAGGTAATGATCAAGTGATCTCTCTCCTGCCATCCATCTACACCCTCTGACAAACAGAGGCTAGGGACATCATTCCTTACCCATCCTGGCTAATATCCATTAACGGACGTAACCTCCATGAATTTATCCAGTTCTCTTTTAAACGCTGTTATAGTCTTAGCCTTCACAACCTCCTCAGGCAAGGAGTTCCACAAGTTGACTGTGTGCTGTGTGAAGAAGAACTTCCTTTTATTTGTTTTAAACCTGCTGCCTATTAATTTCATTTGGTGGCCCCTAGTTCTTGTATTATGGGAACAAGTAAATAACTTTTCCTTATTTACTTTCTCCACATCACTCATGATTTTATGTACCTCTATCATATCCCCCCTTAGTCTCCTCTTTTCCAAGCTGAAAAGTCCTAGCCTCTTTAATCTCTCCTCATATGGGACTCGTTCCAAACCCCTAATCATTTTAGTTGCCATTCTCTGAACCTTTTCTAATGCCAGTATATCTTTTTTGAGATGAGGAGACCACATCTGTACGCAGTATTCAAGATGTGGGCATATCACGGATTTATATAAGGGCAATAAGATACTCTCCGTCTTATTCTCTATCCCCTTTTTAATGATTCCTAAAATGATTCCAGGCAGCATGGAATAGGAAGCCATCTAACATAAATCAGAGGGGACTAGAGCCAGTCCTGGGAGGAGGGAAAGGAATAGAGTAGGACAAGGAACCTGGGGAGATTGGAACTTGGGGGAAGAGAGAGAAACTGTGACTGGAAGTTGGGGGAGGATACTGGGACTTGCTGGACAAGGAGACTGGGAGCCAGGGGTAGGTGAAGCTGGGACTGGTTGGGTGGGGAGGAACAGGGAGGCTGGAGCTGCGGGCGGGGAGAGACTGGGACTGGGAGCCACATGGCATGGGGATTGAGAAACACTGAGATCGGATGAGGAGCCAGGAAAGTGTGGAGACTGGAACAGGCTGGACAAATAGATTGGGCCTAGGAACTCATGTGGGGCAGAATGGGGCACTGGGGAAAGGGAGACACATCTTACAAGGAGCTGGAGATGGAGGGAGAACTTGGGTTGAGTAGGCAAAGAGACTGGGACAGGGAGCCAGGGAGTGGGTGTGGGGTGTGTCGGAGAATAACAGAGTTCTCACTTTTTGTTTGGGTACAGCAAGTCAGATACTTTATTTTCTCAAGCAATTGCGTAGAGGGAGAGAGCTAAACAGGTCTCCAACAGGTAAACAATTACAGCAAGCATTTATACCTTTTGTTACAGACAATAATGAGCAACAGCTGCATTTTGTTTATACGTAGGTCATTCTGATATCTTGTTTTGCTCACTAATGTAGACTCTTAGTCTACATTCCATATTATCTACACATTAGCTACACAAGGTCGCAACAACTTCTCACACAGTTCTTTCCCACTCGCCTCACACATTCCTCGCTTCTACAAATCTCGCGTTATTAGGGTTACAGTTAGCCTGACTCTTGCTAACAAACTGTCATGCATTGCAATCCCCTTCCTGTCAGTTCTTTCTCTGCTTCCACAGGTGAGACTGAGTTTGTATGGTTTGTACAGGCAACCTTAATTCTGGCATATTGTAACCTTTGTGTGTTTGACTTTGCAACCTTAATAATGTTCTTTTAACAGGGGTGTGTGTGTGTAGTTTCCTTGCTTTTTAAAAAAGCAAATGAAAAAAACAGAAATTCTGTCATGTGGCATCTCATAAGTCCCACATTTGTCATCAGCAGGGTTTATCATACAGACCAATGTCACTTGAACTATTGAAGTTCAAGGCAGGGGAGAAAAGGTGGAGGAGTTGCACTGTTTGTAAGAGAGCAGTATGATTGTTCAGAGCTCCAGTATGAAACTGGAGAAAAGCCTGTTGAGAGTCTTTGGGTTAAGTTTAGAGGTGAGAGCAACAAAGATGATGTTGTGGTGGGTGTCTGCTATAGACCACCAGACCAGAAGGATGAGGTAGACTAGGCTTTCTTTGGACAACTAACAGAAGTTTCCAGATCACAGGCCCTGGTTCTTGTGGGGGACTTCCATCACCCTGACATCTGCTGGGAGAGCAATACAGCAGTGCACAGACAATCCAGGAAGTTTTTGGAGAGTGTTGGAGACAATTTCCTGGTGCAAGTGCTGGAGGAACCAAGTAGGGGCCGTGCTCCTCTTGACCTGCTGCTCACAAAAATGGAAGAATTGGTAGGGGAAGTAGAAGTAGGTGACAACCTGGGCAGCAGTGACCATGAGATGTCTGAGTTCAGGATCCTGATAAAAGGAAGAAAGGAGAGCAGAAGAATACGGACCCTGGACTTCAGAAAAGCAGACTTTGACTCCCTCAGGGAACTGATGGGCAGGGTCCTCTGGGAGGCTAATATGAGGGGGAAAGGAGTCCAGGAGAGCTGTCTGTATTTTAAAGAAGCCTTATTGAGGGCACAGGAACAAACCATCTCGATATGCAGAAAGAATAGCAAATATGGCAGGTCACCAGCTTGGCTTAACAGAGAAATCTTCAATGAGTTTAAACACAAAAAAGAAGCTTACAAGAAGTGGAAACTTGGACAGATGACTAGGGAGGAGTATAAAAATATTGCTCGAGCATGCAGGGGTGTAATCAGGAAGGCCAAAGCACAATTGGAGTTGCAGCTAGCAAGGGATGTGACGGGTAACAAGGAGGTTTTCTACAGGTAGGTTAGCAACAAGAAGGTCAGGGAAAGTGTGGGGCCCTTACTGAATGGGGGAGGCAACCTAGTGACAGATGATGTGCAAAAAAGCTTAAGTACTCAATGCTTCTTTTGCCCCAGTCTTCACAGACAAGGTCAGCTCCCAGACTTCTGCACTGGGCAGCACAGTATGGGGAGGAGGTGAGCAGCCCTTAGTGGTGAAAGAACAGCTTAAGGACTATTTAGAAAAGCTGGACATGCACAAGTCCTTGGGGCCGGATCGAATGCATCCTCGGGTGCTGAGGAAGTTGGCTGATGTGATTGCAGAGCCATTATCTTTGAAAACTCGTGGTGATCGGGTGAGGTCCCGGACGATTGGAAAAAGGCAAATATAGTGCCCATCTTTAAAAAAGGGAAGAAGGCAAATCCGGGGAACTACAGACTGGTCAGCCTCACCTCAGTCCCTGGAAAAATCATGGAGCAGGTCTTCAAGGAATCCATTTTGAAGCACTTGGAGGAGAGGAAGGTGATCAGGAACAGTCAACATGGAGTCACCAACATGGCTGACCAACCTGATTGCCTTCTACAATGAGATAACTGGCTCTGTGGATATGGGGAAAGCAGTGGACGTGATATACCTTGACTTTAGCAAAGCTTTTGGTATGGTCTCCCACAGTATTCTTGCCAGCAAGTTAAAAAAGTATGGATTGGATGAATGGACTATAAGGTGGATAGAAAGCTGGCTAGATCATTGGGCTCAAGGGGTAGTGATCAACGGCTCGATGTCTAGTTGGCAGCCGGTATCAAGCAGAGTTTCCCAGGGGCCGGTTATGTTCAACATCTTCATCTATGATCTGGAGGATGGTGTGAACTGCACCCCCAGCAAGTTCGCGGATGACACTAAGCTGGGGGGGAGAGGTAGATACACTGGAGGATAGGGATAGAGTCCAGAGTGACCTAGACAAATTGGAGGATTGGGCCAAAAGAAATCTGATGAGGTTCAACAAGGACAAGTGCACAGTCCTGCACTTAGGAAGGAAGAATCCCATGCACTGCTACAGGCTGGGGACCGACTGGCTAGAGCAGCAGTTCTGCAGAAAAGGACCTGGGGATTACAGTAGATGAGAAGCTGGATGAGAGTCAGCAGCGTGCCCTTGTTGCCAAGAAGGCCAACGGCATATTGGGCTGTATTAGTAGGAGCATTGCCAGCAGATCGAGGGAAGTGACTATTCCCCTCTATTCGGCACTGGTGAGGCCATATCTGGAGTATTGCATCCAGTTTTGGTCCCCCCACTACAGAAAGGATGTGGAGAAATTGGAGAGAGTCCAGCAGAGGGCAATGAAAATGATTAGGGGGCTGGGGCACATGACTTATGAGGAGAGGCTGAGGGAACTGGGCTTATTTAGTCTGCAGAAGAGAAGAGTGGGGGGGGATTTGATAGCAGCCTTCAACTACCTGAAGGGGGGTTCCAAAGAGGATGGAGCTCGGCTGTTATCAGTGATGGCAGATGACAGAACAAGGGGCAATGGTCTCAAGTTGCAGAGGGGGGAGGTCTAGGTTGGATATTAGGAAAAAACTATTTCACTAGGAAGGTGGTGAAGCACTGGAACGGGATACCTAGGGAGGTGGTGGAATCTCCACCCTTAGAGGTTTTTAAGGCCCGTCTTGACAAAGCCCTGTCTGGGATGATTTAGTTGTTGGCCCTGCTTTGAGCAGAGGGTTGGACTGGATGACCTCCTGAGGTCTCTTCCAACCCTAATCTTCTATGATTCTATGACTCTAAGTGACTGATAGAGGACAATAGCTACTATTGCTACGTGGAACAGCATTAGCGGGCGATGAGACACACTTTGCCAGCGAGTTTCACAGATATTTGCTGACAGCAGAGGACTGATGAGACTGGGCTCTTGGGTTCCACACCAGGCTCAACTGGGGAGTGTGCTGTAGTGGGCACAGACTCTTCTACCTGTTCTATCTCTCCCCTCCCCAAGCTTGGCCACTTCTGCCTTTTCTCCTCCAAACTGTCCCTGATCCTGTCTCTTCCCCACCCACCCTGTCTTCTCACCCCAGTCTCGTTTCCTCCCCTAGTGAGTCCCAGCCTCCAATCCTCAGATTTAGAATCACAGTCCCAGGCTTCTTTCCCCAGCCAGTCCTCGTCTTCCCTTCCAGACGTTCTGTCCCAGTCTCCTCCCCATTACCAGTCTTTCCGTACCCTCACTCCCACGCCTTGCCCAGTTCTTTGCCCAGGGCTCCTCATCAGATCTGTATTTCTCCCTTCCCCTCCATCACACACTACCCATCCCCACTGGCTCCCATTCTCAGTTTCCTTTCTCAGGCTTTTTGTCAAATCTCAGTGTTCACTTCCTCCTCCCGAGGCTCCAGTTCCAGTCCCCTTCCACACTCAGCTCTTTGCCTGATTTCCATCTCTTCCCCCCCACCCACTGATTCCCAATGTCCCTCCACTCCCAAAGCTCATTATCCTAATCTATTCCTACCCACTCCCCTTTCCAGGTATGGCTCTTGTCCCCTTGTTATTTGAATCAGGCCGCTTCATCCTGCAGGCTGCCTTGGCCAAGCAGGGGGATGATTGAGAGCACAGGAGAGACTGGCTCTGTGCTCTTAATTCCTGTGCCTGAACCTGGCATGGCCCACGGTAGCCCAAAGCTGCAACTGTAGGGAGAGACCTACTCAGCCCTGGGCTGGAATATACACAGTGCAGATGCAATCTTTGGGGAATTTAGCTGCGCAGCTCTAGCAAGTCTTCACTGAGCGTGTGCAAACTAATTTTTCAAAGCTCATAACTTGGCCAATTTTGTGTAGATTACAAAGTGACTTGTACAGGGCGCCTGTGATGGAGCGGGAATTGAACCAGCATCTCCCAAGTTGCAGCTAGTGTGCCAGCTACTGGACCATTCTTCTTCTGATAGCTTCCAATCGTGTAGCAACAGAGTGGCGAGTGGCCATTTATGGATTGGAATGGATCACAGAACAAGAGTGTTTTAAGGAGCTTTTCAAGAAGAATGGGAGACTTTACATGGATATTATGTATATTCTATGAAATAAATTTTTAAAGTTTCTGTAATTTACTGAGCAGCCACAAATCGTTTTGTAGTTTTAAAGTGACAGACAAGAAATATGTTAGACCTGTCTGCTCCTTAAATGTCTGTAAATGAATTGCAGTAAGCTTTCTGTGCTACCATGGGAGAGAAGAGCCTGAGTGGTTTGGAAAAATGATTAGAATTTCAAAGAGCTCAGAATAAACAAGATGCCAGCTTTTAGATGTGCTAATTTTGAGGAGGAAGTAAGACTGAAAGACATGAATATAATTCCCTGGGGTATTGTACAGGTCTATATTAAAACGATTAGGAAGCTTTTAAAACAGGTTTTGGAGGATTTGATAGACTGAGTCCTATGTGACCAGGTGTAGAACAGATTAGAATAATAGTACTGAAGAATTTGGATCTCTATATCCAGTAACTGAGAACATAGTCCTGGCTCTCTGGGCTTGCTCTTTAGGTTAGAGGATATTTTCCGGTATCTGAAACTGGTCCTGGTGCTCCTATTTTCCTGATGGGGGGAGGGAAAAGGTGGGTGGGTCATATACTTTGTAACTTCTGTAGGTTAAGGTTATTGCACACAGCAGGGGCTTCTTGCATCCCTCCATTCCCCCCTCCCCCCTCCAGAAGCTCCCTGTGTGCCACCCCATCTATCTCCCTACAACTCCCCTCAATCTTCCCTCTGCCAAGGATTCTGTGTGCCCCATTCCTCCTTGCCTCATTCCCACCTCCCCCCCTCACCAGGAGCAGTATATGCCCTCTTCTCCCCCTCCATGGCAGGGTCTCTGTGTGAACCCTCATTACTCCCTTCCCCCCATCCTAGAGGCTCTGTCTACTTCCCATTCTTCCCTTTCCACCCTCCCAGGATCCCCCAATCCTCCCTCCCACCAGGGGTTTTGTGTGCCCCATTCTCCTCCACTTCCATGGCAGGGGCTCTGTGTGCCCCTGTGTCTCTCCCCCGACCTCTGCACACACAGTATTCTTCTTCTTCTTTATGTTTGGGAGATAAATCATTCAGGGTTCAAACTGGGAGGATGAGAAGGGGTAACTGTTATGCTGGCAGGCATTAATGGGTGCTATCAACCAGTTTGATCAGTTGCAGAGATGCTTGAGGCTGTGGCTGTGCTAATCAGATGGCAAGGGTTCCATTTGCCCCTTTCCATTTTCCAACATGCCCCCAAATCAATAAGATTCTGGCCATTAATGCCTAGAATGCATCCGATTAATTCCAAAATTTCAGGAAGTGGTGTTTGTCATGCTGAATGGAGTGACTGACGACTGTGAGTGCCTACCTCAGGGAAAACACCCCACACTGGTGGTGCGTTCTGTAATTAGATTTCACCAAGCTAGTAGCAAATGTGAACTCCAGGATCACTATAACAGTCTTACAGTGGAGTCACAGACACTCCCCTTAGGGTATGTCTATACTTACGCGGTAGTTCGACGGCTGGCTATCGAACTTCCGGGTTCGATTTATCGCATCTGGTCTGGACGCGATAAATCGATCCCGGCAGTGCTCGCCGTCGACTGCGGTACTCCAGCTCGGCGAGAGGAGTACCGCGGAGTCGACGGGGGAGCCTGCCTGCCGCGTGTGGACCGCGTCTGAACCGCGGTAAGTTCGAACTAAGGTATGTCGACTTCAGCTACGTTATTCACGTAGCTGAAGTTGCATACCTTAGTTCGAATTGGGGGGTTAGTGTAGACCAGGCCTTAGATTCTCCAGCCTATTTTGGCACCCAGACAAACTGGACTGTGTGATAAAAGATCACTTAAACCAAAAATCACACCACATCAGGTTACTCCGAGTCCCAAGAAACCAGTCACTTACCCTGGATCAATTGGTACTCTAGATCTTACATCAAAGACAATGCTAGCAGCCAATTCTATAGTAAACTAACTAAAAGTTTATTAGCTAAGAAAATGAAATGAGTTATTGAGAGGCTAAGGCAGGTAAAATATATGCACAGGTGACACTGTTGGTAATTCCAAATAGTGGCAGTGATGTAATAAACTGCCAGTTTCCCAAAAGTCTTTTCTGGGTACCCAGATTATCTCTGGGGATCTTCAGTTTGCATCTGGTACACTTCCCTGTAAGAATCCAAACAGTCCAGAGACCCAGGATCTTTCCTTCAGTCCATACTTGTAGCTTCTTCTCTCAGAAAACAAGCTGACAGTGTCACTACCCATGTGGGCTTTTCCTTTGATGACGGAGAGTGCGGAATTAATTTTGAGTCTTTGACCTCCAATCATGACACACCATGACCACTTGCTTTGAAATTAGCACTTTTCTGTTAAAGTTCTTCATTTGCATTCCACAAGTCTTCTTTCTTCTTCGAGTGCTGTCCCTGTAGGTGCTCCACTCCGGGTGACAGTGCTTCCTGGCGCTGTTGATTGGAGATCTTCAGTAGCAGTGCTTGGTTGGAACCCACGTGCACAGTTGCTGTCTCACAGCATCTTTGGAATCTGTTTGGTGTGCGCACGTCCAGACCCCCTCAGTTTCTTCTCAGCCGTCCTCGGCTGAAGACTGAACTTGGGGCAGTGCTGAACCTCTTCCCCGTTTTCCAACTTTTCTGCTCCCTTGGGAGCGAACCCCCCATGTAGCGGGGTGGTAACCCCGCTCCGGTCCAGAGGGGGCTGTGGCTGGAGAAAGCAGCTTTTAGGCTGAGCTGACTGGGGGAAGTGGCTGCAGCTGGGGCCATGCCCCAAACAGACTCAGCTGGCCCTATAAAGGCCAGGGCAGCCAGAAGCTCAGCAGTCTCTCTCTGAGTGCAGAGAGAGAAGGGCCTGGCTGCAGCAAGCTAGAGACAGTGTACCTGAGTAGAGCAGGGCTGGGGACAGGCTGAGGAGCTGGGGAGCTCCAGCCTGGATAGCCGCAGGCTGCGGCCTAGCGGAAGGCCAAGGGGTACTGGGGGTTGCAGAGGGCAGCCCAGGGCTAGGCCAAGGCAGCAGGTCCAAACCCCCCTTGCCAGTGATGAGTGGCCTATACGGCAGTCTGCCCCAGGGAGCGGGGGCTAGTTGGTGACTGGTAGTGGCCTAGTGCTGAGGCAAGGTGGGGATAGTGGGTGGGGGTTCCCCAGGGAGGGGAGACCCAGATCTGTGGGGTACTGCCAGGGGGCAGCATCCCAGTAATAGGGGCACCGGGTCCTGGGAGGGACCCGGGCGCCAGAAGATGACAAGGCGGATCACCGGCCTGCAGAGGGTGCTCCAGAGGCTGGTGAGCTAATTCCCTGGACGACCAGCAGGAGGCACCGCAGGGGTGAGTCTGGACCTCTTACACCCCATAAATACTTGTTCTTGGACCTTCTGTCAAGACAAACTCTCAAGATGCCAGGATCCCCTGGTTTTAAAAAATGCGGCTCCTGCAGGGACTCCACGCCACGTTTGGACGGACATTCACTTGTGTGAAATGTCTCGGTGAGACCCATGTCCCAGCAAAGTGTGTCCACTGCAACAATTCGAAAGCAAGGGCTCACCACAACCGCGACCTGTGTTTAAAAATGATCCTCATGGAGAAATCTCTCCAACCAGGACCGGAGACAGGCATAACAAAACTCTCTCTTAGCTGCTCTCCGTCCAGTTCAGAACCGACCAAGGAGAGGAGAGGAGGAGAGCTTCGACTTCCCCACACAGGGAACTAAGTAAAAAGAAACGGTTCCCGGAGAGGTCATTGCCAGCGATGCCGACAGCCCCAGGAGTCAGCACCCATGACTCCCCCGGCACCTCGGGCACCGGGTGCGCAGTGCAGAAAAACAAGGAGTCGGGACCCCAAAATGGACAGGTTTCCCACTCGGCACCAAAGGCGCCAACACCCGTGCAGGAGCTGGTGCCCTCCCACGCAACCAACCCCGGTGCCAACAAGGACATCGGTGCCAATGACACTACTGGCACTAATACACCACCCGGCCGCGGCTGATGGCACCATGATGGGCCTGCTGGCACCCCCCAAGATGCCCAAGCGTCTCACCACAAATCCTCGGTGCCGCACCCGTCAGCACAGCAGCAATTTCTGACACACAAAGACATTTCTGTTGCCCTGGTGCTGGAATCATCTGTTCTCGGTACCGAGGGCTTGATTTTAACCCAGCCAATCTCTCCTACGGACCGGTCAGTGTTCACCAACAGTGACAATGATAATCAAGAGGATGCAGTATTTTCAGCACCTGACTCTCCTTCACAACCACAAAAACCAACAGACAGAGCTATGGCCCACAAGGATCAACTCCAGTTTCTGTGGTTCGCCCTCCCCCCCATGGATGGGCCCTCACATGCTATACCCTGTGCAGTGATTGGATAATGCCCACTACTCCCGCTTCTCCTCACCATCCAGAGCACAGATTCGCTCTCCACCAGGATCCCCAATCCCATCCACATCTAGAGCTGCAGAGGGTCCATATGAGGAAGTAGAGGAGGAGCCTGCACCTGAGACAGAGTCACCAGAACAGAACTCCTCTTCATCTCCAGATGAAGCTGTCATGCCACCTCCACCAACGATAGCAGACGACATCAAACAATTTCAGGAGCTATTCAAAAGGGAGGCAATCAGCCAAGACATTCCTTTAGAGGAAGTGCAGGAGACCCAGCACAAACTCCTGAAGATCCTCCAACCTTCAGTGGCATCAAAGATTGTACTCCCTACGAACGACGCCATACTGGAACCCGCCGACGCTATATGGCAGACACCAGACACCGCCCCACCAACCTGTAAGAGAGCAGACCATAAATATTATGTCCCAGCTAAGGGCATGGACTTCTTATTCTCTCACCCACAGCCTAACTCCCTCGTGGTTAAAGCAGCGAATCACAGGGCAAAACAACACCATCACCGGTCCTCATCACAGGAAAAAGACCTCAAACGACTTGATCTCCTGGGTCGTAAGTCTACACATCATCCGCCTTGCAATTTAGAATCCCCAATTATACTGCTCTTCTTGTGAGTTATGACTATGATAACTATAACAAACTATTTGAATTTACCTCTGACATTCCTGAGGACAGAAGAGCAGATTTAAATCAGTCCTCATAGAGGGACAACTAATCCCTGGACATGGCTGACATGGCAGCCTGCACTATGGCCACTGCAGTGGTGATGGGTAGGGCCTTGTGGCTTTCAACATCTGGCATCCTTGAAGAGCTGCAGAACAAAGTCGAGGATCTACCCTTTGATAAAGACAAACTCTTCATTGCAAAAACTGATGAAGTCCTTCACACAATGAAAGATTCCAGGGCCACTCTGCGCACACTGGGAATATACACTCCCCCCTTTCAAGAGAAAGCAGCACCAGCCCTACCAGAGGTCTCGCTCACAACAATACAACCGCCCACAGTCTAGGCTGTACGAGACTGGCACAGCCTCCACATGATTGTAACTCCGCCCACAAAAGTGCTGAACTCGCTGCAATGGTGGACAAAAAGGGAGAACATATGCACAGGAGTTCCCTTTCACCTAAATCCTCCTGCGCTTATGCTCACAACAGACACCTTCCTGTTAGGCTGCGGAGCACACTGGACCACCACACAACACAAGGGAGGTGGTCCACAATGGAGGCCCATCTGCACATAAACCTTTTAGAACTCAGAGCAGTCAGGTATGCATGTCTTCACTTCCTCCCACTCATAAGAAACAAATCCGTTTGAGTCTTGACAGACAATATAGCATGCATGTTCTACATCAACAAACAAGGGGGAGCACGATCACACTCCCTACGCATAGAAGCCATCAAATTGTGGAATTAGTGCATACAACATCACATAGACATCACGGCTTCCTACCTGCCTGGGTGTTAGAATGCTAGCACCGACACACTCGGCAGACACTTCTCACAAGAACACGAATGGGAATTAAACCCTTCAATCTTATGCCAACTATTCTCCCTATGGGGTTCCCCATCAATAGACTTATTTGCCACAGCAAAGAACTGTAAATGCCATTTATTCTGTTCCAGGGCGGGACTCGGGACCACATCCCGAGGAGATGCATTCCTAATCCTGTGGAACAAGACACTCATGTATGCATTCCCACCGATTCCACTGATACACAGAGTCTTTTGCAAAATCAGGGACGACAATGCCAAGGTCATACTTATCGCTCCAGCATGCCCAGACAGACTTGGTATCCTTACCTGCTGCGCATGTCGATTTGCTCTACAAGAACTCTGCCAACAAGACCGGCTCTCTGCTCGCAGAGCGACAGTCGCATCCTCCATCCACAACTGGAGAAGCTCCATGTGAAAGCATGGCTCCTACATGGTTCCAAGTACACGAGCTAGCCTGTTCGGAGCAAGTAAAAAACATGTGTTGTTACACAGTACACAAGACTCTACCCGCAATACTTACCTACAAAAGTGGAAATGATTTTCTATGTGGTGCTTGCAGAAAAGCCTCACACCCCACACCATATCCTAGACCACATTTTAAAACTCAAGAATGACAGACTATCGCTCAGTTCTATCAGAGTACACCTCGCGGCAATCAACGCCTTGCATGACAAACTGGATGGCTTCTCAGTTTTCACACACCCTGCCAGGAAATGCTTCCTTACTGGACTCCAAAACCTCTACCCTCCCCCCCCACCCCCACACACACATATGGAACCTGAACTTAGTCCTCCGAGGACTCATGAGACCTCCCTTTGAACCGCTGGCTACCACCTCCCTACATTTTACCCCAAGCCCCACAAAAATCCACAGGAAGCGACACTGCATATCCTCAGCGTCAGAAGGGTGATTGCCTTCTATTTGGACAGAACTAAATTGTTCTGTAAATCCCCTACACTATTCGTATCCACTGCCAAATAGTCCAAGGGTGCTGCTATTTCAAAACGGCGGCTTTCCAAGTGGATATCTGGCTATATTAGGTCATGCTACTAGATCCAGGTTATTGAACCCCCTGAGGGCATCAGAACACACTCTACTCGGGCTGTGTGTACATCCGTAGCATTCCTTCACAATGTACCTACTATTGACACATGCAAAGCCGCTACATGGGCATCGGACCCTACGTTTTCCAAACACTACGTCATCACACAAGACTCCAGAGCGGACGCCATAGTAGGCCATACAGTACGTCTGCTAGTACCAAAAACACAACTCCAAAGTCCTCCCAGCCATAGTGGGTACTGCTTTGCATTCACCTGGAGTGGAGCACCCACAGGGACAGCACTCAAAGAAGAAGAGAAGGTTATTCACCTTGTGCAGTAACTGAGGTTCTTCGAGATGTGTGTCCCTGTGGGTGCTCCACTACTCACCCTCCTCCCCTCTAGTTTGGAGTTTGATTCAGAGACTCTACAGTAGAGGAGGAACGGAGCGGGTCGGGACATGTGCGCACCAAACAGACTCCAAAGTTGCTGCGAGACAGCAACTGCGCACACGCGTCCCGACCAGGCACTGCTACCGAAGATCTCAGATCAATGGAACTGGGATGCACTGTCACCAGGAGTGGAGCACCCACAGGGACACACATCTCGAAGAACCTCAGTTACTGCACAAGGTGAGTAACCTTCTCTTCTTCTTTGGGTTATTTAGTTACAGGGGCATTCACCATGTAAATGTTTGCTACTACATTATAACGGGTTACAGATAAGCAAAAACAATGCATGTAACATCCCATTAATTTTCATGAAGTTTAAACACCAAATACTCTTATACATTTAACAATCACTTTGATCTATACAAATACACAAGTGAATTGGCCTGGGGCTCTGGCATGACTGGCATCTGGTCTGCCAGGCTCAGAGTGTTCAAATGTTTTCACATTACGCGCATACAAAGAAATGCCTTCAAGTTAAGTGTAAGTGTAAGGCTTTTGCAAGCTTGGCCAATCATAAAATATAACCAAGGATGCTAGAAATTAACACATACAAAATAGAGTATCCTGTGACTTTTTTGGCTGTTTTTGAAACTTTTGTAGTATATATTTTTGTTCCAAAGTTAGTTTCCATTGTGAGAACCGATGCATTCTTGACCCATTCACTCAGCCTTGCAAAATGCTGTTATCAGCTAAATAGTGGCAACAAAAATTATTTGCATTCACCTGAATGGAACGTTTATTTAAAATTATGTTGGACCAGTAAGCATGAAAAAAAATTCAAAGAAATACTCTATTGGAGCCATGTAAAGTCAGTGGAACACTTTGTGCAAAAGTCTATGCTCATGAGTAACAGTATGCAGGATTGGAGCTATACATTGTAAATTCCTCAGGCTAGGGACTGTGTCTTTAGGTCTCTGTAAGGCATTATGAACACCTATTACATTCTATCATCACTATTTACCATTTGAATAATCTGGAGTTTAGAAAGCTGTAGGTTTTTATATGATAGATAGCATCAGTGTTGGCATAGGGAGCAATCACACTTTAGAACAGCCTAATCTGTGAAGCTAGTTATGTCCCTTTTAAAGCTTAAACTCCTGATGTGGTGGTTAGGGGTGAGGGGGAAGCGTGACATAATTAGAAGGTGATATCTCTTCCCTCCCACTCCCTATGTGTGTAACCCTTCTGCCAGGTGGATAGTGGGAGCAATAAGGACTGGGTTCTATATAGCTAGGAATAGGATCCCTCCTGACAAATAACTAAATTGTCTCAAGCCTCCACCCAGAAACTGGGAAAACTATGCATCCGAAGAAGTGGGTTGTAGCCCACGAAAGCTTATGCTCTAATAAATTTGTTAGTCTCTAAGGTGCCACAAGTACTCCTGTTCTTTTTGCGGATACAGACTAACACGGCTGCTACTCTGAAACCTGGGAAAACTAAATGCACCCTGCCTAGGTGCTCTCAACAGGTGGAGCTTCCCCTCTTGCCAACACTTGGAGACTGTTCAAACAAGGAAATCTGAGTTAGAGGAAAGGGACCACACAGCAACAGCAGATATATGCAAATACAGAGGCAAGTATAGCTTGCTTCTCCCAGTGTCTTTGGCAGTAGTCAATCTAACTCCCTTCCCCCTCGGTGGAAGTGGGAGACCCAGGTTCAAGTCCCTGATGAATCAGGCAATTCAGGGACTTGAATTTGAGTCATCCACATACTAGGGGAGTGCCTTAACCACCAGGCCATTGACTGTTCAGGTGGTGACTCTCTTGAAAAGTTACTAAAGATGCCTGTTTTATCCCAGTGCAGAATGGAAAAGGTTGGTTTATTTATTTAATTTTTTTTTTTATATCTTGAAAATTTTCACAGACGGGAAAACCATTTCTGCCCAGTGCTAGTTGTGGTGAGTTCTCAATTGTGTCACTAAAGGAATTGCGGGTAGCCTTTGCAAATGAAACTCTCTATGGGAGCATTTCCCCTTTGTCTTGAATAAGAGAATAGAATTTTTTTTCCCTCTGAAGCATCTGGCTATAGGGCTTCCATGTGTGAGGGATTTTTTTGGTCTTTCTGTATCATATACACTTCAAGCAGGAACTGTTTTCTTCATACAGTACCCAGCACAATGGCACTTCCATCATGTTTGAGGCATTTGAGTGCTACTATAATAGAAATAGTAACAATACACACACATTTATATATAACACATCAAGATGAACCTTGAATAATAATAGATTGGCAGGCCAGAAGATAGTTCTGAACTTCAGTATCCTCCAGTCTCTGTCAAGCTGCCAGCAAAGGTTGATTATGAACTAGACCAGGGGTCGGCAACCTCTGGCACGCAACTCGCCAGGGTAAGCACCCTGGCGGGCCGGGCCAGTTTGTTTACCTGCTGCGTCTGCAGGTTCGGCCGATCGCGGCTCCCACTGGCTGCGGTTCGCCACTCCAGGCCAATGGGGGCTGCGGGAAGCGGTGTGGGCTGAGGGATGTGCTGGCCGCGGCATCCCGCAGCCCCCATTGGCCTGGAGCAGTGAACCGCGGCCAGTGGGAGCCGCGATCGGCCGAACCTGCAGACGTGGCAGGTAAACAAATCAGCCCGCCAGGGGGCTTACCCTGGCGAGCCGCATGCCAAAGGTTGTCAACCCCTGAACTAGACTAAGACCACCAATTCATTTACCATTGGCTAGTGAACAAACTACCAATTCTGTAGTACATTTAAAACTAGATATATCTGGTGGTTATCTTAACAAAAAATGCTGTATGAAGCATGAATAATTTAGACAATATTCATTCATAGTTATCCCATGATTTATTGTCCTTATATTTCAATGGTAGAAAATAAATGGTAATTCTTTTTGAGTGAGTGAATTTTACTTAAAATCCCCTAAGCTCTAATTTAATGTTTTAAAAAGAAAATTTAAACTTCAACTGTTTTTAATTTCAGGGAATATTCTTCCCTGCTTGATTACCACATGTTTTCCTTAGGACAGGAAGAACCTAGCACCTTACAGAGGATGTCATATGCAAACAGCCTCATCTCCTGTGGACTCTGCAAACGTTTGAATTCATACTGTGTTTGACCTATGGGGTGGCATGATTTACCACAGAGTTGCACGATCAAACAGGTTGCTAAACAATTCTGAATTAAATTAAAGGGAAAGCTCTTCCATCTGCTATCCTGTATTATTTTGTAACATACTGTGCCTGTATTTTGAAAGAATATCCAATGCTATATAAATAATTCTGTCTAAAAACAAATCTAAGGGAGGTGGGGGAGGAAAGTTTTACAGGAAATCAAAGTATAGTCAGTGGAAAGTGATAAGAGGGAATTTCTAGGGCTCATCATTTAAGAATGGAAGGCGATGGCCTATAGGGTGAGATACTAACTCTATCTACCCAACTGCAGTTTTCAATATAACGCTGGAACTCCATTGCTACCTCTGTGGTGGAATTTGGCAGCTTTCTTTGCACCAACCAGAGGCTGCATGTGAAGAAGTGCTGAAAATACACTTTTGCCTAATGTAGCAAGTTAAAATAAGTTTTAATGTCCGTTAACCCTGAATTACTACAACAAGGTAAGTGTTGATCATAGGCAATAAACAGCCCTAGATTCATTCATTCTAAGGCCAGCAGGGACCATTATGATTATTTAATCTGACCTCCTGTACGATCCGGGCTGTAGAACTTGCCCAAAATAATTCCTTTGGACCAAGAGCCTATCTTTGAAATAAATAAATAAAGCCACCCTTGATTTAAAAATTGCCAGTGATGGAAAATCCACCACAACCCTTGGCAAGTTGTTTCAATGATTAGTTACTCTCACTGTTAACAATTTGTCTTATTTCCAGTTTGAATTTGTCTAGTTTCAACGTCCAGCTATTGGATCATGTTATACCTTTTCTTTTGGAAGTTCACTAGTGTTCCAAGAGTTATTGAAGATCAACATTAAAGGTTTAGCGAAAAGGCAAAACACCAAAATGTGCATCCAACAAATTGATTATAGGACTGATTTTTGTCTATTTTGAAATCATAATCGGTACATCAAATTCTTTAATTGTTTAGGAATGTATTTAACCTGACATTCTAGCTAGTTAACCATAATAATATTTCCCAGAATAAAATGCAACATATCTTTGCTCAGTACATGGAGACCAAATCTATAATTGCACTTGTAAGGAATTTCATTTTAGTTGAAATTTACTCCCAGTGTAGTAGTCACAGTTTAAACTAATGACAATGACTTATTTTTATGCATGCAACTAATGAGCCACTCATATATCCAACAGTTAGAAATGGTAACATATGTTTGTAAATTACCTGACATGGTTTATAATACTCAGCGTTGCACATTTTGTGCAACAGTCCTACATTTTTCTATAAAATAGCTCTAAATTTCTTTATACAAGTTTCATATTTTCCCCATTATTTAAAAGAATACTTTTAGCTATCTTTTTTAAATGTCTTTCGGAGAAAAGTAATGCAACAACTGGATAGCAAGTGACAGCAAATAAAAGCCAGTTGAGCAATGGAAATGAGTAGCTGTATCAACTTTATTACTGTACTGCTTTTTAAACAAACATTTGAGGGAATAGTGTCAAACTTCTGATTGGTCTGAGGTTCATTGTTGGAACTGAATGTATATGTATTATTGTGCTGCATCCAACTTCTTTTCAACTTGGGTTTGCTTGGGGTCCTGAACTCTTTGTGCCAGATAGTTACACTGGAGATGAATTTGGTCATTCGTTGCTTCATTTTCAGAGTAGTGTGTATATTTGTGTGTATAAACATCTTTTAAATCTGCTTCTCCTGTAACAAAAACTTGCTATGCACTGAATGAGGCAAGAGTTTTGGAAAGATTAGTATGTGATCATGTAATTAAAGACTCTCATAATGCAAACACACAAGGGGGCCAAATCAAGGTTGTACTGGCTAATTTTAGAATTGCCTAACTTCCGCATTCTTGACATTGCAATGTTGACAACATTCTTTTAGGGATTTTTAAAAATGGAATAAGATATATACTATTACACACACCTGTAAGTTTTATTGGCTTGAATTTGGGATGGCTGTATCATTCATAAGTGATGGAGCCAGAGTTACTATGGTCATCCCAAACTAGTATCGATACATTCTACATACCACAGCATTTCTATTTTGCTTATTCTACATTTTTCAGAAACAGTTAGTTTGGAAACTTTGTTTTAAAAAAAGGGTTGGTTTTATTTTTATATCCTTCCACCTACATGGCAAGACTAATTTCTTTTAAGTACCAGGAGTCTAGGCCCCAGAAGAACAGAAAAAATAGTACTAATATATTTTCTAAGATTTTCTGCCAATCAAGGGCTTGGAATTTTAAGTGCTGATATCTCACAACAGGTCAGGTCTAGAAATGAATGCTCTTACCATTGGCGAGAGGAGAGAGACAGCAAGAGCAGTAATGGATTAAGCTCTAAATAGGGTCTAGATCCATCAAAAATGTTGGGCTCCTCCCTCAAAAAACAACAAACCTTCTACCCCTCCCTCCTCCTCCTCCAAACACCCCCAGAATCCATCGAACTCCCATACAGACTTATTCTCATTTCCTGCCTTCTTGGCTGCCGGGAGGACCCTAATTTCCAAGGGCAGAAGCCTACCTGTAGAAACTCTTTGAAGTACCTGCTGAGGAGAGCAGAATTTCAGCAACCCCTGATTACCAAAGAGGGAAGACCCACCTTCCCTAGGACCAGAGTGGTGGGTGAGCAAATCACTGCCAATCCCCTTCCCTCCCAGTTATATTTAGCATGGGATTGGGAGGTGCACATCCTGGATCTTGTTGGGAGATAAGCATGGATGCATGGGGGAAAGGGATTGTGGGAATTCTTCTGGAAATCTTTTCCCAAGTTAATGAAAATTAGCTTTTTGCAAAAACAGACTGAGAAGCTAATGAATGCGGGGCGGGGTGGAGGTAGGGGGTAGGACAAAACAAAACAGGCTCAGCTTGAGTGGGTTGATGCTGGTATTTTATACACTGCTTGAAGAAAAAGCACAGATTTGCTTGGCCTGAGGCTGAAATTGTTCTTCACTGCCAGCGTGTAATCTCTCAGGGTATCTGACACTTTGACTAGTAACTGCATGATACATACAATTACTTCATCTGTAAAGAAATGCTATCTTTGGAATGTTGGTGTTTTAAGGGGTATGTGTCCAATTTCTGTGCAGTATTTGATCAATGAAAAGGTGCAACTTTGTGTGCCTGGATAAACTGATACACGTGCTTTTATAATTGTATCTGTAATTACCAAAATGTGTTGCTGATTTAAGGGCCAGATTATAATTGGGACTGAGATAGGGTCACAGGTGGAGGAGAAGGCAAGAAGCCCCTTTGCTGTTCTATGCTGTTCTCTCAAGGGTTACTCGTAACTGCTACCAAAGTGTACCTGCAAGTGCGCATTGTTCAGGTGGGCCATACTGCCAAGATCCCTCCCCCCCTGCCCCAATGGCATGCTCTGGGATGACCAGTTATGCAGCCTGCCCTATGCACACTGGGGCATCTGGGGAGGGATTGTCCTCCCGAGAGCTCTTACTGCAGCACTTCATCCCCCCCGTGCCAAGTGCTGACCTGTGGCTAAATGCCACACTTTGTCTCAGTGAATCTTATCTCGTATCTGGTGGTATAAACGGACTCTGGCCATCACAATGAAAAGGTAAAGGTTGGAGTGGAACATTTTAATATAATGCAAAATACCAGAGTGCCTGGCAGCGCTTGACAGGAGGATGCAAAAAGGCATTGAGAAAGAGTCAAGCTATATAGTATCACTATATGCTCTACAATGTCTTTTTCCTGGTTAGTGTCATTTGCCACTTCATCTACATACTCATACCCTGACTGGATGACTTTGGCCTCCTGCTGCTCTTCCCAGTATTTGGAGAGTAACTAACATTGTGGGTAGAAACAATGGAAATCCACCTTCCAGATCTTTTAGTTCTTTTAATGCCTCTTGGACTAGCTGAGCTGTCCAGAAAAACTGAGGGAAGTAAACTATATCATATCAACTGGGATCTGAAACTGTAAACAATTTGGTGTTCGAAATACAAATGGTGTCAAATGGTCAAGCTGCCGAACTGCCTTGAAAAGCCACGTCCATTGGAGGTGCATGAGAGATTTTTGTGTGAGGGTGATATCATTGCTTTACTCTATATAAGGGAGTGACCCCCATCACTGCCCCAGTTACTTCACAGCTGCTGCAGAGAGTGAATGGCACACATCTTTTGTATCTTTGGGACTAGACTTGCCTTTAGTCTAGATTATTATTATTGTTGTTGTTTTATTTCTTGTAGTTAGTTTGTGAAGGATAGTTTAGTATACGTAGGTGGCCCTTATCCTGGGAGTCTTTGGTCCTTGACTAGGTCCATGTTGGGCCCCAAGCCCTGTAAGGGCTTCAGCAGGCAGGAGGTGCACTCTCTTGATCATACAAGATACCAGGATACATTTCCAGTGCCATCTATATTTGAGGGAGGCTCACTTGGTAACCCAATGTACAGGTTGCCACACACTCACTTAGAGATATTTGAGGCTTCAGGCTCATCTGGCTTCTCAAAGCCTACAGCTTGCAACCCTGATGGGCCTGTTGAGGATACCAAGACCAGCGTTCATCCGAATTTCTTTTGACACAGGACCCAAGATGTACTTTGTTGTTCTGGTCTCAGCACCGTCTTCTGTCATGAGGCTACAGACCAGAATCTCTTCAGTCTTATGCTGGGACCAAATCTTTTACCCAGCACTGCCCATCACCACCATCATTGGCTAAATCAGAAGTGGCACCAAACTGGCATTACCTATGAAGGCCTCAGTAGCTTTGGGTGCTGATGTAAGAAAAGCCCACCTCGGTACCTACTCTTCTTTTGGAAGTTAGCCTCAGCACCACCTTTTGTTCTGTCCTCTGATGCTTCTGTCTTGGCACCACAAGTCACTGCAGATGCCTGTCAGGGTGAAAGGAAAGAGAAGAGGAAGCAGATCTCCTCACAAGAGTGACTCGGGATAGCCCGGTAGTCAGCTGAGGCTGGAGCCAGAATAGCAGCAGGAACAGGTGCAGGTTGGAGTAGGAGCAGCAATGGACACAGGCTGGAACAGTCTGTCAGAACTACCAGGCAACTGGGAAATCTCCCAACAGGTAGTGACTGAGCAGCCTGGAGTGGCTGCTTCCATTAGGAGTCTATATAGCTGCCTTGGGGTCACCTGGTTAGGCCCCTGCTTGTGGATCGGCTGGGCCCTGGTTGGTTGATTGGCATTGGCCTATGTTGCGACTCAGGTAATTACCTCAGATGACTCACCAGCTGAGGCTTGAGGGATGACTCATCTGGCTCAGAACACTCACCAGCTGAGGCTCAGAGATGACTCATCACAGAGGGACATAAGCAAAAGACAGATAGGAAGCACCAGTCCTCCTTTGTGCTTTCTGACCTAAGGCCCTCAGAGACTCCCAGCTGGCACTTCTTCTCCACACTCCTCTGGAACTGATGTCTAGGCACTGACTAACTTGACCGCCTCATCAGTTTGGATCCTGGTAACCTCTTTTTGATTCTCCTTGCTTGAGTGGGGGGTCCACTGTTGAGAGCTCCTTTTGTGGCCTTACACACAGGAGACTATGAAAGGCCTGCTGGAGGCTATAAGGCCATCTCCGGCATCTGAGAATTATAGCTCTGGAGAGAGAAAACATTATGAACTGGGCATGACTTAATAAATATATATGTAACTGACAGGACACAAACATCCCCAGATGATACATTTTGATTAAGTTAAAATGTACAGTGGTGCTGGGGAAAGGAAATTAATTTTTGATTTCATGTATAAAGATCAGAAAGGTCTTTAGGGGATTGAACTCTGGGGGGGGGGTGGGGTGGGGGGGAAGACTGAGTTTAGGAGGCAGACATAACATTCCGGCTTCTCGGAGCAGAGTTAGGGGGAACCAATTTATCCATTCTAGGTTATATAAAATATAACCTTTTTTCTTTTCTATGTAACTAAAGATTTTATAGAAAAGTTTGCAGGATCTTTCTCTAGGTGTTCTGCTAGACAGATGGAGTTTAATTTTTTTTTCCGTTATGTCTTTAAAATATAACAAATTGGCTTTGCCTGGGCTACTGTGGATTGAAAGAGCACTGGCTGATGCCTTTAAGGCAAATGCTATCAATGCCCTCTTGTAAGGAGGCAGGTCAGTGGTAGCCTGTCACTGGCCACAAGCATGAAGAGGGTAGCAGTCTCTCCTTTGGACAGGAACCATTGTGTCACTGAAGGATACACTCTGAACAGAGAGGGTTCAGATCAAAGATGCCAGGCGCCATTATAACCCCTGCGATGTCCCAAATACTCCTTAACAGCTGCTTACCAAATTTCTCATTGTTCCTTTCTTGTTTATACAATGTATGCAAGGGGATGCCAAGTCTGTATGTGCTTCTACAGGACAGCTCATAACCTTATGTTGGAGACATTAAGGCCCTACAGAATGAGTCAAGAGTATATAACTTTTTCACTTTTTTCATTGGTGTATATATTTTGTTTCTGTGTCAAGAACTGGATCTGTGGCTGCTTTATACAGAGCCAGTATTATTAACCTGAGCTGCCTTACCTGGAGATAAATGTTCAGAATCACCTTATTAAGCATGAGTACTCTCCTCTCCTGGCAACAAACCTCAGGAAACTGACGACTGGTGCACAATCCACTTTTCTGACTGAGCAGAATAACCTATGATAAGGAGATTGCATTTACCAGCTAGTTCTTTCCATCTTTACTTCAAGAGTTCAGGGAACTGATATGATTGGAGGAATCTTTATTGTTAATCTACTATGGGCACATCTACCCTAATAACTATGTGGCAGGTCTTGTTAAGTAGCCTGTGTATTTTTACTGTATTCATAGGCAGGCTTTGGAGCATCATGTTTGATAGGAAAGTATTGCCTTATTTCTTCCTAGGCTGAAGTATTAGAGTGCATCCACAAATATGTTATTAATCATTTTTTACTTTTTAGCAGAAGCTAGAAAACCAAACCAGAGGCAAATATTATTTTAAAATATTAGTTTAGTGAGTTTTCCAACAAGCTCTGAGTAACAGCGTGTTCTTCTGCCAAAGGAAATTTACCTCCAGAATAATGGGGTTTGAAGCAGAATGAATCAGCTGATTTAGAATCAATTTAATGCCTCCCTCATCAAGGGGGAGGAAAAACCTAGCGGACAGTTCCAGTTAAATGCATTATTGTCCTGGGTGAGGAGTTCTTTCCAAGGAGCTGGTCACCTGCTCCAGTTTCTGTAAAGATTGAAGTTCTGGGCAAGTTGAACAGCCCTTGTTAAAATGTCTGATACTGTACGTCAATGCACGTTCAAAGAAATAAGGTGTCTTACCTTACCTATGAAAAATAAACAATGCAAGGTATAGTTATTTTCCGTACCTTTGGGATCCATGCAAGCAGGTTTATTTCTGGTTCATGTGACTTTCATGATACTACTTAAAACAGTTCTGGATAGGACCTAATCCCTGTGTCTGGAAAACTGGAAGAGGGTCCTAAACCTGCATATTGCTATCAAATCAAACTCTTCCTCTTGAGGTGGTTCTACTTTTATTAACTTTATAAGGGAACAAATTAATCTACTTTAGAAGAAGTACTCAGTCCTATGTATCCTGTAATTTTGTACTTCACAAGTTTTCTAAAGCCATTTTTTGTCCAGTTCTGCATATATATATGCTAATTATGCAGGCAAATACATGTTCAGGTAAAAGAATTAGAAAGCGACTGACTCCTGTCTGGGAGCTCCCATATAGCAGAACTACCTGTTAACACTGCAGGAAGAAAATGTGTGCTTATGCAGAGGAGTTTAGCAATAGGTCTAACATCCACAAAGGCGCTCCATTTCATCATGAGGCTGTCACTGGTGCTACCATTGTTTGTGTCCGCAGCACACCTCTTTTCTTGTGATGATGTCTTTCAGTGCTTCTATCATGGTGTCATTATTGCTCCTCTGTGTTAGTGTTGCCAGACTGAGTGCTGCCAGGGTAGTGGTCTTACGAGGTTAGTGCAAGCTGCAGAGAGAAGAATTGGGGAATCATATTTTTCACTTCAGTCTAACATTAAAACCTTTTAATGGAAGTGAGTGTGTGTCATGGATGTGCAGCTTTCCATAAATATTAAAAGGGATATCCTGGCTTAACTCTGAGCTGGTGCCTGATCTGCAAAATCCAGATTTTGACTCTGGCCTCTTACTCTTTCTTTTTCCTCTCTCCTCCCCCAAACCTGAAAATTTGGCAGTGTTGAGATTCAAGGTTTTGGTATTGCAGAGATCAGGGGTGGCCACAACATTCAGATTTGGTTTCAGATTCCGTTAACAACATCCTTTCCCTAAAGTTTGGGTCTCTTATTTCAGGTTTCTAGTAGCGTAGCCTTGAGAAACTATTGAAGGATAAGCAAAACCTAAATCTAGCTTTAAAACTAGCCCTTACAGTTGCTGTCTGGAAGTAAGTAGCTATTTCTGTAGCCTAAGTAACACAAGTATTAAATGTAACGTTCAATTCTCAAAAAAGTATACTTGGTAACATTTACTATTATTTACACTTCCCATGAAAAGTGGAATGTTAAATTTAAAATCTAAATTATTGGGAGAACAATGATACTATTAATTCCCCACCCCTCAGCAGTTGGTGACTAACATGGAGGATCCAGGAGCTGGTCTGTGGAAGCAATGCTTACTGCTATCATTTGGTGATGGAAGTAGAGGCATTGTAAATTCCGCGTGGCAGCAATCAGGAGTGCTAATTCAGTACCACTTTGAGATTATGTGCTACCAACTGCTTACCTACAAAATGTTCTTTTTTTAAGAATTTTTTCCAGCTTCAAAATTTAGTGTGTCTGGGTTTTAAACACTTTACTCAAGTGATGACTGCAGCCGTACATTTGTCACATGATTGCGGACGGATGCTATGATATTCTGAGATTTAGACTAAAGACGTCCAGACAGTTTTGTTCCTCTCCCACTCTTTTGCCTTGAAGTTTGAAAATATGACCGGACAGCATTGTACTTGGCTGTATTGACTGTCCCACTTCTGAAATGGAATAGTGGTGTCTCTTATCAGGTGCTCTCCTCTACAGTCCCTAAACTTAAATCTGAGTGTTCAGTGTATACTGATCTTGTTAGTTCCTGGCCTTTCAACCCAACATTCAGGGCACAGATCTATGTGGGGGTCCACCATGGGTCAGCATCAGCCTTTTGGACTCACCTTGAGGGAGTAATTACAAGCTACACTCAATTAAATCTTTGACATAACCATAGCCTTTATTATGTTGTAGCAAGTGTTCTGCTGAAGCAAATGAGCTGACTTTTATTTATTATGATTTTATTGTTGTTAGGGCCCAATCTAAAGCCCCTCGCACTCAATGAGTCTTTCCTTGACTTCAGTGGCTTTGGACCAGGTCCTTATTGCTTAGGACTTCAGCAAGATAAAAGCTGTTTCTTTTTAATGAGAGAAGCAACAGGATAATAAACTTCCTAATAGTCTCTTATCTTACATATTTTATTGCTATTGCTGATACACAAACCTGACTTGTGCCTATGTAGTAAATCTCTTCTGGAGAATTGATAAGACTCTTAAAAATACTACGTGTACAATGTTAAAGCCCATTAAAAACTGGATCCTGCCATTGTCTAGGAGCCAACATACTACACAATGTTATAGCAATAGATCCATTAAGGAAATGTTATGGTTGTATGGTTAGGCAGTCAAGTAAGGGAATGCCACAGTTAAGTTTGCAGGCATAGACTTAATTTTAGAAACTTGCACCTATGTGGTGTTATAGTTCTATTTACATAATCACATGCAACTTCCAAAATATCATATTGCACAATTCTCTTCTAATAATTAATTGTCATAGTTCCATTGCCTCGATATAAAAGAAATTCAATCAGAATAATTTTAGTTGGTATTTTCTAATGCCATGTGGAAACCCCTCTGCCCCCCTAGTTAGAAAACAGTGCCTATATTACTGCTACAGTTGAAGGGTAGTAGAAATTCCAAATTAATTAAATAATTGCAGTTCTAGCTGGACATAACTTTGAATTCTACAATGGATAAATATGGAACTGTACTTTCATTTAATTCTTTTGATTGGCTAATTCGTCTCTTCTCCTGTAGTCAGAATAAATCTTTTTTGTTTTCTAGTTGGTAATCTGTACCCTTGGCATCTTTCTACAATTGTTACTCAATTTTACAACAACTTTCACTAAAAGAAATGTGCCACGAGTGGTGTCTGCTGGTTGTAACATGACAATTCGATAGGTTAAACAAGTAATAACCAAAAAATGACTCATGATTGCAGGGTTAAATATTGTCTACCTGACCTCTCTAAGATGTTGAAGTCCCACTTAAATCTGTCAGTTAACTTATTCTTAATGTGTGTTTGGAGATAAAAAGACTCCATTCCAGCTTTTTTCCCCAGCCTCCGTCCTGCCTTTGACCTTTATGTGTTTTGAAAATTATCATAAACTGGCATTGTGTTCAAATTCAAAATGAGTATTAAAACTACTGTAGCTTATATTCTTTGTAGCATTTCTACTCATCGACCTGAAGATAAAAATAATCTCTTTAGTTCTTCTATACAGTGTGCTGAGATTTTGTAATGGGATTGATGAATCATTTTTTATACTTGGTTCTTATTAATTCTGACTTGAGAAATATCAGCATACGTGGAGAAAGGTTTCACCGTTTACATCCTAGCTGAAAACAGATAGTACTGTCTCTTCTGCAGGAACATATTTATGGGAATCTTTCTTTAAGTTCTTAAATATTTGTAACTACAAGCTTCTAGTTTTGAAAGGGAGGATTAGAGCCAGCTGAAAAATGGAATTTCCATCCCAGGGAAAATTTCAGGGTTTTTGGGGAAAAGTGTTGTCCTGACTGGGATAAAAAAAAAAATTAAAACAATGACATTCTTTGTGGGACAAATTTGGAAAAATTCCATTGCAGGAGAACTGAAATGGAATTTTTTGGCTGGCTCCTTGCCCACCTGGAAAGTTCTTGTCAATTTCACTTTCTCCCTGGAGGCAGAAAGTGAAATTGATAAGAGTCTTCCAGGTGGAAGGGGTGTAGCCATCATTTTAATTTTCCCAATAGAAAATTTTTTTTTTTTTTTTTTTTTTTTGGCAAAATTGAAGTTTTCACATGAAAAATTTCAGCCTGAATTGGAACAAAAAGTTAAAATCTTGGAATTTTTTGTGAAATATTTTGATAAGATCAAAAGTTCTTGTTTTGACTGTATTATTTGGAACATTTTGACTTTTATATTATGACATAAAAGTCAAAATGATAAAGTTGAAATGAACTGTCTTGATAATTTCCCATTGAAAATTTTGACTAACTCAATATGTTCCCACTAAAAGTTTAATTTAACCCAATCAGCATTTTCTGACAGAAAACTGTTCTGTCAGAAAATGTTTGACCAACTCTACTCACTACTTTTACAAACCATTCTGTTATGGTCAAAGAAATCGTCTTTATTTTAGCTTCTGCAGTAAGTGATTGGCTGACTGAATGAAACAGGCGTCTTTCACAACAGAGCAGATGGAAGCATCTTGTTAAATAAAGAATGTAATTCTCCTCTCTGGTTTTACTGTACAAGCTGTACATCATGTCAAACACCTTCCTGTTATTAGTGTTACAGTAAAGCTTAGAGGCACCAAATAGATTGGGATCCCATTGTGCTAGACACTGTACAAATACACATAATAATTGATAATCCATGCCCCGAACAGCCTGCAATCTAAATAGACAAGACAGATAAACAGTGAGAGGGGAAACAGAGCTACAGAAAAGTCAGGTGACTTTCTCATGGCTACACAGCAGGTCAGTGGCAGACCTGGTGGTGATCTCCTGCATCCCAGCACAGTGCCCTATCCATTGGACCAAATCACCTCAGACTATAATATACAGTACACCCTCACTTTTTCTCTACATTCGGAGTACTATAGGGATATAGTGGGGAAAACTCAACAAAATTTAGAAGGGAATCTGTCAGAAAGTTCCATATTATTGTACTTGTTGCTTATTTTCCAACCCAAGTGAAGTTATTATCAAATAGTAAATTCTAACTGCCAAAGGCCGAACTAAAACTCTGGTTTTAATATGAGGAGGGGTCCTTATGTGTACTTTGAAGTAAACTATCCAATATCAGCAAACTCCATTTGCTGATTAGAATTATAACCCCTACATCTGATTAGTATTTTAACCATTGGTATTTCAGATATACTGCAGGCTGTTCAACAGAATGTTCATACAAGCTGTGCATCATGGTGTTGTTTTAAATCTACCCCCTTCCAGAGTGAAATTCATTGCATTTGCATTTCATCACAAAAAGTGACAAGAGACAGGATATAGTTTAAACATAACAAGGTAAGCTGGAGCCCTGTATAAATGCTGCTTTAACAAGTGCTGCAAGCAAAATGATAAAATTGAGGTGACTCATTTCCTAAGCTTTTTCTTTCTGGGTGATTTCACATCACACAGATGTTCTTTTGCTTTGCAATAGCAAATGAAAAACATTTTTTCTTCCTTCATTTTATGGTGGTGATAGTTTTTGGTTTTTGTTTAATTTTACAAGCAGACATTGAATTTGTTTTCATTTGCATTATGAGATACGCAGTCTCTTTTTGTTGAATATTCAGCCAGTAAAATGAACTCTATTTACTCAGTGGTGAGCAAAACAAAAGGAGAAAAATTGTCACCTTGTGGATTCCCTCCCCACCTCCTACTTTGTTTTTAAATGTAGCAGTTAAAGCTGGGCAGTACTTAGATAATGAAACTAGAGTTTTGTTTGGTTTCAAGCTTCATTACAAAGGCAAAACTCAAGCCAGGCTTAGTGTATTTCAGTGTGAAATCTATGACCTGGGCTTCTGGTTTGGCTGAGCTGCACTCTGCTGAGAATCTGGTGCTGGGGACATGCTCACAAAGGTGGCTTTATATCACTAGTGGGTCCCCACTGCCTCTGGGACTGTTAGGAGTTAGTTCAGTCCCTCAAGGCTGTTCTAACTTCCGTCAGCTATTAATGGCTCTGAAAGGATTGTTTCACCAGCCCTGGATCTTTGGAGCACAACAGCACTCCACATGTGCCTTCTCTTCCTAGTTGTGTCCCTGATGCTCCCCATGCCAGAGGCCATGGGTGGGATATCGCTGGTTCAGTACTATCTTTATGGGAGGGGAATTGCCAGCTGGCCAGTTACAGTGACTTTCCATTGCTTTTGAGCTGCTCAGGTGGCTCAATGGGACCAAGGATCTTGGTGCTGCTTGTCTAAGTTCTTAAAACACTGTGGTGTCTGGGCACCTCCCAGAATGATGAAGGGTGCACACACAGATATATCTACCTCCTTTTCCCTCCTGCACACGACTGCGTTTGTTTGGCTGGGTTGAAGAAGCGAAGACTGGATTTTGTTCTGAAAGAGCTGAAGGTTCATGGTCATCTTGCTGTCTCCTAGGATTGAGTTCCAGATTCGTGGCCAGTGACCTAGAAAACTCTGTCCTCTGTAGAGCTGCAGGGTTTCACTCTAACATTGATGGTTCCATTGTCGCTGTGATGGGGGTCATGAACACAAGGGTGACGTCATCCCACAGGTATCTTGGGCCGCATCTGTGGAGGACACTGAAAGTGAGGGCTAAAACTTGGAATTTGACCAGTGTTAATTGGGGAGACCATGAAGAGAGCAGAGTGTTGCAGTGATGAGCTCTGAATGGCCTGTCTTAGCTGAGCAGATGGGCTGCTGTGGTGTGAACCAACTGTAGCTTCTCCCCACCCCCCAACGGAGCTAGGTAGGCAGAGCGAACACAGTAATCCAGTCTGGAGCTCCGGAACGCCTGGGTCACTGAGTACATCCACACAGCTGTTAAACACCTGCAGTTGACCTGGTTAGCTAACTCGGGCTTGGGGACCTTGGGCTGCGGAACTAAAAACTGCCATTTGGGCTCAGGCTCCCCCTTTGCGGGGTCCCAGAGCTTAGGCTCTGGCTGGAGCCTGGATGGCTACATTGCAGTTTTGCATCTGAGCCCTGAGAGTCCGAGTCAGTTGACCAGGTCAGTCATGGGTATTTCATTGCTGTGTAGATGTTCCCTCAAGTTTCAGTCTGAAGTGGGTCTGGCCTTTTTGCTGGCCATCGACGGAGAAGGGCGTTTCCATCTGGGGGAGCGGAATTACTTGTGTATCCAGAAGCTGAGGCGTCTAGATGGGTGGCAAAGCTGTGAGAATTGTGTTAATTTTCAGAGGCAGACATGCTCAGAGGAGGAGGACGTTATAAAGTTGATGGCAATGTCAGCTCAGGTATTAGATTTCTCCCCTCCCCACCCCCAAGTTCTTTGGATATTTTAGCTAGTTTAATTGGCATTCACTGTGTGTGTTCAGTGTCCCAAACACTAAAATTATTCATATCACAATAGATTCTGTAAATAGTGTCCTTTGGTTCCAAAGCAACTAGGAACCCTCCTCCATAATATTTAGTCACATATGTAGGTACTATGAACACAGTAATACAGAACTGCTCCAGTTTACTACTGTTTATCTAAATTGTATTTTTGTAAAGTGCACTGTCAAAATATATATACTCAATTCGTACGTTAAACTGTACTGTGATGTTTTTTGGAGCTGGGTAGGGTTGAAGTCCTGCACTGGAACTGAACAGTTTGTTGTGTCTGTAGTGGGTTTTGTGTGTTTCTAGTGAAACCTTTAGAAGCCTTAAAATAATAGCTCCAAATAAGCACATGGCAATACTGTAGAGGCTGCAGAGTCTAGCTGAGTGAACAAATGGCTAGGAGTCAGGAACTGTGCTCAATCTCAGCTCTGTCATTAATATGGGCCTTGGGCAAGTCACTTAACCTTTTGTTTACTTTTTCCAACTGTAAAGTGGGATGCGTTAGAATTAATTACCACTAACAGAGCACTCTAAATCTTCAAACATTATTACTATTGAAACTTTATTACATATATGTACATCCCTGTGCTGGAAATTAGACACCGCTGTGGGGTTTTGGCTCTGATTATGGAAAGAGTAGTCATCTTGTAGGTAAATGGGAAGAGCTTTGCCAAGACAGTGTGAGAAAGTTGGCATTATTCCTGATATAAAAGGACAGTTTCCAAGTTATGCTTATGTTTGCATGATGAATGTGATGCGAGACTTTCTTATTATTTTGAACTCAAACATACTGCTAGAATGTATAATACTTAACTACAGTAGGTGATACTCATTTAAGAAGTTGGAGGTTTCAGCATACCTTTATGGGCTTTTATTCATAGTAATGCGGTAATGTTAACATGAGTGAACTTTATTCTGTACTTTTAACAATTTCAAATAATGTTACTGCCAGTTACTGCCAGAGGAGTGCATGGTATTTTCATTAATTTAGTAAATATTTTGTCAGTCTGTATTTCTTCCCCATGCTGCATATAAAGGACTCAAAGCCCATGTCAGAGTCTCTTGAAAAGAAAGAAGTAGTAACTGTTAGTTTTATTATTTATATTATGGTAACACCTGGAGGCCCCAGTCAGGGATCTGTGTCCCATTAACCCAGTTGCTGTTTCAAGAAATTAATAATTCTCCTCTGACAGGTACTGTGCCACTTCACTTCAGAGTTTGCCAAATAGGCTCTTAAAGGAAGAAGCCACTTCTAGTTCCTTTGAAAACTCAGTGGGTTAGTACAACAAGTATTTCCTGGTACTTTGGTAGCTGAATGACTGCTGCTGGCAAACATTACGTTGCACAGCTGGGTGTGTGCATTGTGCAAATAGATTGTTGGGGGAAGTGAGGCTGGTTTTTCTAGTTCCTGTATATAGCATTCTGTACCTATAGCAGTATTTCACAGTTAGAACAGAAAAACAGGTGAGCCAGCCGCTACACTTTAAAAAAGGTAAGATTTACATGTGTTAAAGTTCTTAGTATGGTATATAACTTTAATGATTTTGCGGGCATTTATTAGAAATGACAGTGACAGTCCTTTCTTTCTCTTGTGTAGAATTGTATGTTGGCCTGGATTGTGAGAAAGAGGCAAAAGTCCTAAACGAATAGATAGTTGTAGACATGGTGTGCTTTTTGAGAGTTTAGCTAATTATGTTATCCTAGTTCTAGATGTCATTTTTTGACTTCCCAGTGAATGAGTCTGGGGTGTATACAGACTTGCTGTGTTTTAACTGGAGTCTAGAAAGTTAATATATGTATCGGTGCCCTTGGTACTGTAGTGTCAAAGCCAGCATGTTAAGTTATTGGTGTTAGGAATTACACCAAAATGTAGAAAAGTTCAAGAATGGGCTCTAGTTCTTTCTTGATAGATCGAAGTGGAATGAAAGAGCCCCTCAAGCTCTGTCTGAATAGCTCAGGCTTAGTGTACCCTAGAAAGGTTTGCCTGGTATAGCTATATCAGCAAACCCCTCCTAGTGGGGATGCAGCTTATACTGGCAAAAGAGTGACTTTACTTGTATAGCTTATACCATTTCCACAAATGCAGTGAGTTTGCTGTTAACTGCATCTACACAAGGGCTTTTGCCGGTATAGAAATGTATGATACCACACCCCTAACCAACATTACTGTCCAGGCAAACATTTGCAGTGTAGGTCTGGCCTCAGTGAAAGTGAAGGCGTGCTGCCTTAGTTTTGACACCTGAGTTCCAGTACTGCCATGTTAGTGTGCATACCAAAAACATAGTCAGTGATGCTGTATCATAAAGTCATTGAATACGCACAGACTTCTAAGTAAATAATCACAATGGTTTAGAAGCAGGAGGGATATCTTATAACAAGAGCTGTTTGATAGTGGCGACAGTGAGAAAGTTCATCAAGACTACATTTTCATCCTGCTCCCCCTTCATATATTCCCCTAGAATCCAGAGGATCTCTACCCAAGAAACATGGGAGATTTTAGGTGAGGGAGTTCTGGAATGCAAATAAGATTCCTGATTAATTTTGTATATAAGCACATGTGCAGTTGTGTTTGTAAATATTGGTGGCTCCTCTGGTGGCTAAGAACTTGTCTGAGGCTGTATCTTTACTGCATGCAAGTCATGGGGTAAATTAATCCATGTAACCCGCGATAATGCAACCACATCATTGTGCTGTCATACCCCACATATCCGTTGCATTTCGCCATGACAAGCAATACAGCTCTCTGGGCAGGTATCCCAGGATTCATAGCACTACAATTCACTGTGCTGCTCTGTACTCACATTTGCAGGGTGTTGTGGGACAACTTGTCTGTTCCCTCTGGGGATTGTGGGAGGAAAGGGTCTAGGTCCACAAAATTCCATTCCTGGAATGGCCCATAGTGGTGTGCTATGTGCTGAAAGGTAGGTTTGGATCATGCTAATCCTAATAACAGGGACCAACAGCTGCTGCTTTTTATGGAGGCAAAGTTTTGTTTTGTGCAAGACCTGATGCCTCCCAATGCATTGCAGTCAACTTTCAGGTCTGAATCTGACATCCAATCATTCCGTCCAAAAAACAAACAAACACAAAAAAAACCCCGTTGCACTGATTACGGAATTCTCCAGCACTCAATAAAACCCACATCTCTTAATTTGCCTTTAATAATAAATTGGGTCTGGCTCTGACTGAAGAGGCAGCTGACTTCTGAGTGCAAAATACTCATCCTGAGGTGACCACCCAGAGTGTGAAATTGAACAGGAATCATATACTAGGCAGTACTGCCTTAATATCCCCACTTTCGGCTGGGGTCTTAGCCGCAGTAATGCTTGGCTGTTCCTTACCTTCTTCAGTAAGGGAAGGCATTTGTCTCACCTTTGTGGGGATTTGGGTAGGCTTCATCCTGCTTCCCACCGCAGAATCTTCTGCATGAAGCAGCCACTCTTGTTTAAACCTGCCTCTCTGAAGATGGAAGCTAACTATGGGGGTAATCACCACACCACATACCCTGTCCATCCAGAGGGTGCTCTCAATGGCCCTTGGACTGTCCCTGCCTTCTCTCTCTCTCTGAGTTGGCCCAGAGATGATTGAGCTGTAACATTCTGCCTGCTGGGGAGACCTAGGCTTTGTTTGCTGCTGCCCACACTAATGCGTAGCCCACAGGGGGCCAATGGAGTTGCTTGCCTACTCCTAATTTTTGGACACGGGGACCTGGGAAATCCCAGATCAGTGGGTATGTCTGAGCGAGCAAGGGTGCTAAAAATAGAAATGGAGCTGTGGCAGCACATGTGATGGGAGGGGCTATCCACCTGAGGATGTACCTAGGGTTTCAAACGGGATTGTACTTGGGCTGGCGAGCCTCTCCTGCTGGTTGCACTTTTGTGCCTACACTTCTATTCTTAGTGTGCTAGCTTGAGCAGAGTTAGTGAGGATATGTCTCCTTGAGCTGAAAACTACACCTCCAGCTCCAATGTAGACATACCCTGGGAATGTCCCTGCTTCTCCCTCATTCTCCTTCCTATCTCTCAAAACTCTGTCCTGGGGGGAGAACCTCAAAAGTCTCTGGTGGTGGTGGGTAGGGGCAATAGCACATCCAGCTATCCTTCCCCACTAGGAGCTAGTCATCATCCACTTCTGGTCAAGGAGCTTATGGGGAAGGGATTGGAGGACCATTATGTCTTGATTATTGTGACTGCCCATGGTTGCACACGTTCACTCCAGTAGCATATCCTTCTCTACTGAGTACTGGCTTTTTAAATAAACTCTCATCTGCATGGGTCAAGTTTCTCCTTTTGTGGGGAGTGTGCCAGTGCTCCCCCCCATGTGATCTCTGTGGACACTTGCAGCATATGTTGTCATGTATGCATGCAAATATTTGTGTGGCTGTGCAAGACATTTCATTTACAAAACCTTACACTGAAACCTATTTTTCTAACTACAGCCTTACAGTGGAAGGGTCCATACTCCAGAAATTACCTTTCAGCACAGCAGAGGTGTGGCTAATAGGGAGTATGTATTAGTAGCTAAAGTGAGCTGTTATTTTACTCCTCCCCTCTAAAAAAACAAAAACAAATTGAAAGGCCTGCCAATTTCTAGTTTGCCATTCTGCCACTCTGCTGGTTCCACCTTCTTTCCTAGTGCCTCAAAAATCCCCAGGTAGATAGACACAGCTCTTTGGTCCATGAAATGGAGGCTCTGGCCCAAAGAAAAGGTAGAATAAAACCAAGCCCAATCTGTGGGGGACTTCATATCCCTCCTTGTATCCTAATTTGTCATCTAAAAAACCACCAAATCCTCTGGCTGGCTTAGTGTGAAATCTCTATTCCACTTGAGAAGAAGATAACTGCAAGATAACCAGCCATGGGGCCGCCTAATAAAAGCTCAACAAACATTTTAAGAGAATCTTAGAGTTGCTTAGATCAGTGGTTCTCAAAGCCAGTCCACCGCTTGTTCAGGGAAAGCCCCTGGCGGACCGGGCTGGTTTGTTTACCTGCCATGTCTGCAGGTTCGGCCGATCGCAGCTCCCACTGGCTACGGTTTGCTGCTCCAGGCCAATGGGGGCTGCGGGAAGTGGCGGGCAGCACATCCCTCAGCTCACGCCGCTAGTCTCACCCAATAGCAGGTTCACTCACTAGGACATACTCAGACTCTTTGTCCAATTTCAGGGCATTATCATCAATAGCCATACACTGGAGTGTAAAGTGCTTCCTTAGTGGTTGCAGCACAGGAGGAGAGACAGAGCTGCTACTTCCACCTTGTGCCTCGTGGAGGAGTGAAGGAGGGTGTGGACTGGGTGGAGCCTAGGTTCATTGCTTCCCCTCTGCCCCACATTTGCCTCCACCCCTCAAAGTGCTTGTCAGCATTGCTGCACCAGCAAGCTGGGTGACTGCACTATGGCCGGGGTAAGCCTGGTACGGTTTACTTCCCCCAACCCCCAGGAGAAGCAAGGGAGACCAAGAGGGCAGATCGTGACTGAGCTGCTCCAGGGCAGCACTACTTCCTGCTGCCCCATACTCAGGGTAGATCGTTTAGCTGCAATCTAACCCTAAGTTTGCCAACAGATGTGTTTGTCTAAAACATTATTAGAACACTGTAGTTGTAGCCAAACCCAAGCGTTTGTAAGTGAGCAGAGTCTGAGTTTAAAAACCAGGACATTAAAAGTTTGTGATTCAATAAACCTAAATATAAAAGTCATAAAAGACTGTTAATGTTAATTGCAGAATTTAACTGTGCTCACTTATTCTTCCCTTTGTGGGGGGGAGAACTCACTAGCTTGAATCTGATTTCTTCTTTTAAATTTCATTTTATTTTAATTCTTGTTCATTGGAATAATCCCTTGTTCCATTTGAACTCTCTCTCTCTTCTCCCAATCATTTGCTACTGCTTTGTATCTTCGGCAAATGTATGTTTTCCAGACCACTGGTGAAAATACTAAATGAAACAATCCTCAACCCTGGCCCTTGCAGGACCTATCAAACCCAGACTAGACTCAATAGCAGTTAGTTACTCCTTACTCGGCCTCCAATCACAGAATATCAGGGTTGGAAGGAACCTCAGGAAGTCATCTAGTCCAACCCCCTGATCAAAATGGGACCAATCCCCAGGCAGATTTTTTTACCCCAGTTTCCTAAATGGCCTCCTCAAGGATTGAACTCACACCCCTGTGTTTAGCAGGCCAATGCTCAAACCACTGAGCTATCCCTCCCCCAATGTGTTAAGGCCTTGAAGTACACTTCCAACTTAAAGTACATGAGTAGTTGCAGTGAGGCTAATGGGAGTATTCGTGTGCTTAAAGTTAGGTATGTGCTTACATACCTCGCTGAACTGAGACCTTGATGTCCATCAATAAATTGGTATGGTCAGAGTTCCTACTGTTTAGAAAAATGATCTGGCTGCTGAATCCAATGGTTCCAATTGTGGAACTGTCCAAGACTTTGTAAATCAAATTAAATACTGTCACTATCCCAGGAGCAACCCAGGAACCAGATTGTGACAGGGTCACAAGAAACTTCCCAGTTTCCCTGTTCCCACTTGAGATTCGGGGGGTAGAACCTATATCTTGTCCAGATAACGCCTCCCACTGAAGCTGGTGGCAAGGAAACCAGGAAGCAGACTTTGACTCTGCCTAACACAGAATATTTCTTCTGGCATAGCTGCACTGATATGTGTGTTGCGGGTTCTGCCCACACACCAGAGTGGGGTAGGAATAGAGGTCCTGAGGAGGTTGCTGTTCCCCTCCTCCTTCCCTTGCATTACAACCTGCAATGAGGGCTATTGGCACAGGTGGTATTTATTTTGTTTTGTTTGTTTTATTATTTGTATTTCTTTAGTGCCTGGTCCTGGTCCATGTCCATGACCAGGGCTTCTAGGTAGCCTTGCATCCCCTTATTCCCCTGTGCTGCAGCATTAATCAGCCCATAATCTTGGCCGTAGGTAAGAAGGAAAGAGAATAGTGTTTTATAAAAGTAGTTTAACAATTTTTGTATAGGGTAGAATATTTTGTAAATATAAAACCAGAGCAAAACAGTAACTTTAGGTGACGCGTACATCAACAGGAGCCAAATCCTGCGGTCATTACTCAGGTAAAGCCACTGTTGAAATCAGGGAGATTTTTTTCATGAGTAAGGACTGAAGGATTTGTCCCTAGACTACTTCTGTAAAAGATTCAAAAACAGTTTTCAAATAGAGTGAAACTTTTACGGCTGTGTAATGGGAGAACTATGTGGCACTGAACAGTTAACCGATGGTAGGTTTTACACAAGAATAGACTTTAACTACAAATACCTTTTAAATCTGGATAATGTACCTGTTAATTGTGCCCAGCTGCCCACTTGGTAAATATTATAATATTCCAGAAGATGTTCCGTAACACAAGTTAAATCAGTTTCAATAGACTTCACAAACAAAGCTGTAACGGTTTCTGTGCAGGATACAGATGGCATTAACCCACTAGTTTACAGTGCAGACAGGCAGCTATGAACACAGGAATTGTCATCGCAGGGGTCCATCCAGTTCACTCTCCTGTTTCTGAAAGTAACCATCAGTGGACACTTTTGAAAGAGGAGTAAGAAAATACAAAATGGATAACCTGCCCATGGGAGTAGAACCTGACCTGTCAGTTGGTAGTGGGCATGAGTTACCCTATCCAATGTAATCATGTGTGTTCTCATTATCCACATTAATGCCTAATTTTTCTCTGAATCCTATCTTCGGTGATATCTAGTATTAGTATATTAAAACATGATTCTGGGATGTATTAACAGGTGTGTTGTGAGCAAGACACGAGAAGTCATTCTTCCGCTCTACTCTGCGCTGGTTAGGCCTCAACTGGAGTATTGTGTCCAGTTCTGGGCACCGCATTTCAAGAAAGATGTGGAGAAATTGGAGAGGGTCCAGAGAAGAACAACAAGAATGATTAAAGGTCTTGAGAACCTGACCTATGAAGGAAGGCTGAAAGAATTGGGTTTGTTTAGTTTGGAAAAGAGAAGACTGAGAGGGGACATGATAGCAATTTTCAGGTATCTAAAAGGGTGTCATAAGGAGGAGGGAGAAAACTTGTTCCCCTTAGCCTCTAAGGATAGAACAAGAAGCAATGGGCTTAAACTGCAGCAAGGGAGGTTTAGGCTGGACCTTAGGAAAAAGTTCCTAACTGTCAGGGTGGTTAAACACTGGAATAAACTGCCTAGGGAGGTTGTGGAATCTCCATCTCTGGAGATATTTAAGAGTAGGTTAGATAAATGTCTATCAGGGATGGTCTAGACAGTATTTGGTCCTGCCATGAGGGCAGGGGACTGGACTCGATGACCTCTCGAGGTCCCTTCCAGTCCTAGAATCTATGAACTCCCCAGTTTGTAAACTGAATTGAATTAGATTTAGGATTTGCTCAATTGGGCTTTCCGGAAAGAATTGCTTGTGGGATTAAAGCTTGGTAATGGGACATTCACTTTGCAAGTAGATTTTTTTCCATATTTTTTTCCAGTCTCCCAGCTGCACAAATACAGTAATATGGCTTTATGTTGGCCTGTAAGAACTGCAATATTACTTTGCACATGCAACTCGTATGTTAGAAGTAATTGCTCTTAAAGGGCTCCGTCTTTTTGGCTACCGAGTATTGCTAAGAAGTATAAGGAACCAAAGAATGAGCAGTCACCATTTGCTCAGCACCTGCATGTAGCAGGAGGAGATGTGCACAGTACTCAGCAGTGGATGCACACTTAGGCACTCCCAGCACACTGAAATGAGTCTGGCTTAGAGAGAGGAAAAGTGGATGTGTTAGGGTAGAAGTGGGGCATGGCCAAGGCATAGATGCTGAAATGGAATCCAGCAAATGCAAATTATGTACATAACTCAGCATTATGTTTTTCAGCTACTCCTTCTGCCAACCATGAGCAGAGGCTTCTTCAAGTGCACTTTAGAGTGGAAATTAGAAGAAACAGTTAATTTTTGGTGTTTTTCTCTTAAAAGTAACATCAAACATGTTGTTATTAATCATTGTGAAATTGCTTAAAAATATATTTAAATTATTTTATTTTTATGGTATTTAAAATCACAATCTGGACAAAGAACAGGAGTACTTGTGGTACCTTAGAGACTAACAAATTTATTTGAGCATAAGCTTTCGTGGGCTGCAGCCCACTTCCATGAAAGCTTATGCTCAAATGAATTTGTTAGTCTCTAAGGTGCCACAAGTACTCCTGTTCTTTTTACAGATACAGACTAACATGGCTGCTACTCTGAAATCTGGACAAAGGAGATATTCTGGTCCATGACTCAAATATTTGTTTCCCGTGTTCCAAGAGGGATAAGCACAGAGATGGGAGTGGGGCAGTCCTGAAATCTATTCCTGACTCTGCCGCGAAATTGCTGTGTGTCTTGGGCACATCACTTGACCTCTTTGTCTTACTTTCTTCACCCACAAAAGGGGTCATGATAATATATTTATTTGAATCACAGTAGTACTGTTAAGATCCAATGTTTGTTTTTTTTACAGCACTTTCAGCCCATAAAAACACTGCTGTTGTAATGTTACAACTGAATTGCTTTCAGAGAAAAAGCAATATTCTGTACAGGAGCTGTATATAGCTCATGTAAGCTTTTCATTGATCTGAGGTGGGTTTTTTTAACATCATTCTGAGAAGAGGTTATGAAATGTCAGACGTAATCCCAGTGGTAACAGAAGTCAGTGCAAGGCAGAATCTCCTGAAAGTGTGACATTTACTTGCTTTACTAGTAAGTTCACCGCCAAACGGGGGAGGGGGCGGGGGGGTCTCACACTTGAACACTAATTTTTCAGGATTTCTGTTGCTAGATTTAAGTAATTTAGTGGAAAGGAATTTTTCATTTTGTCCAGTATTGTGGCTTTGCTTTCGTTGGTGGTGACTAGGTGGTGAAGCATTAGGTTATCTATCCCTATTATTGTTGAGACAAGGTGGGTGAGGTAATATCTTTTATTGGACCAACTTCTGTTGGTGAGAGAGAGACAAGCTTTCAAGCCACGCACAGCTCTTCTTCAGGTCAATTGTTGTCCACTTTAGCTGTACTTCATTTGTATTGCTTCCACCTCCGTACCACTTGCCATTGGCCTTTTGCTTACATGGAAGATGCAAGAGAGGCAAGGGAAGCTTTCAAAAGTGACTGGAGAGTAGGCTTAATGAGGAAGGAAAGCTGCAGGTACTGTATACCAGCTCTGCATGTTTCCATTGGACCCAGCCTCTCATCCCCTTCCAACATCAGACTTTCCCAACACACTCAGACTAGATCAACCTTTGAAAAGATTCTCACAAATATAAAAATATACTTCTATCTTAAATGAATAGGCTCTGTATCAGTCATGCCTTCCTTCAATGAGACACCATTCCAGTTTGTGAGACAGTGATTAGAACTTCCAGGTTAACAGCCCTAAAATTTTAGTTATCTTGTCATGCACCACATGAAGCAGAGGCAAAGTGTTTGGAACGGTGGTATGTTTAGTACTCGGATATAGACATTCAGGATTCTTGTTGTTCTGTTCTACTGTGTGGGGCTGGGGAGTGGGGTGGGGGAGGGGGAGAAGGAGGAAGAGGAAAGAAGGGAAATGTGATATCCTTAGAGCACAGGAAGACCTCTCGTGCCCAATTCTGCCATCCCTCCTCTCATTTAAGCAGTACCTTTCTATCCAAGTAGTCCCACTGAAATCTGTGGAATATTTGTGTGGCATGGTGCTAATCATTATAAGAATAGCAAAATCAAGTCCAAAGTGAGTTTAACAAATTCAGGACTTCCACAACCAGAGAGTAATTGCAAATGAAATTACACAAGGAGGGGCACCTGCATGATGATATTCATACACTTGAGACTAAATAGTAGCAAAGAGAAAGCACTGGCCATAGATGACCCTAGGGGCAATCTGTTTGTCTGCAGGTGGTTAGACATTGATTCTTCTGCCGTTCCCAAACCATTATTTCATGTAGCTTCTCTTAGATGAGACCAGGATAATGTCAAAATCACTTCCTTTTATTTCTTTTTGACTTTCAGATAGTTTGAATCTAAATATCCAGCTGTTGGGTGGCTTCAGGCGACAGTTGATGTGTTGAAAGATTAACTCAGACACCTTCTGTGAATGTGGGTTGAAGGCTTGCAGCATGTCAAGGAAGACCAGAAAAGATGCAATGAACATTCTGTAATCAGGAAAATGAGAGAATTTCGTAGAGAACACAGCAGCAACCTTTCTCTCCTGCAGCTGGAAGACGTGGCCACATGTTTTTGATATCTGGTTAATTTAATAAAGAACTCTCTGTCAGGCTCTCTGGTGACCTTGTAAATCTTGTACCTGTGTGACAAACGTGCCTTTGAAACTTGCAGTAAACAGTTCATTCTCTGGAAAACCCAACTGTTGGAAAAATCACTATTGAAGAATCATGTCAAAAAACCTGGAGATCATCAATTTGTCATTTTTGTTGGAACATGAGAGGGAAACAATACTGGGAGTACTGAAGAGAGATGAGTATTTGAAAAAAGTGGAAGATAAGAGGATAAGGTAATCTTTTAACATTTTTCTTGTAAAAAATTGCTTTTTTTTCATTCTCTCTTGGTTGAGTTGTTCTTAGAATATTGCAGACTTGGTTGGGTGGCCAGGTGCCTGGTTTTTGACCAGAAAGTCCAATCGAAAAGGGGACCTGACAGTGTCCGGGCAGATCTGCTGACTGGACACCCAAAGTCCAGTTACTGCAGGTGGGGAAGCACCAGCTCATTACCCACTCCAGCCCCTACTCAACCGGGGCTGCCTCCTACCTGTGTCAGGCACCTGCAACTCCCAGCCCCAGCTCCGCAGGTGAGACCCTCCCAACCTGGGCTGGGGGACAGGGGAAGAGGAGAGGGGAGGTTCTGGCATGCCTGCTGGAGTGTCCAGGTTTTAAATATTATGAAGATGGCAACCCTAAGACTGGGGCCTGACTTGAGAGTCTCTTCACTGCCATGTGGGAGTCCTGCATTTCAGGAGTGACTTTAGCACTTCAGCACAATTGCTCCTCTAGTCTCATGCAAATAGAAGTATGGCGGAAGTGGGAGGTGGGAGGAAAATGCTAGTTAATGCATCTTTTTGTAAATGTGTGTGACGCATGCATAGCTACAGGGTATAAGACTGGGGAGAGTAATTGGAAACTTAAATCCAGTACCTCTTTGTTAACACACAGAAATGAATTCTGTAGGTTTATTGTTTCTTTGTGTTGTTTCTTAAATTGGAATATTCTTCATGCAAGGCTAATCTGCAACAGAATGCCAGTGCATGCTGAGAATTAATGATACCTAGATCTATGGCATACCTTGGAAATTTGCCATAAGATTGTCTTAATACGTTTGTAGAACATTTTAAATGTGCTAAAATTATGGCATAATGAAATCTGATACTTTGCATTGAAATATGTACAAATTCTCTTGATTATTGTTCATTCCAAATTTAAGATCCCAGCATTCATGTCTGATTCCCACAGAAATGTTTCGTCAGTCTCAAAGTGACAAAATCTGTGATATCGTTGCCTCTGCCTGTGTTCACCTTGAATAGGAAGTCATCAGTTAGGCACTAATATTGAATTTTGGTAAAACAGAAAATAGTGGTTATCCTACAATAAAAATGAAAGTACTTATTTTCTAGTATGTTACCAGGTTCATTTTTCTATTGATGGCCCGATTAACTCTTGCACTGAAGGTGACTGAAAAAATGTATGGCAAATGTTTTTGTATTTCAAGTAGAGTTAGAGATATTGCCTGGTACTGGTTCTGCTATTTTGTTTGAACTGATCCCATGCGCTCAAAAGGTTTAAACAAAGCTATTTTGACACTCTTCTCAGGGTATGTCTACACTACGGGATTACTCTGAATTTACAGAATTCGATTTTTGGCAACCGATCGTCTAAAGTCGAGTGTATGCGGCCACACTAAGCACATTAATTCGGTGGTGTGCGTCCACGTACCGATGCTAGCGTCGACTTCTGGAGCATTGCACGGTGGGTAGCTATCCCATAGCTATCCCATAGTTCCTGCAGTCTCCTCTGCCCATTGGAATTCTGGGTTGAGATCCCAATGCCTGATGGGGCTAAAAACATTGTCGCGGGTGGTTCTAGGTACATCCTCCCCCTCCCTCCGGGAAAGCAATGGCAGACAACCGTTTCACGCCTTTTTTCCTGGGTGAACAGTGCAGACTCCATACCACGGCAAGCATGGAGCCCGCTCAGCTCAAGACAGCAGTCATGAACATTGTAAACACCTTGCGCATTATCGTGCAGTTTATGCTGAACCAGAACCTGCAAAACCAGGCAGCGAGGAGGAGGCGGCTACGGCAGCGCGGCGACGAGAGTGATGAGGACATGGACATGGAATTCTCTCAAACCGCAGGCCCCGGCGCTTTGGAGATCATCCTGTTAATGGGGCAGGTTGTAGCCGTGGAACGCCAATTCTGGGCCCGGGAAACAAGCACAGACTGGTGGGACCGCGTAGTGTTGCAGGTGTGGGATGATTCCCAGTGGCTGCGAAACTTTCGCATGCGTAAGGGAACTTTCATGGAACTTTGTGACTTGCTTTCCCCTGCCCTGAAGCGCAAGAATACCAAGATGAGAGCAGCCCTCACAGTTGAGAAGCGAGTGGCAATAGCCCTGTGGAAGCTTGCAATGCCAGACAGCTACCGGTCAGTTGGGAATCAGTTTGGAGTGGGCAAATCTACTGTGGGGGCTGCTGTGATGCAAGTAGCCAAAGCAATCACTGAGCTGCTGCTACGAAAGGTAGTGACTCTGGGAAATGTGCAGGGTCGTAGTGGATGGCTTTGCTGCAATGGGATTCCCTAACTGTGGTGGGGCGATAGATGGAACCCATATCCCTATCTTGGCACCGGAGCACCAGGGCAGCCAATACATAAACCGCAAGGGGTATTTTTCAATGGTGCTGCAAGCACTGGTGGATCACAAGGGACGTTTCACCAACATCAACGTGGGATGGCTGGGAAGGGTTCATGACGCTCGCGTCTTCAGGAACACTACTCTGTTTAAACGGCTGCAGCAAGGGATTTACTTCCCAGACCAGAAAATACCATTGGGGATGTTAACATCCTATAGTTATCCTTGGGGACCCAGCCTACCCCTTAATGCCATGGCTCATGAAGCCATACACTGGTACCCTGGACATAGTCAGGAGCTGTTCAACTACAGGCTGAGCAAGTGCAGAATGGTGGTGAAGTGTGCATTTGGACGTTTAAAGGGTTGCTGGCACACGTTACTGACTCGCTCAGACCTCAGCCAAACCAATATTCCCATTGTTATTGCTGCTGGCTGTGTGCTCCACAATCTCTGTGAGAGTAAGGGGGAGACCTTTATGGTGGGAGGCTGAGGCAAATTGCCTGGCCACTGATTACGCGCAGCCAGACACCAGGGTGATTAGAAGAGCACACCGGGAAGCGCTGCACATCAGAGAAGCTTTGAAAACCAGTTTCATGACTGGCCAGGCTACAGTGTGAAAGTTCTGTTTGTTTCTCCTTGATGAAAACCCGCCCCCTTGATTGACTCATTCCCTGTAGGCAAATCACCCTCCCCCCTTCGATCACAGCTTGCTTTCAAAGGAAATAAAGTCACTATTGTTTAAAAATCATGTATTCTTTATTAATTTATTATAAACATAGGGAGAGAACTGACAAGGTAGCCCGGGTGGGGTTTGGGAGGAGGATAGGAGGGAAGGAAAAGGCCAGTTCAAAATAATGACAGCCTTTTGCTTGGGCTGTCCACTGGGGTGGAGTGGGTGGGTACATGGAGCCTCCCCCCCTGCATTCTTACACGTCTGGGTGAGGAGGCTATGGAACATGGTGAGGGGGGAGGGCTGTTATACAGGGGCTGCAGCAGCACTCTGTGATCCTGCTGCCATTCCTGAAGCTCCACCAGACACTGGAGCATGTCCGTTTGATCACGCAGCAGCCCCAGCATTGCAGCCTGCCACCTCTCATCTCGAGCGTCCCTCATGGCCTCACGTTCACTGGCATTTTTCCTGTACTTTGATACCGTGTCCTTCCACTCATTCAGATGAGCTCTTCCATCGCGGGTCGATTGCATGATTTCAGAAAACATGTTGTCTCGCATGCGTTTTTTTCGCCGCCTTATCTGAGATAGCCTTCGGGACGGAGGAGGGAGGCTTGAAAAATTTGCAGCTGCAGGAGGGAAAAAAGGGAGAGAAGTATTTAAAAAGATACATTTCACAGAACAATGCTTATACTCTTTCACTGTGAACAACACTATTCACATTACATAGCACATGTGATTTCGGTACAGGGTCGCATTTTGCATCTTAATATTCAGTGCCTGCGGCTTTTGTGTTAGAGATCACAGACGCAGGTCCTGGCAACAGAATTCGGTTTGCATGTGTCCATGGGAAGCCATTGTCTTTTGGCTTCTGCAACCTTCCTAAAAGCAGCGCCCTCCTTTCCCACATACCAAGCAAAGCCCATTGAGTGCTGTGGTTTTCCTGTTAACGTGCAGCAGCAGAAACCAAACTAACCCCCCCATCCAATTCTCTGGGATGATCGCTTTATCCCTCCCCCCACCGCGTGGCTGGTATCAGGGAAGATCCCTGCTAGCCAAACGTGAAAAGCTCAGTGCCAATGCCCCCCCACCCCCGCTTGGCTAACTGCAGGGAAGGATTTCTTTTCAGCCACAGGCAAACAGCCCAGTAGGAATGGTCACCTCTGTCCCCTTAATTAAATTCCCGTATTTCAACCAGGTTACCATGAACGATATCACTCTCCTGAGGATAACACAGCGAGATAAAGAACGGATGTTGCTTGAATGCCAGCAGACACCGGGACCATACACTGCCAGGCTTTGTCATGCAATGATACCAGATTACTTGCTACTAGCATGGCGTGGTCAAGTGTCCTACCAAGGAGGACGGAATAAGGCTGCACTGCCCAGAAACCTTCTGCAAAGGCTTTTGGAGTACCTCCAGGAAAGCTTCATGGAGATGTCCCTGGAGGATTTCCGCTACATCCCCAAACACGTTAACAGACTTTTCCAGTAGCTGTACTGGCTGCGAATGCATCCCAAGTCCTCAGGGCAAATTAATCATTAAAAAATGCTTGCTTTTAAACGATGTTTTATATTTACAAAGGTACACTCACCAGAGGTCCCTTCCATGGCTTCAGGGTCTGGGATAACGCCTTGGGAGGGTTGGGAGGGTACTTCAGTCAGGCTGAGAAAAAGATCCTGGCCGTTGGGGAGAACGGAGTGGTGTGTGCTCTCCGCAAGCTCATCCTCCTCCCCCCCGTCCACAGAATCCTCAGACATGGATGAGAGTAACCCCTCATCAGAATCCACAGTCAGGGGTGGGGTAGTGGTGGCGACCCCCCCTAGAATTGCATGTAGCTCAGCGCAGAAGTGGCATTTCTGCAGCTCTGCCCCAGACCTTCCGTTTGCTTCTTTGGTTTTCTGGTAGGCTTGTCTGAGCTCCTTAACTTTCACGCGGCACTGTAGTGAGTCCCTATTGTGGCCTCTCTCCATCATGCCCTTGGAAATTTTTTCAAATGTTTTGGCATTTCGTCTTGGAACGTAGTTCTGCTAGCACTGAATCCTCTCCCCATATAGCGATCAGATCCAGTACCTCCCATACGGTCCATGCTGGTGTTCTTTTTCGATTCTCGGACTGCATGGTTACCTGTGCTGATGAGCTCTGCGTGGTCATCTGTGCTCTCGACGCTGGGCAAACAGGAAATGAAATTCAAAACTTCGCGGGGCTTTTCCTGTCTACCTGGCCAGTGCATTCGAGTTCAGATTGCTGTCCAGAGTGGTCACAATGGTGCACTGTGGGATAGCTCCCGGAGGCCAATACTGTCGAATTGCGGCCACACTAACCCTAATTCGAAATGGCAATGTCGATTTCGGAGCTACTCCCGTGGTTGGGGAGGAGTACAGAAATCGATTTTAAGAGCCCTTTATGTCAAAGTAAATGGCTTCGTTGTGTGGACGGGTGCAGGGTTAATTCAATTTAACGCTGCTAAATTCGAGATAAACTCGTAGTGTAGACTGGGCCTCAGAGAGAGTGGCTATGTTTTGTGTGTTCCTTCAGAGCCAATGAGCGAGAGCGAGCACGGTGTCAGTAGTAGCAGCAAGGAATAGCTCAGTGCTGCTTTCCCCTACAGTGTTCAGGGGAAGGGGTTTTGCCATCCAAGATTTTAGGGTAGCAGCCTTGCCTGCTAGCTCTCAAAAGACCCTGGAAGAAGGTGTAGAGACTCCATGAGGGTTAGTAGACCTCTCCTTTCCTGAAAGATTACACACAGTTAGAATTGGAAGGGAATTGTGTGGGGACAAAGGACAGTGGGGTTCAGTGGGGGTCGGATGCAGATATTTCAGGTGACAATTCAAATGTATTTGTTTCAGTTAAGCATCCATCCTCTGAAAATTTTGATGTTCCCTCTTCCCCCTACCTAAATTTTTGTGTAGTTTGGCTCCGACAAACAAGTTTATAATGCATTTATATGTGTCACTTGGTCAGGGGGAGGCTGGTTTAGAGTGTGCAAGATATACCAAGTTGCAAAGGGAGATGGAATTCAAGTGCTTGTTTGTTTCTATTTCTGTATTCAAAGGCCAGGATGTGACTTGTTTTTCTCTTTGGATTGGCAAGTGTCACAGACACGTGTATTCAGATCCCACCGAGGTCTCTCGATATAGATCCAGTTAAACTTTTATAGCTGTGGGGTAGTGGTGGCGGCCCCCCCTCCCCAGAATTGCATGCAGCTCAGCGTAGAAGTGGCATGTCTGCGGCTCTGCTCTGGACCTTCCGTTTGCTTCTTTGGTTCTCTCCATTTAACTGTCTTTTCACCCTCACCCTCTGCAGGTAAATGAAGTAACTAGAGTAAATGCAGTGCACCCATTGCTGTTGGCAGCCTCTTTACCCAGTGGGAAATGTGGCAACCAGAGTAAACTGAAAGCTTTTCCTTTTGCCTAAGCCTCGCCTAGCTCACTTAATGTAGGAGTGAGGCAGGAAGGCAGATCTCCAACCCTGGCAGTTGTGTTTAATTTGCTCTGATCATGGTTGTTATATCACTGAGCTGAAGGAGGGAAGTACAGACCCAGCAACAGTTGGGAGACAGTTTGTTCTAGCCACGGTGTTTACCTTTGGAGCAGATTCAGCCTTAATAGTGATGGACAGGGATGCTGCAAACTAGAGAGTAGCCCTGTTAGTAGTGCAAGCTCATGGTTGGGAGTTTAGGCTCTGCAGAAGTGCCACTGATGGGGAATTTTGAGCTGCATAACTATCCCAGAAGGTGCTATCATGCTTATGCTCCTATCAAAGATTCCTGTATCAATTCAAGTAGGTCAGTAGGCCACTGGCTTCTCAAGCTCTGATGGTAGGGCTAAGTTCTTGTCCCTTTATGGTCACTTAAAAACCCTACCTGCCTGACCCTTTGAGTGTGGAATTGTGGGCATGTGTCTTGGCAAGGTGCAAACTGGTAACGTTTTCTGCATATGGGCCGACTGGAGGATTTATTGGCTTTTTGTTTGGTGGGAGAAGACCTCCTTAAGAACAGCTTGAAATCTGAAATTAATGTGAGGATCCTGATAATTAAGAGGAACCATTTGGAAAAATAAATTTTAAATTCAGTGGAATGCACACACAGCCTTCCGGCGACTTCAGGGAAACTAGTGAACCCAAGACCCTCAGGTTATTTGGAGAATCGTCCCTCAAACATGTTTTGCTCACTGTGCCTGATAACATCAAACTCCAAGACCCTAAAAAGTCTCCCAATATATTCAAGCCAGGTTTGGATCTGAACAGGGAGCTGGGTGGATTTCCCTACCTCCAGGGAAAGTTCATCATGACTCTCTCTGAATGCAGCTAAATTATCCCTGGCAAGGATATCTTTTATCCTTGGCTCATAAATATACTTCTGAAGAACATGTTTTGTCTTTGGGATGTCATTTGGTGCAATCTGGTGTGTGTGTCTTATCGAAACATATTTCACAGAAGAACACGGTCTTCTGCATTAGATTTGTTTTTCATTCTGGCAAGATGCTCAATTCACATGCTGTATTTAAGATTTTTATGTATTATTGGTATTATTGTAGTGGCTGTGGAGCCCTAATCATGGACCCAAACCCCACTGTGCTGGGCACTGTACACACACACAAGAATAACACTCCCTGCCCCAAATTGTTTACAATCTAAGTGTAAGACAAGAAACAACGGATGGATACAGACCAACAGGCAAGTGCAAGGAAACAAGTGAGGGGCGGCATGGGAGAAAGCCCTGAAGGTGCCTGTTTTAAATTTAACAAGTGGGCGATGGAGACTGACATCATGGGCTGATCAGAGGCAGATGTCGAACTTTTGATACTAAAGGAGAGGTCATAGGTAGGGTGAAGATAGACCTTGAGGGACTTTGGAAGTGAAGTCAAATAGCCGTTTTGTGGAATAGAGAAGAAGGAGTCAATGGAGAGATGCAGAGAGGGCTGATGTGGTCAAATATATTCAGAGCATTCAACCTACCACTAATATAGTACCATTGAGCTATAACATATGGGCACATATCCTGCCTAGTGCATCTCTTAATACTTTGTTACATCGAGCTTTTAAATGTAAAGCTTCTTTTTATTCTTGAAACAGGAATTAAAGTTCTGGATCTTGTTTAAAGAAAAAGTAATAGAATAATAGCTGAACACAGAAAACGGAGAAGGGAAGTAACTTGAGCCTTTCCCAACATAATGCTATCAAGTTATTACTCGTGTTTTGTAATCCCCTCTTGGCCTCCTAGCGGCAGTTTAGTTGGCCAAGTCCACTCAACAGTTCCTCTGGCAAGGATTTTGCATGGTCAGGGCGGCCAATTAGAATAAAGACTCCTTATCAATCAGTACAATAGAAGTATTTTAAAATATCAGCATATTCTAAATATAGGACAGCACTGTTCTCTCAGATACCACTATCTGGCAACTATTGGAAAATTCACAAAGTGAGTTTAAATGGATTTTGAGAAATTATCTGTGCATGGAAATTGACTTGTCAGGTGATGTATCTGAGGGGTGTTTGTAAGGGCAAATGTTGTAAAATACTATGGATTGTATACACTGTGTACAGTATATGTTTTTGCAAGACTGATTAATAGTTCTTTAAAGAAAATATACCTTATATGATACCGTATGTTTCATTCATATGTGCCTGGGAAGAGAGAAGCTGATTGGTAACTATTGCATTTGACAAGTAAATTGCTCCATTAGTACATTATTATTTGAATTAAGATACTTCTTTTGTATAAACAGTTACTATTTCTAGTACCATAAACACAGATGCCTGCGGTCTCCATTCTATTTAAAATTTAAGAATGTTCCATTTCTGAACTAATTAATAACTTGTGTGGCTTTTTTTATCGTACTGGGGTTACCATTGATTCTACCAACATATAGTAAGGATCCAACAGTTTGTAACTCAGAAGGTATTTCATCTTGCTAACATAGTTTGTAATTTTATCTTTAAAAATTCTGGCAGCCAAAGGTTCCTCCTGTGTGATAATTTAAACTTTCTCTTTTTTCCCTTTCTTCTTCTTACCACCTTCCTTCTCTGCTGGGAGGGTTTTTAACATTCCAACGAGAATATATTTCCATCTTGTTTCCAAAAAATAAGCCTAAAAGTGCATGAGTACAACATAATTTCTTGATCTCATTTGCTGTTTTCAGTTGTCTGACAGTATCTCTGCACTATAGAAGGGGAAGAATTTATAAGCAGGCATTTTAAAAGGGTTTTCTTACCACAAATTCACAACAATATATCTTGGAACCAGGATCCAAAGGATACCCTGAGACTCCGGGCCCAGTGGTTTGCATTCCTCTGAGCAGAAGTAGCTAGCATGAGCTTGAGAAGGTTGGACCTTGGTGGTACTAGCCCAAAGCAGCCGGCACTGCTGTAGTTGAGGGGACATTGGGGAAGAGCTTTCCAGCCACCAGTTTGCTTCCCACACCAACCGAGAGGGATTGCTGTAGCTTCTGATACCATCACATTCATTCAGCTCTGAAACTTGGATGAGTTTTTTATTTTCTTATTTTCTGTTTTGTCATTGGTGATTGGTTTCACTGCAACTGTTCTGCTGTACAATATCATTCTCCTCATTCATGCTTCTCATCTGCCTCCTCTCCCCCACCTCCCTCCTTTTCTTTCCCTTTTCTACCACCCTACTCCTTCAGTTTCCTTTTCCCTTAGCTAATTCCTGGTCTTACTCCAAAACTCCCTTTGCATTTCCACTATTCCTGTTGCCCACTTCAAACATGCATGCTATCCAAAATAACTCATCAAACATCTCAAAACCAGGTTTTATAATATAAATCAAATAATTATATAAGCAAACTGAATAGCCCAAAATGTTCACACCTGGGTTCCTGAAAATTGAGCACCTGAAACCATATTTAGGCAGACAAATGGCCTGATTTTCAGTGTGGTGAGATGCCACTTGAAATCATTATTAGTTTATCAATTCATACATTGGTTCTTAATAAAAATTAATTTTTACTCTTCATCATCCCATCCAACGCAAGATAAAATGTAGAGAAGCAAATCCAGTTCCAAGTACTGGGTCTGCATGCTGGAAATCATTCTGGTGGAAGGCAGAGTCACTTTATAGCTGCTTCTGTTACGCTAGGGCTGAATTAGCTTCCTCAGCCTGTGTATGGCCTAGGTCCAGAATAGCTCAAACACCAACAGCTCCAAATGATGACACTGGCTGGCAACTCAGCTCCTCGGGCATAATGGAATTTTCTACCATAAGGGTAGAAGTTCAGATGTACAGGAGACATAGTTTTCTGGGGGCTGATCCAAGGCTATGGAATGAACTCACTCTTTTTTGTCATCCCTCTTCCCACCCACCCTGTTTTCCCCAGTGAATGCACTAACAATGCACTGAATGTCTAGTTTTTTTTTCTTTTTCTTAATTCAGTCTGCAATTTTTCATAACTTTGCAAACTTTGGAACAATTAGAGTGGCAAAAGGAAAACTGGAACACTGACTCTACTACTTTTTTCAAAGTGAGGTAGTTCTGAAAAGTTAGGGTGTGGGGGTAAGGTGTAAGGAAGAAAAAGGAAAAAAATTTAAATTAAAACTGCATGCCATGGTGGAAAAGGTGGTGATATAAGAGACATCATGTTTTACAGCGTTCCTTATCACATGGACATTATCTATTATCCTCACCCTTGCTCTTCTGAGTCATTTATCAAATTTGCTGTATACTAAGACTATTCTGCCTTCCACTTTGATATTTTATGAGGGCATGTTCCTTGATTTTATGCTCCATTTAGAAAGGTTTAGATTATTACCTATGTCAGCGCTGCCTAGTTATTGGGTATAAGAAACAAAATGCATCTTCAGTGCACTTGGTATGTTCCCTCTGAAGTGATAGTGTTTTTTAATATACCATTTGCATTTAAAAGAATAGCTGAGTGTTAGCAGAGACAGATGTTAATACTTGTCTCTTCTATCAAACCCCTAATATTATAGATAATTTAGATTCCTTAGGGGTATTATAGGATATTTCTCCCAGCAGTTTGATAAATGGGATTCTGCTGGGTTTGCCTTCCTTTGGATTCTCTTTGTACTCCTAGAAAATGTTTTGGTCGTGTTTTATTTCTTGTATATCATGTGTGAGTACAAATGCGTCCAACTGCTAGCTTGAGAGTCTATTGCTTTAGAATTTATGAAAACTTGCCTCCTGTGCTGCCTGTAGAAGAGATGGTGTTACATTTGTTATCCCTTTTCAGTAATGTTTAACGGTCACAGCTATGCAGTGGTTGTTTAGAGGCTGCTGTGATGATGGATTATTTTCAGATGACTCATCTACCTCCTCCTACTCTTCCTCGCCCTTGGAACACTTAATTCTTCATATTCTGAAATGTGACCCCATTTGTTACAATCTGTCTGTGGTTCAATCCAATAGCCTTTGCAAGGAATCTCAAAGCAAAGCTTCTGACCAACACATCTGCCTGAATGTTTTCTGATGAATAAGTCAATAGGGAAGTTGAGGGGCAATTTATTTTACCAGGATTTGAAGAAAGCTTTTAAGACAGCAATACACTTTTAAAAAAAAGTCAATCTGCAAGATGAGCAGCCTTCGCAGAATGAATGCCATCAATCAAGAATTTGTATTGGATAAAGAATAGGAATTACTGAACAGATGGAATTACTAGAAAATAAGGGTACTGCCTCTTTAAATATAGTACCAAACGAGAGACTGACACTTTAGCCAAGATAGGAAATGTTAACCTCAGAGGAAACATTTCCACTTTGATTAAGGAGGAGAACTGCTTACTGATTTGTGCTGAGACCCAAAGGGATTTCTACATTTTAAAGGTGCTGTGCAGAACAGAAAAAGACTTTGTGCCCAGTTTTGCTGCTTTATAATGCAAAAAGAAGGCATGAAAATTGTGAGGGGTTACATTTGGGCTTATTTTTATATTAGAAACTCAGATCCTTTCCATCCTGTAAGACTCTATGGTGACTGGACAACCTTTGAAATAGCGACCGCACAAGAGCCAAGACCGTAACCGCTGAGCAATTGAGAGGGGAGGGGATTTTTAGTCACTTTAAATTTCGCGGTTTTCAACAGATATAACTGCAATGACTGACTGACATTGCTGGGAAATGAAGCTCTTGCTAGAGGTTCAACTTTCTTAACCCTTCAATTAAGATCTGAGAGCTAATATACATCCACTGAGAGCCCCCCAAATCCTCCAGCAGCTGGGGAGCAACTGAGCTGACTTTCCTGCTAGCTATTTCTAAGATCAAACAATCAATCAAATTAACCCTTCCTTTCCCCCTTCCCCCCCCACCCCCCGAAGCAGCTTTCAGGCCTTCTTCATATAGCCTACTAGTATGAATAGAAAATCCCATGTGGGTCACCTTTAATGGACCTGTTCTCAGTGATAGAGTGAACCCCTGTGCAGGGTACAGACAGGTGCTTAGTGGGAAGAATTCAGGTCCCAGAAAAAACAGGCAGTGAATGGTATAGATTCCTGTGGAGTTACCTAGGGTTACCATATTTCTGCAAGCAAAAAAGAGGACGGGAGGAGCCCCGTCCTAGCCCCGCCCCTCCCACTTCCCGCCCCCCTCAGAACCCCCAACCCTCCCCCCGTTCCTTGTCCCCTGACTGCCCCCTCCTGGGACCCCTGCCCCTAACTGCCCCCCAGGACTCCACCCCCTACCTAAGCCTCCCTGCCTCTTGTCCCCTGACTGCCCCCTCCTGAGACCCCCCCCCATCCTAACTGGCCCCCTAGGACCCTACCCCCTACCTGTACCCTGATTGCCCCAACCCTTATCCACACCCCCACCCCCAGACAGACCCCTGGGACTCCCACGCCCCATCCAACCACTCCCAACAGCCCCCCCCAGAACTCCTGACCCATCTAAACCCCTCTGCTCCCTGTCCCATTGACTGCTCCGATCCCTCTCCCCACCCCTGCCCCCTGACAGCCCCCCCCAGAATTCCCAACTCCCCCCCTTGCTCCTTGTCCCCTGATTGCCCCCTCCTGGGACCCCTGCTCCTAACTGCTCTCCAGAACCCCACCCCCTACCTAAGCCTCCCTGTTCCTTGTCCCCTAACTGCCCCCTCCTAAGCCCCCCCCCCCAAATGCCCCCCAGGACCCTACCCCCTACCTGTACCCTGACTGCCCAAAACCTTCTCCACACCCCCCGAACTCCCGACCCCCCCTCCGTCTCTTGACTGCCCCCTCCAAAATCTCCCTGCCCCTTCTCCTGCCCCCTGTCCCCCTTACCCTGCCGCTCAGAACATGGTGTTGGGCTCTGTGCGGCACCGGACACGTGGCTGCGCTCCCCAGCGCAACACATAACCTGGTCCCTGCCCCCGCACAGTGCTGCCGGAGTGGGGCGCTGGGCAGCAGGGGAGGAGGAGCTGCCGAGGCCCGATGCAAACGGCCCGGCAGGCCGGCCGGCTCAGAATGCGGGGGTGGGGGGCGGGGAGGAGGAGCTCTACAGCTGCTCCGGAGTCCAGCCCGGCAAGCTGCGGGGGAAGGGCTCTGGCAGCCAGAGCCCCATGCGAGCAGCTGAATTTCCTGCAGCCCTCCCAGCCGTGCCTCGCTCTGCATGGGGGGGAAATCCCGGACATTTTTAGTGATTTACAAATTCCCCCCCGGACGCTATTTTTAACACAAAAAGCAGGACATGTCCGGGTAAATCCGGACGAATGGTAACCCTAGAGTTACCATATAGAATTGAACAGGCCTATGCAATATTGAATAAAACGTGAACATACAAAGTGTTTGGAGGGTCAGAGATTATTATCCTGCTGCCCCCAAAGCTGCACCTGCACAAATATTGGGTGATTATGCTAATAATCACTAAAAGCTCCTGATTTAGATGGGAAGGTGTGATGGGTTGGACCCCCCTTCTGGGGTGCCACCTGACGTATTGGGATCTCACTGAGCCCGCCCATTCCACCAGCTTTGGCTCCCTCACCCTGTCCTGCTGCACACACACACACAGCTGTAGAATCACACAGTGTCTGCAATCAGTTCTGTGTGGGAAGACTCAACTCGGGGAATTGCCCAGCACTCTGGTGCACATACCCTCTGGAGTGTAAACCCAAAGTTATATTGTCTTGTGCTGCATAGAGAGCTATATAGAGTAAACTCATGAAATTCGCTCCCTCCCTCAATGTGGAGGAAAATATGCACAGCTTTTTGCCCCCCAGTTATGAATTGCACAAACAGGGTTTTAGACTAAGCAAAATAAGTTTAAAAACTACAAAAGGTAGAATTTAAGTGATTATAAGGGATAGCAAACAGAACAAAGCAGACCAATGAGCATATAAAACAAACATGTAAACTAGGCTTAATACATTAAAAAAATTGGCTACAAATAGTAATTTATCACCCTAAAAGTTGTTTTATGCAGGTTGCAGAGTTTCTTGAAGGTAACTGTACTGCTTGCAGCTTAAATCTGCAGTTATATCCATCACAGGCTGACCTTTCTCGCCTGGGGTTCCCCCACCCCCCCGCTTAGTTCCTTTGTTTCTTCAGGTGTTTTCAGCAGTCTTCCTTCTTGGGCAGGGAGGCAATGGAGAAGAGCCAAGATTAACTCACTCCCCACCTTAAATAGGATTTACATATGGCAGGAATCCTTTGTTTCCTATTTTGACCCCCATCCCTTCCAGTGGAAAAATACCAGAAGTCCAAAATGATGTCCGGTACCAGTGATATGATCACCTGACCCTGAAGTGTTAAAGCAGCATCCCAGGAAACTTCTCGGGAAGGAGGGAGATTAGCATCTTCAAAGCCCTATTATCCTTCCTAATGGCCCATCCAGGCTGTTTGCATACTGTCCAGTGGGCATTTCCCAGGTAAAAACATAGTTGTAATTATTACATGGTCAATATTTCTGACTTCAGATACAGAAATGATACATGCATACAAATTGGATAATCACCTTCAGTAAATCATAACCTTTCCAATGATACCTCACATTGACCCATCTTGCATAAAACATATCTTAGTTATGCCATATTCATATTATAAGCATATCTCTATGAAGAATATGGGGCGTAGCATCACAGGAAGGCAAGAAAAGTCACACCTTTCTATTCAAAGGGTCAACCAAGCACCGTTTGGGAATCCTGAGATACCAAGACACACACATTATCACAGAGGAGCAGAGAGGCAGGGCTAGAACTCACTAGTGCTTGTTCAGGTTATTAATGATAGTTTGTAGGTAATGGATGAGCTGGAGAGAAAAGCAAGAATCCAGAAACTCAGGCTGGTGAGTATCTAGAAAAAATAAAGCCTGTGGACTCTAAGCAGTTTTTCCATGCACTGGCTTTATTAAACTCCATGAGTACAGCTATCTATGTATATAGATTCTGAAATAGCGCTGCCTGTTGCTAAAGCAACTTCAGCAAAAAAAAGTTTTCCATCACTTCAGAGAGTTTACTTATGTGGAATGACTTACTGAAGTTGGGCTATTTCTTTTTATAATATTTATGAATAAGGATTTTTGTCCTGACGCTTTATGTTCACTGCATACACACAGAGAAGTTAGATAAAAACATAAATATTCTTGCTGGAAGCAGGGCCGGCTCTAGGTTTTTTGCCGCCCCTGGAATTGTGCTGCCCCAAGCACATGCTGCTTTGCTGGTGCCTAGAGCCGGTCCTGGCTGGAAGGTTGCAGCGTAACACTATGTTATTTCTTAGAATTCAGAGCAATAACACACAAGGACCCCAAATCAGCAAGAGACGATGAGACACTACTTAACCCAAACTTGCTTGAAGCAGTCTCTTTCCATACTCACTCTGATAGATGCTTTCCTACAGAGCCCTCTAGCCTGCAAGCAGGACCAAAAAACCCTTCTCTTGCAGTTCCTATGCAGTCCTCAATACATCATATTGACTATTCTCCTTTTCTGCTGGACAGGAGGGGGGGGAAAAAAAGCTTTCATTAGCTGAAAGAATAGGGTTTTATGTATGTTCTGCTGTACTTTGTAAGACGCAAGATTAGAGCTGGGCAAAATTTTTCATGTGAAACCTTTTTTTCACCAGAATATGCAGATTCACGTCAACTGAAACAGTTTATGAATTTGGGTCCATTTTGGCATCTTATTTTATTCAAATAAAGAAAAAAAATGAGAAATGTTGAAATGGTTCATTTGCCATTTCAGCAACTAAACGTGTTGACTTTTTATTACAAATTAACTTCCAATTTTATTTAAAAAACAATTTAAACATGTTTTAAAAGCCTTGACATTGAAACTAAACATTTTGTTTCAAGTCAACCAAAATGTTTTGATTGACATGAAATTAAACATTTTTTGATGTTTCAGTTCGCTGAAAACTTCAAAACATTTTTGTTTTGGGTTGACCTGAAACAATTTTTTTTGTTCAGGCTTTTTGGGGACTTTCACCTGAACAGAATATTTGGTTATTGGACAATCCTACTTGAGATATTCTTCAGATGTCAGCTCGGACCTGCCTGCCACATTCTATAAGTGAACTTTGTTTAGTGTTGTAAGAAATAATTACAACTCTAAACAAATCAGTAAATCTATTTATAATGCAAAAACACCGGTTACAATTCTTAAAGTGAAAGTATATAGCAAGTGGAGGACACTGTAATGGCAGTGCACTTCACAAACAATAATTGTGTGTATGGAGCAAATACATACTGAGACACTTGGCAACCATTGTACAACCATTTGAAGTGACATTGAAGATACCAGAACACTAAAATATAAAAACCAACACAAAGCCAAATAAGGTGACCCATAAAAATCTCCGTCCACCTTCTTAATGACCAGTGCTAGCAGTAATTGAAATGGAAAGCATCTCCACGGGGGGAACAAGGTAGTGTTTGCCAGGGCTTATTGTGCTGTAATTCCTTTGCCGTTGTGTAGCGCCCTATAAACAGAAAGGGATACTTGTCTATGGTTTTGCAAGCGCTGGTGGATCACTGGGGCCATTTCACCAACATAGACATGGAATGGTCTGGGAAGGGGCATGATACTCGCATCTTTAAGGAGACAGATCTGTTCAGAAAGCTGCAAGCAGAGACTTTCTTTCGGGACCACAAAATAACCATTGGTGACGCTGAAATGCGAATAGTGATCCTGGGAGACCCAGCCTTCCCCTTACTCCCATGGCTCATGCAGCCGGACACCTGGACAGCAGCAAGGAATAGGCTGAGCAGGTGCAGAATGGTGGTTGAATGTGCCTTTGGCCACATGAAGAATTGCTGGTACAGTTTCCTTACTAGGTTAGACTTCAGTGAAAGCAATATCCTCATGGTGATCGCTGTCTGCTGTGTGCTCCATAATACCTGTGAGGCAGAGGGTGAGAAGTTTCCACAAGGGTGGGGTATGGAGGCGGATAGGCTGTCTGCTAATTTTGAGCAGCCAGATAGCATGGCAATAAGAAGAGCTCCGCGTGGAGCAATGTGTCTCAGGGATGCTTTAAAAACCCGATTTAGTGATGACCCACAGTAATGTGTTCTGTTCTTGAGTTGTGCCTTCCCATACTGTGAACCTTGCTGTGCTTGCTGGGTTTCTGTCTCCAGCAAATCTGCTCTGTTTCCTTAGTTTCCCTGGACCTCTTCTTCCCCTATTGTGTGATGTAGTAAAGATTATTTCATTCTCAGGACCTTGACTTTTATTGCACAAATATATTGGAAGTGAAAGATCAGGAAAATAATGTAACCTTGGACAGTCTTTAGAGTAAAATTAGAAGGGGGAAAACACCATAATCTTGTCTTTTAAATACAGTGGCCTTGCCTGTCAAAGATTATTGTATGTGCACCTTTTATTGCTAGTACCCTCCTCTGGTGTGGAGTGGGAGGGATATAACTTTTGCCCCCCTCTCTTCCTGGAATGTTTGGGAGATGGGGAGGGGAAGTACGGCGATGCAGGAATGCCGTTCTGCAGGGGCTGCAGAGGGAGTCTAGCCTCAAGGTGTTTCTCCTGAAGGTCAACCAGATGCCTCAACATGTCTGTCTGTTCCTTCAGAATCCCCATCATCTCCTGCTGCAGGCCACCTCATTCTCTTGGGCTGCTGTCTTGCTCACAGAGCAGAGAGCGTGGAGGATTTCTCTCTCTGAAAGTGCTCGGTGTCCACTGTCCCAGAGGCGGTCATAATCTCATTAAACACATCATCCCTATTCTCTTTCGCCTTTGTCTTATCTGAGAGAGCCTCTCCACCAGTGTGGAGGATGAGCTGAAGGCCACACTTTCAGCTGTAAGCCAAGGAAAGCTCTCCATGCTGAACAAACTGGAATTGGGAACTCAAAAGTTCCTGGGGCTTTAACAGAGGAGGGGCTGTTCCCTGTGTACCTGGCTGCTGAGCAGAGGAGTTGAAAACATTCACCAGAGCGGTCACAGTGGAGCACTGTGGGACACCTGGAGGCCAGTAAAGTAGACGTAAACAATGCACTGTCTACACTGCCTCTTCGTCGACCTAACAACATCAATTGAAGCGCTACATCTGTTGTGGAGATGGATAAATTAAGTCAATGTAGCAGGCGAGTTATGTTGGCGGAATGGACCTGTATACAGACATTATTAGATTGATGTAAGCTGCCTTACGTTGACCTTCCTGTGTAGGGTAGACCATGCCTAAATGTTGTTATAGTAGGGATACAAGTTTCCCACCAAAGTGTTAACAAATAGACATAAATTATAAAAAGTAATAGAGAATGTACTATTTGGATGAAGCATAATCCTGCTCACACCAAATGTGCTTTTCTACCAAATAAACTAAGTAGATTAGAGCTTGAAGAATCAGAATTTGAATTACTGTGAAATAATTTAGTTCGTTTATCAGTCACATCATGATTTTAAACAATATATGCAGTATATCACAGTGGAGAAAGTACTCCTGGTGGATGGTTCATGGTATTCACCTCTAGTCAGCTTCTTTTCATACAGGAACCACATAGGCTATTTAATGAGTGAAGCGAAACCAAAGAGTAATAAAGAACTATGGACCTCATATACTTTCCTGATCCCAGCACCAGGCACAACTGGTGCAGAGAGGCTGAGGCTGCTATTTCAGCCTGTAAGCTAGAATAGCTGTGCTGTGCTACAGTCCCAGACCCTGGAACTGGGTTGAGTGGTAGAATTTTGCTTTCTCATGGAGAGACCTTAAAAATGCCCTTTGAATGTGAAGTTGATTTTGCTTAGTAATTAAAGTTAACGATTGCCTTTGCATCTATGGAAAGATCCATATACAGATTTCAATGGGAGGTTGTACATATGGAGAAATACAGTCACTTTTCAAAGATTAAATTTATATCCTGCAGATTCTAATAATTTCTTGTCTCTAGTAACAATGTAATAGTATATCAGAACTAGATATTATTTAAGGTGAAATACATAATTTCCCCCCTTTAATTACTTTTAAAGTGTTGCATATGTGACCAGTGTACAAGCTCCATAAATCTATACACACTGGTATAGAAGATGTCTTCTAATTTTAGACACACATACAATATCATTATAGTACTCTTAGTTTTTTCTTTTACATGTCTCTGTACATTGGTATACTAGCTAGTTCTGTTGTATGACTTCTGAAAAATAAACACCAACACCCTTAAAACATTAGTGGTGACTAGCTCTGGAAAAGTAGGCTTGACGGCGTATTAGGTCATGTTTGTTATGATAGAAGTTGTTTCTTCAGTAGCGATCTGTGATGTGCTTGGTGTTTGCTTGAGAAACTGCCTGCTAGCAGGTGTTGAACCTGCTGCAAAAGGACTAAGGAGATTCTGTTCAGAAGCAGGTGACTCATTGTCTGTCTTGTTTGAAAAGGGGAGGTTGGAGTGGTAGTTTGGGGGTGGGGCAGAGATCAAGAATGTGGGTTGAGGGAGGAACCCTAGGAGTAGCATGCCCAGGGAGAATGTTTGATTTGATCATTTACCTTGTTGCTTACTTTATTATTAAAGCTCAGGAAGAGGGTGAGTTTGTATTTTACAGATTGTGTGAACAGCTGGGGAAGGGGTCTGTGCACACGATCATTTTAATGTTTCATACCCACTATTGGTCTCACTGATTCTAAGCTATCGCACATTAAATCACTTTATATACCACTATGTTAGGCACCCAATGCTAAGCTCCCCTGGATGAATACTGATAAAGGAACAGTGTATTTTGAGCCTATTATACTTGTTTCAGAAAAGAAAATCAAAATTGCAATCAGCCCTGCTAGTTAAAAGAAAAATAATTGAAGAAGCCAAAGCAGTGTTGTCTTAATTTTGTCTTAAGTTCACTGGTATCAAAACCTATAACACCATGTATGTTATAAAAACAACAAGGAGTCTGGTGACATCTTAAAGACTAACAGATGTATTTGGGCATAAGCTTTTGTGGGTAAAAAAACCACTTCTTCAGATGCTTATGCCCAAATAAATCTGTTAGTCTTTAACGTGCCACCGGACTCCTCGTTGTTTTTGTGGCTACTGACTAACACAGCTACCCCTCTGATACTTGATATCATGTATGTTATGCCATTCTCCAAATATTTATTGTGACATGATAAATGTATCCTAATCAGATACATTAATAATTAATTTTCCTCAATTAATTTGATAATAGAAAGTAAAAAAGAAATAGTTCTTCCTCTTTTTCTTCTGATCTATAGAAATGATCAGTTCCTGCACTGTTCAATCTGTCACTGAACCTTTAGGCTCATAATCGTCTGTGTGTTTGTGGTGGTGGGAACTTAACTGGCTTTCTTCTCTGAATAAGTACTATTTAATCAATGTCTCAGCATAATGTTAGATGACACTGTGGATACTGGAGATTTTTCTTCCAGATAACCTTAGAGCAGATGCCTTGACCACAGGATCTGTATTAACTGCCTAGTATTTTTTGCAAGGACAGTCATGTTAAGAACATAAGAAGGGCCATACTAGGTCAGACCAAAGGTCCATCTAGCCCAGTATCCTGTCTTCCGAGAGTGGCCAATGCCAGGTGCCCCAGAGGGAATGAACAGAGCAGGTAACCATCAAGTGATACATCCCGTCGCCCATTCCCAGCTTCTGGCAAACAGAGGCTAGGGACGCCATCCCTGTCCATCCTGGCTAATAGCCATTAATGGATCTATCCTCCATGAACATATCTAGAAATGTTAACCCAAATGTCCTGGCCAAATTTATACTAAGGCATTTACATTTTGCCTCCTTATATATACCTTGCAGTTTCCAGTTGGCTAGGTTATACTTTTTCATAGCTGAAAGTATGGTGGTGTTGTGACCTGCTAAATAACTGGTGCATTTTATCTTATGTAGGGCTGCATTTCAGTGTGGGGTGGTTGTGTAATTAGTATGTCTGTCTGTAAAGGGGTTTGGTGTGAAAATATAACTTAAATTTGCATAGCTCTTCTTTACTGTTGTCTTTTATAGTGCTTAGCACTCTTATCCTGTTATCATTTTATACACATTGCCTAGAGACTCTGTTACTTGAACCTAAGAGGATACAGAATATTACCATGAAATGTTATGATCCCAGTGGTATCTCAGATTTAAAGTGCCCTCTATTTTTTATTTCCAGGAAATTGAAGAATGAGTTGTTGGAAGTGAGACGAAAAGGTGGAAACCGCCATTGCCGACAGGACCGCGGCAGGGTCTGTGTTCGCTGTCAGAAAAACCTGGGCTTAATCTTTGACAGGGGGGACCAGTGCCAAGAATGCAAACTCACAGTTTGCAACAAGTGTCGTGTTTTGGGAATTGATGGGAACTGGAAGTGCACTGTGTGTGCCAAGATTGCGTAAGTTCTGAAGCTTTTGTAAATATGGAGTTAGAAGCCATCTGTGTAATAAATACGTTTATGCTGCTTCTGCTGCTGCTTCCTCACTCTTTAACACAAGGGCATAACACAGCAGGCATAGAAGGGGAAAGGCTTATTTTAGGTGGCTTATATTTTCAGCAATATTTATTTCATCATCTTCTCTTCAGCACCTGCTTGTTGTTTTTGTTGTTGCTGGGATTTTTTGTTTATTTGTTTTATGGCTTTTTTAAAGAGTGCTCCTAGCATCACAGATGCTAAACCACAGGTGTGAATGAGCTGAAAATAAGTGAAGATTATTGTTTTGTAATACATCTGTTTACATTATAAAGGAACAGACCTAATAATTGAATAATATTACAACTAAAACTACGTAAAGTCCCTGGATGTTCAGTCTAATATGATCTGTTATTTTGCAAAAGAGAAGGGCTGCAAAAATAAGAGTAAAAGTACTTTCAGCAACACTTTTATTCTTGTCTCCTTAGCCTCTGTTATATTAACACCTCCACATCTGTTAAAAAGGCTTTAATGTAAAACATCTCCCCATGCCTATAGAATTAGATAGAGTTCTGAAATGAATGGCATTCTGTCAAATGTACAGGCAAGTCAACCTTTGCTTTTCTGCTGTTAGAATATAGAGTGTGGTATCAAATGTTGCTAAGCAATCCTCAGTGCAGTCATTATTAAACAGAATTGCATATGAGCACTTCAAAGTTACAGCATGTCTGTATGTATTTTACGGCACCACAGTATCGCTTGCTTAATCTGCTAGACTGATGTATCAGCATTACGCATAATTTTACTTTTACTATACAATTCATAAAGTACCGTTTTACTCCTAGATTTTTTAAATGTAGTGAACAGGTTCTTATTACAAGCAGGTGGTATCTATTTGTATATTCTGAACTGTGCAGAAGGCATTTTGCAGACAAGTAATGATAAATTCCTGCCCCAAAGAGATTACCATCTAAATAGACAGTGTACTAATGAAGAATGGGAGATGGGATGCAACTAAGAACACTGTGATTGGACAGTGAAGATTTTCATACCTTTTGATACTGCCACAGTTCTAGTTTGGATTTGTTCAGTTGTATTTTCAGACATCTTATTTAATTTTTTTGCAGGGAAGACTAGGGTTTTAGGCATTTTGAAATAATTGCATTCGAATGAGGAGAGGGTTATGTGATGGCAGGAGAAGGGAGAAGGCGCCGATATGAGTGAGAATATGACATGAGGGAGCAGTTAGTCATGCAGGTTGCGTGGAGTGAAAGAGGTGTGAACAGAGGGGCAAAAACCTCTTAATGTTATTTTTCAGTTATGTGGTGTGGATCTGTATAAGGGGTCTAATTCCTTCATGGTAGTTTCATTGTGCTTGGATCTTGGCAAAAGTGGGTTTTTTTTCTCTTCTGTAAACTAAATTTAATTTAGTACTCATGGAAGATTCCAAATTTGACCCCCCTGAAGAATGAAATTTTGTCTATCCATAAGACTGATACAGCACGAGCAATAGCTACTCAAGCTTCTCTATCCTGCTCCCACCAATATGACTTAGCCTTTCTTTTGAAAGGGACCACCTGTAGGACTGAGGGGGCAGTTTAGACACTGCTCTTCAGTGCTTGGCTCTTTGGTCATCTAATTCTTGACTTTTCTGCTGAAATGGTCACCTGTGTACTATTAACTTCTATTTTGGATGTGTAAACCTATCCGCTATGAAATGAGATCACCCAGCTCTTCGCACATAGGACATTAAGCTGCTGTTGGACAAGAAAGACCGTTAGTCGTTACCCGTGTAGTCCATCATTTTAATCCATGATCTGTAGGTGAAAGGCTCAGTATCTCATTACGCTTGAATCATCCATTTTTTTCTTCAGTAAGCTTCAAAAGCATTTCTCTTCAAGTCATTGGAAAGCCTACTATGGTACAGCAAAGTATTGTTATTGGTGCGTTTACTGAAAAAAATATCTATGCTTTTCCATCATGGCTGGACATATGAGTGTATTGTAGAGTTTCCCTGATCTGAGTAGATATTCTAATTTAAATGGTTGCCAAAACACATAGCCATGAAAGAAAATCTGAACATCACCTGTCAGTTACCTCTGTCTCTTTCTTTAATAAACTTCCTTCCATCTTTCACTCCTCTTGATTTCCCTAGTTTGATATCTCAGTCCTGCCTACCCATTATGTCAGAGGTAACCATGGCATTTCCTGTGCAATAAGAAGACATTTTGTCATGTAGTCCATGACAGATTTTCAGCACTATTCTAATACTTACAGTGGCTTTCCATTCAAATGTCAAAAAATCTGGAGAAAGATGAGGCAAATTATGAATACACTGCCTTTGTCTGCAAATTATTTAAAAATTCTTATAGTTTTAAAAAAAATGTTGTAACTACTTATCAGACAAATGGAAAGAATAATATTGTAGCATCAGAGTATCTGGAGGAAGGAGGGGAGAGACCATGTCGAAAAACGCCAACAAAACTTTTGTACAGTCAAACCACCACAATAGCATCTACTTTCCCAGAGTTGGCAAAAGGCAGCTCCAACTCCCCCAGAACACTACTTTGTTTTAATTGCCCCAGCCTCTCTCTTAAACCACACTTGCCTTCAGCCCCACTAATGGGGGGAGGGAGATGGCCATTACAATACATTCACTACATTCTAGAACCCTCAGAAGAAAAATCACCTAATGAAGAACTTCATCAAACTCTCTGGATGGAAATTTAAATATAAAAAAGTGAGAGATCCTCAAGCATTTTTAAATACAACATAAAGAAACCTAACTTTATATGCAAATTGTATTCCAAAAGAACTATACATCATTAGAAAACAGATAATGAACACTATTATTCATGATCAGGAACAAGAGAATTAGTTATCTTGTCATCTGGAGCATCCTCATTTTAATTGGCAGAGATCAAGGTTGCAAAAGTACCCAGAAATCATGAAATGCAAAGCTAAGGTTGCCCCACATTCTTAATTCTGCCACCATGTGTAATACAATGTAGTTAAGCTTGGCAGAATTCAATATTTTGTGAATATAATTTTGACGGATAATATTGCTGTTCATTTTTAAGCATTTTTCCTCCAAATTTTATCTGTTTGAATTTTCACAGTTGAGGGAACTTGGGGGGAGGGCAGTAGACCTTGATATTCAAAAAGTTAAACTTTTATATCCATTAAAACACAAATTGTCAACATCACATGTCAAAATATTAGGGTTTGATTTAAGGATATTTAATTTGTATAAGTTCTCAAGCAGCATTTTTCATACTTTGCCTATCTTTACATTTTTTACTATTATTGATGGAAATGTTTTTTTGCTGGTTTGTGTGTGTACAGTGAAATCAACGTTTACTGACATTTACTGATAAAAATCTAATCATATCAAGCCTAAATATAGTATTTAGTCACCTGTTCATAAACTTAATGTCTTCTATAGTTTTAATCGCTGTAGTATTTAAGTACTTCCCTGGATAAATTGAATCGGTATTGTGAGATCCCTAATGGATTTCAAAGAGTTTTCTCTCCTTCTCGCCTTCCTGCATAAGGGCCAATTGTCATCAATAGTTTTCTCAGATGAATAGTAACTGAGAAATGTTTAACCTTGGATTGAAACTTTCCATTTGAATAGGGTTTTTTTGGTGTATTTACTAAAATTTTGTCAATAAAACTTTGGTCAGTTTGTGTTTTAAACACACCTGTTTAACAAGGTGCCAGCGATAGGTTGGGGAAAGCCCTGTTCTGCTGTCAAAATGCCAGGAAGCTTGGTTTGAAACTTCAGGCTATAAATATTCCTAATTATATATGTATGGCCTATATCTTTTACTCCTGTGGAATGAATAAATAAGTGAGGTTAAATGCCTGGACAGCCAAGTTTCCATAGCAGTACATAGCAGAAATGAGGAGCTTTATCTGCATCTTTGAAATAAGTATTCTGTCTCCAAGTAACAGGAAAAGTCATCAGTAATGTTAATTACTTTCCATAGCACACAGCGAGCCTAAAAACAGAGAAATTTCAAACAAGTTAACACAAAAATCTTCCTTGTGGTTCTTATTGCTTTTAATTTCAGTGACTCTTCAGTGACAATTTGCCTGGTTCTCTCTCTTTTTCTTTTATTTTTATTTTTTTTTAAATAATTACACAATTTTTTTTTCTTTCCTCAAAAGCACATTGCAAATAGTCTGGGTGGAAGCAAACCCACAGAAAAGTGTGTGTGTGTGTGTGTGTGTGTGCACGCGCGCCTGCACGTATGTGTGGGTGTATAAGATGGTGGATTGATTGTATAGTAGTTATCAACAAGAGTTTTATCAGCAGGAGCTAATCTCAATAACCATAAACTGTAGCAAGTTACCATAAGTAAAAGTTCTGATCAGCCCCAGCTTCATCATCCAGTTTACAGAGCCTGGGTGTGGAGCCCTGCCTCCCCTAGGTGTTCTCCTACCTCTGGTTCCCCATCAGCCATTCACATAGCTTTTCCCTGAGTAGCTGTGCAATGGGAGATGAAAGGGAAGCCAGAGTTAACTACTCTGCTTTACTGGGGGTCTGGTACAGCTCTTGTTCTCTGTCACAGCACACAGTTCTGTCAACAACCTGCTTGTCCAATTGAAACTCTTCTGAGGTAAATTGTAGAGATGGATGAATTTCTGTCCCACTAGAAATTCCACTATTTAGACATTTGTTTTCATCCTGAGCGAAAAGCTAAGAAATATTTTGATGTGGAAATGTTTTGTTGCAGTTCATCTAACCAAATCGAAATGCTTCGTTTGGTTCAACGTTAAACGGTGTCTGCCTGAGCTGCCACAATGTCTTACAGGGGTTGTAGTTCAGGTGCCCCATGTCCCCATTCTCCTATTTGGGCTAGACTCAATGACTGGACTATATTTTTTATGGTCTATTCCTGTCCTGGGCCTCCCTGACTAATGTGGCAGTTCCACAGAGGGGAGACTGAAGTACGTGAGGCACCCAAGCTACGACACTCATGAGGCACTCTGGCAGCTCAGACAGACACAACTTAATATGAAAGTGGTCCAAACCAAAATGTTTCAGTTCACTTCAGCAAACCAAAATGTTTCAATTCAGATTGGCCCAACCCAAAAATGACTTTTTTAATGTTTTCCTGATTGAAAATTCTCTGCAAAATTGACATTTTCACACAGAAAATTTCTGTTTTCTGGAAACCACATTTTCCATTGGAAAAAATATTTCAGTAGAAAATTCCTGATCTGTTCTAGTAAATGGGTAGCTTCAAGTGCATAGTCACTCTTGTAAAGAAAAAGGGGGAAACCTCTGGGATTATCTGGCAATTTAATAATTAGGAAACACACCAGGAAGGGGAAGGGAAGGCTGAAAAATATCATATTTAAATTTAAATGGGCATGGACACCCCACAGAGCTGTGTTATGCTTTAGTTCTAGAGGAGTTTGCTACCAAACGCAACCTCCCTTGGCAGGAATGGGTAGGTGATAGAGTTGCAAAGGACTATAAGATGTTTAATAATTGCTCACACTATTGAGCCATTTAGTTCAGGACACAGGACTATGTAGATTGATTACTAATATCTGATGATTCAGATGAGACCCCAAATAAAATGTACAGCACCCAGCTGATTCAAGTACATCAATGTTATTACAAGGAGTGGGGGAGAAAAATTGTTCTCTTTATCCTCTGAGGATAGGACAAGAAGCAATGGGCTTAAATTGCAGCAAGGGAGGTTTAGGTTGGACATTAGGAAAAATCTTCCTAACTGTCAGGGTGGTTAAGCACTGGAATAAATTGTCCAGGAAGGTTGTGGAATCTCCGTCACTGGAGATTTTTAAGAGCAGGTTAGATAGATGCCGGTCAGGGATGGTCTAGATAAAACTTAGTCCTGCCATGAGTGCAGGGGACTGGACTAGAAGACCTCTCGAGGTCCCTTCCAGTTCTACACTTCTATGATTTTATGATTGTGCATGATTTTCTTTAAAACATTCCCAGTCATTTAAGATAGGGGTAAGAGCAAGCAGACAGATAAAGTTATTGCTGTCATACTCGCTTGCTCACTAAAGCTATTAGTCGCAATACACTCTATCTGGCACTACACTGGAGAACCCATCCAAACCTTACTTTGACAAAATGCATTGAAAGGGTATTCTTTATCACTACACTTGCTATTGAGAATGCCAGAGGTTGGCTTTTGGAGGGGTGTAAGTAAAAGAATATCATGTTTTCATATGTGAATTTGGATCTCAGGTCAGTTTAAAAAAATACTCTAAAAGCTTTGGTTTGGTGTCCCATTAAATATAGTGAAAAATTATCTAAGTCATACAGTGCAGTTTGGTCCCACGTCAGGACTGGGAGAAAGAAAAATAGATTGCTAGGAAAAACACTCCCATCTTGTTACAGTTATCAGTGTCTGAAAATAATAGAGTGCAAGAGACAGTTTCATTTCTAGTTCTTCAGTTTTAGTTTTGGAATGTGAGATGCAATTATTAAATTCAAACTTCAAGACAGATTTAGGAATTCATTTTATATTTTGAATGAAAAAATATTTGTGTAGGTAAATGGATCTGATGCTCCTAAAGGAGATAAAGGATTAAGCTACTGTAACCTGAAGCCCTTTCCGTAAATTGTTCACTATAAATTGAAAGTGGTAGTATATGGGTGTCTGACGGTTAACCCTTGGACTCCCTTGCCTTGTTAGAAGGTAAGTATTTTCTATACATATGGTCTATGAGATATGAGCTTTTTAACAATCAAGGCTGCTGTGACTCAAGATCCTAAAAAAAAATTTGCATTGATGATGAAAAAGACAAAGATATAAGGTGGTGACACTGAGGTTTCCAAGCCTGTTCAACCTGTCAGTTGCTATGACTGTCTACTTATGATTTTCTTTCACTATGCCTGGCATTAGACTTGGCCAGGGAAGTCAAATGCTTGGTAAGGATTCATATGTCCTTATTCTTCACATTTCATGCAGCAGATGATGGGTTTTACTTTTATTGTTTACTTCAGGCATGTCTGTTCAAATCAATGTTATGAGTCGAACTATTTTGAACCATCCATAAACTCTGTAGCTGTGTTGAAGGAGAAGAATGGGTTTAGTCTATCTCACAGGAAAGCAGTTCTAAAGTTACTGAGGTATAAACTTTTATTACAGTGCTTTTCTTAAACATTACCAATCAGGTAATGCTACAATCTGAATTGGGCACCAGCTTCCCAATGTAAAATAGCATCGGAATTGTAACTGTCAACCTTCTTCATGCCTCGCACCACTTTTGAAAAGGAAAAAAGTATGTTCCACCAACTATATATTAAATACATACTTGTCATGTTTATGTCAAATTTGTCAGTTTCATGAACATATAAAGCTAAAGTGATGGTAATGATGCATCTAGATTTTAAAATACAGTAGCTTCTGCTTAATATGATCAATTTGGTTAGAGTGGTGAATGAAAATACAATTTATAGTTTTTAGCTGTACTGTCACATAGTTCAAGTCCTTCATAATACTGCACAGTCACATGGTTTCTTGCCTGCTCAAACCAGCATGAAATGGCTTCTTTAACATCTCCACTCCATCTCTGTTTAGCTTTCAATTTGCATTTTCAGGAACAGTGACCTAGCAAGCAGGAATTAAGTCCTTAATAGTCCTTAATAGCTGCAGTGCTGCAAGCTACCTTAGGAGCAAGGGCCTCTGCAGGTGGGCACCAGCTCCATAACAGTGTGAGCTGTAGTGCTGCTAGTACAGGGGTAGGCAACCTATGGTACGTGTGCCAAAGGCGGCACGCGAGCTGATTTTCAGTGGCACTCACACTGCCCAGGCCCTGGCCAACGGTCCGGGGGGCTCTGCATTTTAATTTAATTTTAAATGAAGCTTCTTAAACATGTTAAAAACCTTATTACTTTACATACAACAATAGTTTAGTTATATATTATAGACTTATAGAAAGAGACCCTCTAAAAACATTAAAATGTTTTACTGGCACGCGAAACCTTAAATTAGAGTGAATAAATGAAGACTCGGCACACCACTTCTGAAAGGTTGCCGACCCCGTGCTAGTAGCTTCTGCAGCAGGAGTGTCCTAAGAAAAAAATCCTTATGTGGAGGTGTTAGATGTGTCATGTAAAGGATCTGTTACAATAGTTAACTCTTCCATTCTTTCTCATAAATGGAAATTAGGTTATTTTATTTAACAAAGTAGCAGCCCTCATCATGCTTCAAATAGCTGGATGGCTAATTTTCAGGCAACCAATTGGCAAACCACCCAAAACTCATCTGCAGTCCACCAGTGGTCTGCGGGTCATGGATTGAGAACCAGTGAACAGACAGGATTTGCTTATTACCAGGAATCTGTTAGACATGTAAGCAGTCATGTAGATCTCACAATGAAGTTTCTTCCAGATGAGAAGGATGTAAACCACTAAACAGGAGAGTTGTTAAATCTCACCAAAGCACTGCCCAGCCCTATTAATGGTTTAATTTAGATGAAACATCCCAAGAGCATTTGTTGCCAAAAATAAATTGGAACGTCTGTCAGCAGCTTCTACTTGTTTTGCAGGCAACACAAATTATATTAGACATTTGCCACATCCAATAAGATCCAAATGTACATTTTGCATTTATGCGCCATTTGGAGGGAGTATTGATGATTCAGTGAATTGCCTTTTCTGATTAAATGAACTGTTCTTAGCTATCCTATGATCAGCTTCTCACAGTAGCATTATTGCAAGTTGGGATGGTGGTGGGAGTCTGGCATTACAATTTGTTATGAATGGAATAGCCAAAAATACTGTAAACTCTGTTTTTTGAGCCTTTTATTTGACAACCCACCATGCTCGTATAGAATGTTATGTCTAACATCTTTCATGCATTATATAACATTCTTTATAATTATTTAAAAAGAAAACAGAAAAGATTCTCCTTCTTCCCTCCACCCCCCCACGATAAATTGAACAGATAAAGGGGAAAAAATTGTGGGCCAAATTCATTGCTGGTGTAACTCATTGACGTAACTGGAGTTACATTGATGGGAAATTTGGCTTAAAATATCTCCGAGGCTTAGCCTTAAGCAAAGAGCATCTGCTTCACAAACCAAATAAGGAAGAGTCCTAGTTTTGAAGAGCATCACAGCGAAAGGTTCAGGATGATGTCAACCATTATTCTACTCTTGCATTTTGTATCACAGACAAAATCATCTTTTATGCCAGTCTGTCTGTAATTTACCGTATTTATTAATGTGCACCCAACAACAATAAAAAGGGCCTTCAGAACTCTAAGAGCCCCTGATGCAAGCTACAAAAACAAAAATTAAATTAGGTTTATATGATCCTCACCTGCCATTTACCTAGCATTGGTGACTTCAAGGAATTCTAACTAGCTAGCAAGTACTGAGCCTGTTGGGTTATCCAAGAGTTACTCGTCCATTTTCATTTTCATTCCATACTTCTCCAGATTCTGCTGTGTTAAGGGTTTGCAACTAAAATAAGTATCTGTACTATTACCTGATGATTCCTGAAGGATCTACTCTCCAGGGTAATCTCTCCACTAATCCTCATTGATGGGGCTTTGCCTGTTTCTGTATTGTGACTAGAGACAGCCCCAACACTTGTATGGCAGTGCAGGGGATGTTGGCTTTACCCACCTGGCAAACCACTGGAAGTTTTTAATGAGGCTAATGAAGACCTTAGGGATAGTAGCAGGGTGGCTAATGGGAACATGAATATGGAGGTAGAAATGACCACATCCAAGGTGGAAGTCAATCTCAAACGGCTTAATGGGATTAAATCGGGGGCCTGGATAATCTCCATCCAAGAATATTAAAGGAACTGACACATGGAATTGCAAGTCCAATAGCAAGGATTTTTAATGAATCTGTAAACTTGGGGGTCAGATTTTCCTGGATGTGATAGCTGACAGATTTCTTCACCAAATAGTGAAGTTCTGAAACAGCCTTCCAAGGGAAGCAGTGAGGGCAAAACACCTAACTGGCTTCAAGACTGAGATTGACACATTTATGGAGGGGATGGTATGACAGGACTGCTTGTAGCAAAAATCCCCAATGGCCAGAGACAGGACACTAGATGGGAGGGCTCAGAATTATTACAGAGAATTCTTGCTCAGGTGTCTGCCTGGTGGGTCTTGCCCACGTGCTCTGGGTCTAACCGGTCACCATATTTGGGGTTGGGAAGGAATTTTCCCCTGGGTCAGATTGGCGAAAAATGTGGGGGGGGTTTGCCTTCCTCTGCAGCATGGGTCACGGGTCACTTGCAGGTTTAAACTAGTGTAAATGGTGGATTCTCTGTAACTTGAAGTCTTTAAATCATGATTTGAGCACTTGAGTACCTCAGCCAGAGGTTAGGGGTCTATTACAGGAGTGAGTGGATGAGGTTCTGTGGCTGCAACATGCAGGAGGTCAGTCTAGATGATCACAATCATCCCTTCTGACCTTAATGTCTATGAATCTATGAGTGTGTGGTTTGGAAGGAGTGCACCAGCTCTCTTGGATCAAGGGAAGTGTTGGTGGTACAAGACTTGGGAAAATAAGATGTGCGAGTAAGAGGGAAACAGCACTTTGGGGTTTCATTGTCAAACTCGGGAGTAACCTTGGAAAGAGTTAATGAACTTTGTAGTTCAGTTTGCAATGGGAATTTAGTCAAAGGTAAGACAGATGTAGAGTACTAAACTTATGTTAAGCCTTACTATGAAGAATTAGCACCCACAGAAGATCATGCTATTGGTGAATAGTGACAATATATATTTTTATCACACCCAGGGGAAAATTGTTCTTCCTGCTAACCAGAAGTTATGTGTTCTCCAATGAATAGTCAGTTTTGTTTTTAAGCAAACATCCTTAGAAAATAAACAAAAAAATTGAGTGGAAATGGTTTTCTGAATGCCTTTTGGACAATAACTGATTGATTTCTATTAATTGTTTTTGCATTGTCATCAACAGGCTGCAAAGAAAAAGATAAGGCAATAATCTTTCATTATCACATTTGCAGGCATATGTCTGGATTTTTATTATTTTTTTAACCTATTCTGGTAGTGCTTAAATAAACTTAATCTATAATTGGATGAGAGAGAATTGCATTAGTGTGAATTCTTCTTGACAATAGAGCCCTATTCAGTACTCCTCAGACTTTACCCAGGCAAAACTCTCTCTTAAATTGGAGTCTTGTCTGAGTAAGAAGTACTGATCAATGCCCTGAAATCATCTGTAATCGTATCCATTCTCACACAAACTAAATCTGATTCTCTTTATCTGATATGTTTGTAAATGAATGCAGGTCCGGAAAAATCACACTCTGCTGGAGTCGTGTAAGATTTTGAAACAGTAACAGTTACTTAGGCTTTCTTTAAATGTAGAGGAAAATTCTGTCATACAATGTCCATCCACTGCCATGGATCCACTGCCGGGAAATCCTGTCCTTTCTTTCCCAAGAAAAAGGGCAAGCAGAAGAAACAATTAGAAAAAGAAATGAAAATATTTGCTGTTTCTATGAACAGGAGAATAAACTTGTTTGTTAGGATGTTGTGGTACTCAAGCACAAATTGGTCATGAACACAAATGAAGCTAAATCAGTGTTTTGAGTGAATATTTATGGGAAATACTTGTAGTCACCTAGCTCTACACAACGTGCAATTTTGTACTCAAAAGCTTTTAACTGTTACAGAAATTATAGCAAAAGGTGATGTGTCCATGTGATATTTCCATGGGGAATAAAACGAGAAAGTGTTTTTTGTCTAGTCTTGTATACTTTGAAATTGAGTATTGGTTGCACATTGCAGCTAATCATGTCTTGATGGTATTCATTGAGATGTCAGTGGGAGTGGCAATACTTAAGCATATTAAAACCATTTACTGTCATTTGCATTTGCAAAGCTAGCAATTAGCATCGATAACATATCTTACAGAAAATAACAGCACAGAATAGGACTGCTTTGCTGCCTGAATAGAATACCAGGATTGGACATCTTTCTGGGTGCTTCAGAGAAGCAGCATTCTGCAGATCAGTAGTTATCATGAAACTTCTTTATTATGAACATGTAGCTAATTTACACAGGTGCTCTCAATTGAAAATGTTTCAAAAAGAGGCTTTTTAACAGACTGGAAGAATGCTTTACAGACATTAATGTTTTATGTATGAGTAGCACCAACTTTTATTCAAAATTTAAAAAGTTCATTGGGGTGGGTGTACAAAGTTCAGAGTACTAAGGATTTTGTCAATCAATGTTGACTGAATTTACACATTTCTTGACTTTTCAAGGATGAATTCTTATAAGGGCCCGAGAACTATAAAGCTAAGTAGTTCTGTCAGCCAAAGGATGTAGGATGTGATACTCTCCATAAACTACAAGCTAAGAATGATGGAAATATAGCCCATAGATTAGCTTGGGGACTGTTAAAGTCGGTAATCTTAAAATGTATTGTTAGTGTGTGTGTGAATAATTCTTGTCCAAGAGAGGGAAAATTGTGATTTTAGTGCATAGATTTTTCTTGGTACAGTTGGAGTTGCTAGTGGAGCCATGGAAGCGTACAGCTGTTTTGTGGTTTTATATCTGTGACAGAATGCTGGGAGCTAGCTGGTGAGCCCAGCACTCTGATCACTTAGGCATCAATCAGCTCCCCTGGAGAAGGCTGATTGGGGATGTGTAAGCTAATTGGCTGATCAGGCTGGGAGGCTGGATGAGCCAATAGTCCATCAGCAGAGGGGTATAAGAAGGACACAGGAGGAAAGTACTGGGGAAGAGAAGGAGTAACCAGGGCTAGCTCAACCCAGTATGTGCAGAGATCTCAAGGAAGAGAGACCTCTGTTCCTCCTCAGCCCTGCAGGAAAGGGCTAAAGGTAGAAAAGCATTGTATATACATGGGACAGTATTGGCATTGGCGAATATAAATCACAGGAAGTTGCCACTCAATGGGCAGAGTCTGAGAGGTTCCTGGGGCACCTGAGGATTGAGATGGACCACTCCTTGTTACAATGCCAGATTATGCACTACTGGAAATGCCTCCCAGTATTAGGGTTGAGTTCAATGGGTTTACAGGTGTCGAGAAGGACTATTGGAGTAGTTTTTAAATAGCTATGAAGGCCAGTGGACACTCAAGATTCAATGTAGCCTATAGTAACTCCTTCCTCCGCTCCAACTAGTTTCCATAAATAAAAAAAATGCTTTTGTATGCTGTATGTAGTGATTTTTATTAGTATTAAGCAGTTATGAGATGACAGCCTTTTAAATCAGGCTTATTTATTTTACTTTAAAAAATGTTTTGATTGACTCTGTTCCTCCTAAAAATGAGGGCTGGTAGCAGTCAGTAACCAAGCATGTGGCAAGCAGGCACTGGGTAAGCGTCATTGTACAATTCTGCTAGCACACCTCATTGCAGACCTGCCAAATGCTGCTCTTCCAGATAGTGTTGGGCCTCTTCTAAGCAGCAGCCACATATCTGGTTCAGTTTTGGTGGTAATGTGAGCTAGAATGGGACCACCAAACTGCTTTTCACTTATGACTAAACAGGGCCTCTGGAAATGAAGAGACACCCAGTATGGTTATGTCTATATTGCGGCTGGGGTTGTGATTTGTAGCTGGTGTAAACGTCAGATTACCTTACACAATGCTCTGGTGAGATCAGGTGATATTATTTTTCCAATTTTACATCTGGGGAGCTGAAACTCATTGATGTTCAGGCCTAAATTTTCAGAAATCCAATTAATTTTGGATACCTAAGGGCTTAATTCTTCAGGGTACTTAGCATTATGCATGTTTGAAGCACAGCTTCCATTGCTTTCAGTTGTAGCTGTGAATGCTCAGCACTTCTGCAAATCAGATCCCAGGTCTCATATTGCTTACCCAGAAAATGAGGAACACCTGTGAAAAATTTGTTCTTGCCCAGCATCTGTGCAGAGGCAGCTATAGAATCCAAGTTCCCCAGGGCAACCTTCAGCTGCCTTAATCATGAGACCCTCCTTTCTCTTCCTGCAGTCCCTTGCCTCATTCACGAGAAACCTTCCAACATTTCTGCAAAAAACAAAGCAGAGCTTCTGCAGAGAACAGAGTCTGGTGGGAGTTGCCCTAGTAGAGATTTCTGCTTCTGTGGCCCTAGCCTATGCCTCCTGCTCCTCTCTGCCCAATCCTCACTTCTGACCCTGCTCTCCTCTCCTCCTATGTATCCCATCTCTTAAAAAACATTTGGGGGGGGGGGGAGGCATTATAAACTAAAATCTGAAATGTTTATTGGACACTTAATAAAAACCCACGAACTTCTAACTTCTATTGATGATCAAAAATGTTTTGGTTTCCAGTTTTTCCTGAAACCATGAAAATTTTGATGAAAAATCAATTTTTGTGCAAGCTTCCATTTAACCAAAAAGCCATTTTTCACTTTGGGAAGAGGGAGTTTTCACAATTTTTCTACCAGATCTATTCTATTATATTACTCTTTGCAAGCTAATTTTTGATTCTTTAGCTTGTACTGTGTGACTGTGATCCATAGCTGTATGTGTGCATGTTGGGTGGACAATGTCCTGAGGATTTAAGAAACAATTTTGGCTGGTTGGATCAGTTCATGTGTGCATTTTGTTTTGTTTCTTTCTCATGTAGACAGCTAAGGATAGTGACAGGTGAATGGTTTTTTGAAGAGAGGGCAAAGCGCTTCAAACAATCCAACCTCCTTGGAACTGATGTTGTCAGACAGTCCATCTTACGCAAAGTCCCAGGTAAAAATAACACACAAGAAAAGTTGTTCTCTGTTTAGACTTGTATTTTAAACCTAGTTGTCAAAATGTTTTTACCAAATGTGGGTTTTATCCTTCATATTATAGAATTCATAGCCTGTGTCACTACTTTTAATAGAGTCATAGATTCTAAGGCCAGAAGGGACCATTGTGGTCATCTAATCTGACCTCCTGCATAACACAGGCCACAGAACTTCCCCAAAATAATTCCTAGAGCAAATCTGTTAGACATTTAATCTAGATTTAAAAGTTGCCAGTGATGGAGAAGCCACCACAATACTTGGTACGCTGTTCTAATGGTTAATTACTCTCACTGTTCAAATGTATACCTTATTTCCACTCTGAATTTGCCTACCTTCCACTTTCAGCCATTGGATCATATTCTACCTTTCTCTGCTAGATTGAAGACCCCATTATTAAATATTTGTTCCCCATGTAGGTATGTATAGACTGTAATTAAGTCACTTCTTTACCTTCTCTTTGTTAAGCTAAACAGATTGAACTCCCTGAGTCTATCACTATAAGGTATGTTTTCTAAACCTTTAATCATTATCGTGGCTCTTCTCTGAACGCTCTCCAACTAATCATCATCCTTCTTGAATTCTGTGTCCAGTTCTGATGCCCACTATTCCAGCAGTGGTCGCACCAGTGCCAAATACAGAGGTAAAATAACCTCTGTACTCCTAAAGGAGGATTAGAGGATTGGGCCAAAAGAAACCTGATGAGGTTCAACAAAGACAAGTGCAGAGTCCTGCACTTAGGATGGAAGAATCCCATGTACTGCTACAGACTAGGGACCGAGTGGCTAGGCAGCAGTTCTGCAGAAAAGGACCTAGGGGTTACAGTGGATGAAAACCTGGATATGAGTCAACAGTGTGCCCTTGTTGCCAAGAAGGCTAACGGCATTTTGGGCTGTATAAGTAGGGGCATTGCCAGCAGATCGAGGGACTTGATCATTCCCCTCTATTCGACATTGGTGAGGCCTCATCTGGAGTACTGTGTCCAGTTTTGGGCCCCACACTACAAGAAGGATGTGGAAAAAATTGGAAAGAGTCCAGCAGAGGGCAACAAAAATGATTAGGGGGCTGGAGCACATGACTTATGAGGAGAGGCTGAAGGAACTGGGATTGTTTAGTCTGCAGAAGAGAAGAATGAGGGGGGATGTGATAGCTGCTTTCAACTACCTGAAGGGGGGTACAAAGAGGATGGAGCTCGGCTGTTCTCAGTGGTACCAGAAGACAGAACAAGGAGTAATGGTCTCAAGTTGCAGTGGGGGAGGTTTAGGTTGGATATTAGGGAAAACTTTTTCACTAGGAGGGTGGTGAAGCACTGGAATGGGTTACCTAGGGAGGTGGTGGAATCTCCTTCCTTAGAGGTTTTTAAGGTCAGGCTTGACAACGCCCTGGCTGGGATGATTTAGTTGGGGATTGGTCCTGCTTTGAGCAGGGGGTTGGACTAGATGACCTCCTGAGGTCCCTTCCAACCCTAATATTCTATGATTCTATGACATGAGATTCTCCTGTTTATGCATTCCATGATCACATTAGTTCTTTTGGCCACAGCATGATCAGCTGATTATCCATCACAACACACACCCCCAATCTTTTTCAGATCTGTTGCTTCCCAGAATAGTTACCATCCTGTAAGTATGGCCTATGTCCAGTGTTCCTAGATGTATACATTTACATGTAGCCATATTAACACACATTGTTCGCTTGCACCCAGCTTACCAACAATCCAGATATCTCTGTATCAGTGATGTGCCCTCTTCATTTATTTACCACTCTCTCTGCAAACTTTATCAGTAATAATTACATATTTTTTTTTAGGTCATTACTAGAAGTGTTAAATAGCATAAGGGCCAGGAACCAATCCTTGCAGGACCCCGCTAGAGAGATACTTGTTCGATGATGATTTTCCCGTTTACAGTTACATTCTGAGACTTATCAGTTTTTCATCCATTCAATGTGTGCCATCTTAATTTTGTATCATTCTAGCTTTTTAAACAAAATGTTGTGTGGTCAAATGCCATACAGAAGTCTAAGTCTATTACATCAACACTATTACCTTTATCAACCAAACTTCTGATCTTTAAAAAAAAAAGTATCAAATTAGTTTGACAGGATCTATTTTTCATAAACCCATGCTGATTGGCATTAATTATATTACACTCCTTTTATTCTTTATTAATCAAGTCCCATATCAGCTGCTTCATTATCTTGCCTGGGATAAATGTCAAACTCACAAGCCTGTAATTACCTGGGTCATTCTGTTTACCTTGTTAAAATATTGGCATGACATTAGCTTTCTTCTGGTCTTCTGGAACTTCCCTGATGTTCCAAGAGTTATTGAAAATCAATATTAACAGTCCAAGCTCCTCAACCAGCTTTTTTTAAACTTTTGGATGCAAATTATCTTGATAGGCTGATTTAAACTGTCTAACTTTAGTTGTTCCTGTTTAACATTCTCAAGATACTAGTGGAATGGAGAGAGTGTTATCATATGACATGATTACATAGTCTCCCCCTCCCCCAGTATAGAACAAATATTTATTGAAGATTTTTGCCTTTCTTCATTATTATTGATACACCTCTACCCCGATATAACGCTGTCCTCGGGAGCCAAAAAATCTTACCGCGTTATATGTGAAACCGCGTTATATCGAACTTGCTTTGATCCACCGGAGTGTGCAGCCTCCCCTCCCCCCGGAGCACTGCTTTACCGCGTTATATCTGAATTCGTGTTATATCGGGTCACGTTATATTGGAGTAGAGGTGTAATTCTACCATTTCCATTTAGTAATGGAATGATACTATTGTTCAGATTCTTTGTGTTCCTAATATACTTTAAAAACTCTGTATTGTCCTTAACTCCATTGGCCATAGATTTTTCCTTGTTCCTTTGGTTCCCTTTTCAGTTTTCTACAGTTATATTCATTACTATCAACTTCCCCTTTCTTCCATTTGTTATATATTAATTTTTTTTTATTTTTTTTATAGTTGCCTTCTAAACCCAGTCATATTTTTAACCAATATGGCCTTCTTCCTTGATTGTGGCTTCTTTGGCATCTAGTAACGTGTTCCTAAACAATTCCCAATTATCACTGAACTTGAATAGTAATTATGTAATTATGTCAACTTTTTATTTTGCAACTAAGGTCTGAAGAGTACTGGATACTTTACAGAACATTGAAAAGAACACTCTCTCTACCATGAAGAGCTTACAATTTATATGAGATCTTGACCTAAATAAACAAAGACAAATTATTCAGTAGTGCAAGATCTCTCAAATTTCACTTTCTGGATCCTAACTTCCAGACATTCCAGCCTGAATTATGCTGACCTCTAAACACTAACTATCCATCTTTGCCACCGCTTCCCCCCCCCCCCCCCCACCCATGGAACTCAAACTTTCCTATCACCTAGCTACCCATTGCACATGCACAAACATGTTTACACATGGATAATGTGGTCTGCTTCACTGATCCAACACATATTACATTCCTCAGAGCTGCCTGCATGTCTCACCTCCACTACAGCTTCACCAGCTTAAGGAATAGGAGTTATTTCTGAATACAAAGGTCCCTCCTCTCAGCTGAACTATTTTAACACTTCACCCACGTGCCACCATCTAAGTACAGCCTGTATTTCCAGGTAGTGTTTATCATATTCAGTAGCTAAGTTACAGTGACTAAGTGTATTTAGGAAGAAGGAGGCTGGGTGCCATTAAAAATAATTACTATGAATTCTGATATTCTACTTGGCAAAATACTGACCTTTCTGGTGTGTGTGCCACCTCAAGAATTGTCCATTGGCACATGACTAACATTCATGGTTTTCTGTCTTTATTTTATGCAAGATATTGAGATGTATATTTTGTTTTTATTGCTGTATTTGTGTATTTATATTTTTGTTAGATGTATAATGAGAAGAAAAAGTAATGTCCAAGGCATTTTGTCCACATTTTCCTCCCAGTTGAAAACATTTTTAATGCAGAGAATGTGCTCTCTCTCACTTAACACAGGAAGAGCTATAAACTGTGAAGTGTATTTTTCCATGTTCCTCCATCTCTAAATTTATTTAATTTATTAATTAGCAACAAAGTTGGGGGCATAATCCAATGGAAATGTTGAAAAACAAAACAAACGAAAAAACCAACAACAACCCACCTGCATCAAATTTCTAAAATAACTAAAATAAAATTGGTTACTTTTGTGATGCTTTCTTATTTAAAAAAGAAACCAAGCTATGCAAAAATGGTTTTGTGATAGTCTGAACAGGTTTTTTATTAGTTAAAAACAGATATTCTATTTATATCAGATGCACACTTGGCATATGTTGCCTTTATTTCTCGGAATATTTTTTTTTTCTCCTTCAGATACTGTTTCCGGTAAGAAAGAAGGAGGACAAGCCAAAGATCACGCCCAGGAGAATGCAGAGCAAAGGCCAGATACCCCAGCTTCCTCCACAAGTGGGCAGAAATCAATATTCAGTGGACCCAGAAAGATAGGGTAAAGCCTTGAACTTTGGAAACTGATAATTCAGAGTATAGCACCTCTGAGAAGATTTTATTTTGAGTTTCTCCAGTCTCTCTCTCTCTCTCTCTCTCTCTCTCTCTCTCTCTCTCTCTCCAGTATTGCAGATCAGACCAAAATTTCCCAGGGTTAGAAACAATCTGCTTTGAAACAATTGCTATAATTAGACTGCAGTCTCCTAGGAAATGCAGCTATAATTACCTTTTGCTACAAGGTAACAGCAAAAGGCAATGGCAACTATTGGATTTTTCCTCCTGGTAAGAGGTTACACTTTGAATTTGAAGTATCTCTAAGTGTGCTTCTACTCTGAAAAATGGCTGTAAAAATGGAACCTTGAAGATCCATGTTTGTTTCCTCTGAGTGGCTTCCACATAAAATTAGCTCAGTTTACAAATAAAATGATGTTTTGCCCCGAACTTCCAGCTCTGTAAACTCACCCTGTGATCTGAAAGCTATGTTTTCCTTTTATGAATCATCTTCAGTAAATAAAAATAGTGCTTGGGCACATTACAGCCTCAGTGACATCTGTGCAACCCCATTATCTTTAGAATATCCCCTCAATAAAATGTGTCATAAGGCAACTGGGGCTACATGTTTGTAAAGAGTGAATGATATATGTGCTGTGGGGTTGCATAGTTGTCACTGGGGCATAAATTGGTACTGATCCATGAGGAGGACAGAACTCAGCTTAACTTTCGGATCGTGGGCTGAGTTAGCCAGGCTTGCAATTAGAAAAACAACTTTTTACTGGTAAATTGAGCAAATTTTGACATGGAACATAGATCCTATGGTCACTCTTCATAGGAAAAGCACTTGGTTAAGAGTTTGCTAATTACTACTGATTGAATTGCTGTCCAGGTGCATCTACAGCATATTGAGTATGTAAATTATAAGGGCTGTGATGGTCAAGGAAATAGAGGAGTGAACTGGATCTCTGACAATCAATCAGAAACTTCACTTGATTTTGCCTCATTAACGTTGGATAAAAGAAGCAGCTGCTGCTTCTGAGTACTCCTATGCAGATGAAGGGAATACACCCTAAGGAATCGGTGGCTCTAAAAGTTGCATTTAATTACAGTTCATGCAGATAATAGCCATGGTGAAGGTATACAGAAAGTCTGCCTCCTTAGTGGAGTGGAGCATTTACTGTCTTTGCTGTGAACACTTAGTAGCACAGTAACTAAATATTTAGAGAACTGATTTATGCCTGTTTCTTATCTTCCCTTTTTATTGCAATTCACCCCCAAATGGGAAAATCTGCTATGGTTAAAATTTCAATATTTCAAGTGACAAATCAACTCCAAAGGGGAAAGATTTATTGCAGAGAAAGCTAGGAAAACATGGGAATTGTCATATTGGGTCAGACTGCAGCTTCACTGAATCTGGTATCTTGTCACTGACTTTGACCCAGTGCAGGGACTCAAGAGGAAAGTTGCATCCACCGATAGCACTTTCTTCCTCCTCCTCTCCAGATGAGGAAGTGGCACCAGCCTCACTCTTGCCACCAGATGACTATAGACAGTAACAAGGCCTAAGAAGGATTACAGAAACCTTCCAGATCCCCTTGGAGGAGGTCCAAGATCCAACTCATAAGCTCCTGGACATCCTTCAGACAAGGTGGCACTTCCTGGTAATGAGGCCATATTGGCAGCTGTTAAGGTGGTGGGGCACACTCCAGCCACCTGCGCCACTCTCCCAAAAAGGGCAGACAAAAATAGCTTTGTTTCATCAAAGCGGCAGAATATTTGTTCTCCCACCCTAATCCGAACTCTTTCATGGTCCAGACTGTCATGGAACGCAGCACGCTGCACCAGTCCTTCAGTCAAGGATGCCAACAGGCTGGATCTCTTCAGCAGGAAGAATTTTTCATCAGCTAGCCTTTTATTTCATATAGTGAATAACCGGATATTGATGTCCAAGTATGACTTATTAATTACAACAAGCTGTTGGAGTTAGCTAATAAGCTGCTATCGGAGTGGGGTCTCCCGTTCCAGGCCATCCTTGACAAGGGGAAATTGGTTGACAGATTGTCCCTGCAAGCAGATATGACAACTTTGGTCATGATGCGGTAGGCTTCCTGGCTGCAACCCTCAGGTTTCCCCAAGGAGGTCCAGGCAACAGTAAAAGATCTCCTCTTCAAAGGTAACAACCTGTTCAGCGAGGGAACAGATGAGTCACTTCACTCCTTTAAAGAGTCTTGTGCAGCTCTCCACTCCTTGGGGATATATATCTGGTGCACAGGAGGAACTCGTAGATCCTGTCCTGGCTCTCAGCCCATCTATCATCAAAGGGCCTTTGAGCTCCCTGGGAAGTGACACACATACAGCATGGCAGTCACAGTGCACCATCACCTTCCCCTCTTCAATCACAGCCTCCTGTGGAAAAAGTATTTTGATGGGATGCTCGAAAGATGTCAACTAGTATCCGCACCACCAGTTATCCCCACACCCTTTGATGGCTGCCTGTCCCATTTCCTCCCAATGCGGCACCATATCATGTTGGACAGATAGGTCCTAGACAAAATCTTGATAGGCTACACCATAGAACTCTTTTCTACTCCTTCTCCAAAACGCCCCTCCCATCCTTCTTCACAAGAGGTCTCTCAGACAGGAGGTGAACTCTCTAATTCAGCTATGGGCAGTAGAGTCTATGCCTTCTCAACACAGGGACAAGGTTACTCAAGATATTTCCTTGTACCCAAAATGAAGGGGGGCTGGAAGACCAATCCTGGACCAGCTGATGTCTTTATACGCCATTCAAAATTCAGGATGAGCACCTTGGTCTCAATAATCCCATCCCTAAATGAAGGTGACTGACTTGTGGCCCTTGATTTGGAGGATCCATATTTTCATATAGACATTCATCCAGCTCACAAGAGAGTCCTGCCCTTTACGGTGCACCAAGATCACCCTTTGGTCAAAGCATACTTACCACTGGACAGAATCCGCATGATGAGGGACATCATCACCCAGCTCTGACTCAGCCCCCAGATGGCAGTCCTGTCCAACCTGGTCCCTCTAGGTCACATGGCCGCCTGCACCTAGGTGATATCCTTCATGAGGCTCCACCTCTGGTGCCTCCTGGCATGGTTGTGGACAGTCTATGCTCCCAAGCAGAGATGCCCTGGACAAACAAGTTTCACTTCCTCCAAACATCCTCACCTCTCTCACCTGGTGGGAAATGAAAGAGACTGTTTGCATAGGGGTTCCCTGTGTTTCCCCTATCACCACCCACAAAGACACTCATAACGGATGCCTCTCTTCTGGGCTGGGGAGTGCACCTGGATGACTATATTTCTCAGGGGTCCTGGACTCTGCAAGAATAAAACTAAGCATCAGACTTCTCAGCAGTGCACGAAGCATACAAGAGGTTCCTACCCTTCATCCAGTCCGCACATGTCTAACTCATGTCAGACAACACGACTCTACTGTATTTTGTGTAAACAAACAGGAAGAAATGAAGACTGCCCCACTCTGCATGGAAGCAGCCGTGCTCTGGAACTGGTGCATTTGGCATTGGATAACCTCCTTGGCAGTGCACCTTCTGGAAGCAATGGACACCTTAGCAGACAGCCTAAGCAGGCATTTCCACCAGGATCACAAGTGGGAGCTCCATTCTTCAGTGGTGCAGGACATTTTCTGGCAGTGGGGTTTCCCATTGTGGGACCTCTTTACAACCCAAGCAAACAAGAAATGCCTATAGCTCCTAAGTGCCCATAGGCATAACTCCAGGAGAATGCCTTTCTGGTACAGTGGTCAGGTCCGCTAATATATATCTATTATCCCATGTCTTCAAGAAGGTCAAAGCAGGACAAGGCAACAATAATCCTGGCACCACCTTCGTGGCCAAGACAATTTGGTGGCCTTTCGCCCATTCATACATCTGTACCTGTGTCAGAACAGAGGGCAGAACCAACCATCCAAACCCAGCCTCCCTCCATCAGGGGCTTAGAGAGAGGTCGTCTCTGAATAGCTACAGTACATCCTTAGCAGCAGGAAGCTCTCTACAAGGAAGGGCTATGCTGCCAAATGGAAGTGGTTCTCCATCTGCTGTCAACAGTAGCTTACCTCCAGAAGCTCTGAGATCCCTTTTATCTTGGATGATCTTCTCTCCTTAAAGACGCTGGGCCTGTCTGTCAGCTTACTGAGTGTGCATCTAGCAGCTATGTAAGAGGGCCAGAAGAGAAAAACAAGGAGTATTAACTTACCAATAAGTCACCCTCTGTGATAAACAGTTCTGCAGTATATTTGATGATGGGAGATTGATCTTATAACTGGAAGATCAGAGCAAAGCACTACCTACAATCACCATGAGTGATTTTACACAGCTTTTTGAAAAGCCATGGGAACAATTAGATTTGTTATTGCAACATGGCTAATATAGAATGTAGAGTCTCCATCAGCAAATTTAACTAAGGTGTCTTAGCAGCCATAACAGGAGCCAGCTTCAGACTCTCAGATTCCTGACATCACCCAAGACATCTTTCCTTGGGCTCTGGGAGGTGGGAGGGAATGATAAAATTCTGCTCCAGACAACACGGGACTCTCCCACTTCCCCTTTTCATCATCTCCTCCTTTTCTGTCTGCTTTACTTTACGCCATCTTCCCATTCTTCTCTCTTTCTCTCAAGCTTATCCCTTCTTGCTCCTCTCCTTTCTTACCTCATTACCCACCTATTTCACCCCCAACCAATAAAAAGGAAACAAAAGGAACTAACATGATACTTAGTGCCATCAGAACTTCTACTAGCTGAGGTTGTCACTCTGACCACATTGATTGTATGTCATACCTAAGGCCCTATTCAATTCACAATATTGCAAGATTTGCAGATCCCGCAATATTCGGCTTCCACTGCAATTTTATCAGCCATCCAGGGCTGACAGTAGGAGCCTTGGCTGCCAGCTGCCCGGGGCTGACAGAGGGACTCTGGCTGGGCTCCTGCTGTCAGCCCTGTGCATTAATGATTGTAATATAGCTGCAGCAAAATGTCTGATTATCAAAAAAATTAGAAGGCATAATGTAATACTTGAGTGTTTATATTGTTCCAGCAAATTTTTCTTTAACAAATAGGGGTACGTCTATACTTACCCGCTGGTTCGGCGGCAAGCAATCGATCTTCTGGGATCGATTTATCGCGTCTTGTCTAGACGCGATAAATCGATCCCGGAAGTGCTCGCCGTCGACACCGGTAATCCTGCTCCGTGAGAGGAGTAGGCAGAGTCGACGGGGGAGCCTGCCTGCCGCGTGTGGACCCGCGGTAAGTACCTTTAAGTTCGAACTAAGATACTTCGACGGCAGCTACGTTATTCACGTAGCTGAAGTTGCGTATCTTAGTTCGAACTGGGGGCTTAGTGTGGACCAGCCCTAAGTCTTCTCTGGCTTTTCCAAATTACTGCAATTAATATAGGTCCATTTTACTTTTCCGCAATTTTCCATGTCTTGTCTGCAGCTCAGCCACAATTATTTGACAGTCATCCTGCTATTAAGTAGGACTTTTTCATGCCCCTTTCCGCCTCTGTGTGTGTTTGTTTTTTAATTAGTTCATAAGCTCTTTGGGGCAGGCTCTGTCTCTTCTTATGTGTTTGTACAACTCCTGGCATGCTTTGACTGCTACTGTAATATACACGGCACTATTATTATTTATGTGAGTCAGAGAGATAGGTGAGCATTTTACTAAACCTGTGACTGCCTCGTCCATTTTTGACCTCAGCAATACTCAAAACACATAGCCCCTAGAAGCACAGCATGGTGCTATCAGAACCATTGCCTGCTCTCTTTTCTAATAGGAAAGATCTCACAAAAGTAACATTGGCTTAAGTGTTGTGTGCTTTACATTTTCACCCGGTTTTATTTTTTTAATGTATGCTCCTCAGGAAGGCCATCAGGGCAGTGACCAAAGGAGAAATCGCCAGTGTGAAAGCTGAAGATGGAAGAAGCAGCAGTTCAGAGGCTGATGCCCAAAGTTTACGCAGTGTCAGGTCTACTCCCTGTTCTGACAGGTAAGGGACAGAGAAGTCTGATGATAGCTCAGAGCTTGATCGAGAAAGGCACTGAGCAGTCCTGTGTAGCCCTTTGCGCTCTTGAGTGCTCAGCACTACTGGAGCTGGTTGAAAAATGTCAACATTTTTCAGGAAAATTTTGTCCTTTTTGGTCACTTATTTTGGCCAACTCTGCCCAGCACCTTGCAAAACTGAGCCTGTAGTCAGTCAAGCATAAAGCTGACTGCAGTATCTAACTTGGGCAAAATGTCAGTTGAGCTCTTAAAGTGTTTCACTTCCATAGTCTTTCCATAATTATTTTGATTCTAACTAATTCCTTGATCAGTTTTTCCTGGTGTAAGAGACCTCCGTTATTGCCCGTTTACAAACAATAATACTGTTGAGTATTAAATAACCTGATGCCCATATTTTGAATGCAGATTTTGTAATGTGCAAAAATAAATCCAGAATTTGGCCAGCTGATATTTACTACTTTTCTTATTTGCATAATTTCCACAAATTATGCTGGATACAAATTGTGTTCACTCAATGTTGATTATTTCACCTGCCTAGAAATCTTATGATGTGGATTGAAAAATAGTGTAATTTCACTTTATGCTCAAACGGAAATTTCCAATATTCTTTAGCAACTCAAAACGTATATACAGTAGCACTTGAACACTTGGATGGGTTTGTTTTCCTTATTTCCTACAAGTGGAAATACACCATCCCCACAGACATGAACTCTGGTGGTGCTGGGGGCGAAGGGTGGAACTAATTCCAGTGTCCAGGGCTTTCACTAAGAATGGTCTGCTCCCAACTCCCATGCTGGTATCCTTAAAGCATGTGGGTCAAATCCATCCCTCATACCATGGCAAAAATAATTTAATTATTCCTGAGCAATCCGTTATAGATCAGTGTTACACATAGCTTTGAATATCTGAAGTGATGGGAATTCCATAGTCTCCCAGAGCAGTTTGTTCTATTAATAACAAGAACAGTTATGCAACTGTAAGTAAATTTTCTGTGCTGATCCTTACTGCTTGTTCTGTCCTCATTATCTAATGAGAGCAATTGATCTCACTGCTCTGTAACGTGTTTTCTTAACATACCACAAGATTCGTTCCATAAAAAGGCAACAGAATGAACAGAGAACATGTGAAAGTACTTTTAAAAATTATTATTAATTTTTTGTTAAGCAGTGAGTTTTTCTGGTTGTTTGATGGTGCTGGGCAAGGCCTGCAGCCCCCTGGTGCACTGTGATGGTAATTCCAAACAAGCAGTCACAAACCACTAGATTTTTGTAGCACTCAGCCCTTGCAATAAGGGTAAGGGGGCACATAATCAACTGCTGTAAATTGTCATACCTCAGGGTAGCTATGACACATTGCTCCAATTGAGAACTTGCTGCCAGGTTGCTAAAAGACCTCAGCACCTGATTGTGACGGGGTCTGTCAGACCTTCTCTGTCTCTTGCTGGAGGCATCAGCACCTTGACATTTGTTGCCCAAGGAAAATCCACTCAGACCAGGTGACCAACAAGACAGTCCTCCAGAGGCCTAGAAGGGCCAAGAGAAATATTGATCAGTGAAGAACCAGAAGGCCAGTTAAAGAAGGCATGCCTGCTTTTGGTCGGGGCAGAGCTGGATGAGACTGGGACAGAGGAGGAGCTCCTCAGGGCTAACCCCAGGCCAGGGCCTTGACCTAAGCGCTGCAAATAAGCACTTGCATTTCAGGGTCTTTTTTTCCCCCTCGTCTTTGTCTTAAGGTGCAGAGAGCCAAATCCTGAGTTGCAGTTTTGTTACATGACTGTTTAGAGACTGACACAGAGTTACAGCACAGGCTATAGAGGCAGACCCTTGCAGACTCCAGTGGGAGGGCCTGGTACGACTGTACCAGGCGTGGCCCTGAAGAGGGCACTGCAGAGCAGACCCATTTTCTACTCCATTGTAAGCAGAAAAAGGCATAATGAAATCCAGTGGTTGTGAGCTGAAATTAGACAAATTCAGAATAGAAAGAAGGTGCACATTTTTAGCAGCAAGGGTAATTAATCATTAGAACGACTTACCAGGGTATATGGTGGATTGTCCTTCACTTGAGTTCTTTAAGTCAAGACTGGATGTCTTTCTAAAAGATATGTTATAGCTGAACCAGAAATTATGGACTTGATATAGAAATTTATTGTGTGAGGTTCTTGGGCCTGTGTTATGCAAGAGTTCAAACTAAATGATCATTATGGTTTCTTCTGGCCTTCAAAATTCATAGATTTTAAGATCTGGCCACTTATTTTTTTGCCTGAAATAGGACCTAAGCTCTCTTGAAAATCTGGTCCCAGATGATGGGGAAAAAACTGCCACAATATTTATGTTTTTCCAAGAATAAACATAAAACTGTAGCTTTTTTAAATACGAAACTTCCAAGCCAATTAAATGAACAGCGGCTTGAATATTAATCTTCTTGGCAGCATTCTGACAAGTTCATTGTGAATGGTATTATGTGAAAAGAACATCATAATAATTGATGAATTACAGATGAGTCCTATTATTTAAACAAGCAACTTATTTCCCTCCTGGCTTTTGATTTGTTGACTATAATTATTAATTGTACTGCAGAAGGTGAAAAATTGGGAGAGTTCAGGGAGACTGTAAACATCAATCTGCTTTTATTCACTCTGAACAGATCTCATTAGCCAGGCCAACTTCAAAGTCAACTCTTGTCTAGAATCCAAATGCAGTTTCCTTTAGGTAATTGGACCTTTTGTGCCTTGAAGTTTTATTAGAACAGATGTGGGCTCTTTGCTGTTTCTTTTTTGTTTTGTACCTGTATTTTTTTCTGCTTAACTGGAAGGATGGAGGTGACAGAGCTTTGCTTTCAAGAATCTATCTTACTGCTTAGCATTGATACGATGCAATGTCCAAAGATAGAACAAGAAGTAGATCACCCACTTCATTAAAGTTCCCTTCTGTAGTATGTGTTTTGCAAAGCAGGCAGAATAGACTTTGCAGTGGGTATTCGATATGCTGCAGTGAGCATGGTACAAAAGCTTAGGCTGTGTCTAGGCTACGAGCTACGGGTGTGATTCCCCTGCTTGTGTACACATACTCGCACAAACTCCCATTCAGCTAGCATGAGTATAAGTAGCAGGGTAGTCATGGTAGCAGGGATAGTGGCTGTAGAGGCATGGATTAGCCAGGCCAAGGACAAATCTGCCTGAAACTGATGTATATGTGCTCAGCATGGCTAAACTGTCCCTGTTTTGCCGTAACCCGTGCTTCTGTGGCTACACTGCGATTTATACTTGTACTAGCTCAGTCAGAGCTAGTGTGGGTACGCGTACACAAGCAAGGGAATCACACCCTGAGCATATAGTGTAGATGTAGCCTTAGACTATGTCTGCGGTGCAAGTGAAGGTGTGATTGTAGCATGAATAGGCATACCTGTGACAAAGGTAGTGTAGATGTGGCAGCACAGGCTAGCAACCAGAGTACATGTCCAGAGCCTCTAGCAGACTTCTGGTCTGGTTTCTAGCCCATGCTGGCATGTCTACACTACTATAGCTACCTGTTCTGGCCAGGTTAAAGCTAGCATGAGTATGCCTATTGGGCTGCAATTTCACCTTCACTTGCAGGGTAAACGTACCCTTAGAGAGATAGAGAGAGAGAGGGTAAACATGAGGGCAAACTTACAGGTACTCATCAAAACCTTCAAAAGTACTTTTCCCTTTGGGCTTCATCTAAAATAGTGGTGCCCAACCTTATGACACAGGAGGGTCACATGAACCCGAGCACAACCTTGTATGGGCCAAATAGAGTCTACATATTTTAATAAGATTTAAAGTCACCTGTATTGATTTATATTTTAAATTCAGCTTGTTTCATATGTATTTAGACAGGTTGTTTTTATGTATAGTATTGTCTATTTATACACTTATGTAAACTAAAATGATGTAAACATGACGACAAAATGCTAATGAATTGGCCACTAGTATATTGTGTTGAAGCAGGCCATGGGCATTAGGAATGCTCTGGTGGGTCATACATTGGTCTAAACATCAAGTAGTGGCCTCAGCCAGAGGCAAGATTCAGGATTTCTTCCATCAGTGTTGATTCAGCATGGCAATTTTCACCTCTATCCATCATCTCAGCCTCACCGTCCAAATCAGTGGCTTGTATCAATAGAGCTACTAAAGGCACATCTTGACATGTCTGTGTGTTCAGGAGGGACTCCGTTTGGTTGACTGAATTACCTCACTGCCTATAGGAAAGGTTGAATTCATTGAGATAGTGCTGTCTGGAATGACTAGGGAAGAGCTCATATTGATGCTTACAGTATAGTATCTTATTCATATCTTATCAGATTAAAAAAGTAACAATGCCACATACATAAGGTACATTTATTATGTATACTCTGTTGTTAATTTAAAGAGTTAAATACTAATTGTTAAAAATAGCATCAAAATCTCTCTTAACCATCCTATACATCTGCTTGGAATTGCAAAATCATAATCATCATCATAATAAAAAAATCTTAAACAGCTTCTTCCAACACCAACGATGTCCTGGATTTTTCTCTGTTGCCGTTTTTGAATAAATTGGCCTCCTCTTTCAGCAGCCTTGCCAAAGCAAACAATATTCAACAAAAGGGAAGGAAGAAAAGAATGTGAATACACTTTCGCTCCAACACCTTTGGCTTAGGGAAAGCTGCACTGGTCTGAGAGCCAGGATGTCATGAGCTCCCTTCTTACATTGGCTTGCTCCAGCCCAACAAAGATACATGGATCTTTGACAATTCAGTGTGAGGCTGCAGAAGGTCACTTCTAGCATAAACGGTAAAAGAACCAAGGTCTCCAAAATGGAGACGTAAATCTCATTTACTTAGCCGCCCTGCTGTTTCAGACTGAATGAACACCAATCTATGTGCTTGGCTAACATGTTGGTAACAACTCCTCTAACTGCAGGACTGCCTCCCTTCCCAGGGTATGTCTACACTGGTGCTGGTACGTGCAATTTCTGGCTTGAGTAGACATACTCGGGCGAGCTCTGTTCAAGGTAGCATGCTAAAAACAGAAGTGTAGCCATGGTTGTGTGAGCAGCAGGACAGTTTAGCCACCTGAGCATGATCTCATCCAAGACCCTAGGTGCAGAGCTGTCCCTTGGGTAGGGTGAATCGCGGTGACCGCTCTGGGCCCTGCGCTTTGGGGGGGCCCCGTGGGCCAGTGCGATTGGCCGGTGTGCTCGGTCCTGGAAGACATAGGCGCAGGAACTAGTAGTGTTGGGGGTGCCGCCCCGCATGCCTGGGGCCCTGGCTGCTGCTGATTCAGAGCGGGGCCCCCAAGCTGATGGGGGCTGAGGTCATCTAGTCCAACCCTCTGCTCAAAGCAGGACCAATCCCCAACTATTTTTTTTGCCCCAGATCCCTAAATGGCCCCCTCAAGGAGGGGGCTCACAACCCTGGGTTTAGCAGGCCAATGCTCAAACCACTGAGCTATCCCTCCCCCCACTGTGTGTCTGAAAGTCCTGGTTTCAAATCCGGTTGATGATGCACATAGGTTTTCTTATGGTTACACATTATGGAATTTGTTTCTCAAGCTTTCTTTTTTAACAACTTTTATTTTTAATTCACATAGTGAGAAAACATCCTAAAGAACAGGTTTATTAGTTAAAATCCATTACAATCTTTCAGTTATGGTGTGACATGCAACAAAACCCAAGTGTTCCACATTCTGGTTATTTTGTATTGCAAGTTTGAAAGTTGAGAGGTATGAGAATCCAAACCCAACAGCAACACTAGAATACAGTTGACACAGAATAGTTTTAGCTTTCTTTCCTAACAATACTGAGTCAGGTCTTTATATAAATCAATGGGGCAATGGGGGTTGGGAGAGAACCCTAAAAATTATTCTTTGATACGAACTTTTCACAAACACGTAAAGATAATATTGGGGGGAGGGATAGCTCAGTGGTTTGAGCATTGGCCTGCTAAACCCAGGGTTGTGAGTTCAATCCTTGAGGGGGCCACTTAGGGATCTGGAGCAAAATCAGTACTTGGTCCTGCTAGTGAAGGCAGGGGGCTGGACTCGATGACCTTTCAAGGTCCCTTCCAGTTCTAGGAGATGGGATATCTCCATTAATTTATATTTATTTAATTTATAATGGAGCCATCACTGAACTAAAATCAAGGGGTCTTCGGTACACAACAGTCACCTCCTCACTGTTCCTAAAATATTTCATTTTCTTTGGAGTGGCAGAGTATTTTAGTCTTACATTCACAGATAAGAAGCCATCAAAGTGTTTTTCTTATTAAGGGGTATTCAACTCTCCAAATAGGATAGGTTCAGTTTGAATACAACACTGGTCTCATGAGTCTGTATTCTAACTTAAGTTACTAGAGGGACATGAGCTGTCACAGTCAAGAATTTTGTTCCTCGGTTCAGCGGCGGCTCTTATAAAAGTCACCAGTGTGGCAAAAGAGGTTTTCAGTGCAGTTATTCAAAACATGATATGACAGGATAAACCAAGCGAAGGTGTCCCTCATGTGTCATGTCTAGCATGAAGGGGACGCCAACAGACCCCTGAAGATTTATTAAGCAGGCTAGTGACATTTTGTTTATATGGGTGAAAATGTCAATTCAGTTCTAGCAATGTTTTCCCTCCGTCACCTTTCTGTTGTAATCACAGTGTCTCCTGTGATCAGGTTTTCCTGGTGGCAGGGACTGGAGTTACTGGATCAGTGCCCATTTAGAGATGATAACACTGAGTATTAATAGTCAGATTCCTGTATTCTGAACGCTGTTTCTTTCTGTCAGTTTTGTTGAATGACTGCAAGGTTGGCAAAAAAATGTGGTGTGATTTCACTAGTGAGCTGAGTCATGTAGGAACTGCCGGCTTGTTCAGGCCAGGAACTCTCATTACAAGGCAAATGGGACAGTGCGGAGCATTGTCCCTCTTGAGGAGCAGACAGATAGACACACAGATGGAGAGGTTTGGAGCAGCTGAGCCAGCCGACTCACCTGGAGTGTCTGTTGGCACTGAAAGAATCTGCAGGTGCATCCAGAACCATCATGCTGCAGTAACTTCTATTGCAAAGCAAGGGACAGTGTGATGGGGAATGCCATGTGCGGAGCAATGAATCAGCTGCTGGAAATAAGTGTACTTATGAAATAAACATGCAGGAAAACAAATCTTGTGCAGTTCTTGGATTATATTAATGCTGTATGCCAGAGACATGTTTAAAATGTTCCTAATTCTGAGAATAAATGCATCAAGCAATGTATACAGACAATATCTCCAACCAACCGTCACCTAATTCTTCCCTTCCATGCCACCAGATATAGATTCATAGTTTCCATGTGGTGTTTGTAGCTGATCCACCCTTAAAGTAGATCACATGTAGCTTATCTGGTACAAGATAGTTCTAGTAAACTTTGTTTCCTATTTTCCCCACTTGCTGTGTTGCCAATGTTTTGAAATCAGGGATCTGTTTGTCCTGTCTCCTCAGGGGGAGTACTCTTTCGCTGAACAACAATGACGCGGAGACCCTTCCCGGTAACATGAAAGGCACAGTGAGCTCTGGGTACCGAAGCAATGCCTCCACTCCAGTCCATCCGAGGTCACCAGCACTGAGCACACGCAGCATGACTTCAGATTACGGCAGGGTAAATGTGGCAATGCTACTAACTGCACACATCTCCCCTTCAGATATCACTGACACCACAACCGTACACACCACAGTCAATATCTGATCAGCTTGCAACCAATAAAGGCTAAACTTGCCAAAGATAATGCTATTTATTCCATAATCCTGTTGTGACAATTGACAGTCTCTCACCGTAATGAAATCTGTTAAACTCACCATCAATGACCTGTTTTTCAGATTGACACACATTTTTCTCATTCTAAAATGTCCTGTTATTGACCGTTATTACTTAAATGTTAAAAATTACTACTTAAGATGTAAGGGCGCATCCACACCCATCAGTTTCCACAAGGTTTTAACCCATGGGAAGCTGTGAAGGGAAAGATTGAAGGAAAATAGTGGGAGGATAACAGAAGGAATTTGACAGGAGAGGCAGGTAGGCAACCAGCTGAGAAAAACTGAGTCACAAGAGTTCAAGTTCGAAGGCTTTGTTGACATCAGGAGGCTGGTACAGGTGTGAAGGACCTGCTTCTGTTGTGGTTACTGTGTGGAGCTCCAGGCAGTTGGGACTTTAAAGCTGCTCCCAAAACTCCTCTGGGTGGCACTGGGCATGAAAGGGAACATCCAAGCAGTTTCTAGGCCTAGCTTTTTAAATGTCTTTGTACCTTTGTCCAGGATTAGTGATCAAAGGGTCAGTTAAGAATTGGATGCTGTGCTAAGCTCTCTAAGGCCCTGGGAGGAAGCACCACCTCTTTCCCTCAGAGAGGTATTACCACATTCTTGAATGCCATATCAGCCTTCCCTGGCAGGGCCAAAGCATGACGGCAGAGTGAATGAGAGGAAGGACCTTTTCCTTTCTTCCCATAAATGAACGTCTGTCCCAGGGAAGGAGTCCTCCTGATATTGGTGTGTCATTTCTTCTGGGATAGTGAGTCTTCCCAAAGATTTCTCTCCTTCATTCAGGACAAGTTTGATCTGTAGTACTAACGAATCACTGTTGCACAAATGCTAGGTTGCTGAGCGGTTCCATCACAGTCAGGTCCTCGCCTCACAATTCCAAGTGTGTCCTGATTTTTGAACAACAGTGTGGTGAAGCAGAGAAACCGCCCATCAGCATGGAAGGGGTTAAAGAGAGCCTTTGGGCCCAGCTAGCCTCGCCCCGTTCCACCTGCAGCCAATGCCAGGCCTGGAGGGGGAGAGAAGGAGGGAGCCTGGCTCAGTTCGGGGCTGACTGTCAAAGAGGCAGGAGTTAGCTGCTTCCCTACCTGAGGGAAGGATCACTAGCTTGCTACCTGAAGTAGCCACCGGTAACCAAGCACCATCTTCCTGGCCAAAAGAGGTCTAGGAGCACCCGGCTTACAAGGAGCCTGGGTGTCCGAAGCACTGAGATCTTGAGGGGGTTCCCACCTCACCAAACGTATGGCTGCCCTGCCAGAGGAAGCTGGGACCGCAGCAGGACACCGCCCAGGGTCCATGAGGGGGCAATACTAGAGACAAGCTTCACAGAAACTTGTACTATAGGGGCCATGCCCCATACTGAAGGGGCAACAGTGGGAAGTAGCCCAGGGCAGTGGACATAGACTCCCTGCTGAGAGCTCCTCTACTCAGGGGTTGACTTACACAGGACTTTGGGCTGGGACCCGGTGGAGTGGGAGGGCCCGGGTCCCACTAACCTTCCTCCTTAAAGACTGAGGCACCTCGACCACAGAAGCAGGAAGTTTCCAACCAGTAGGCCAACTGGCCTTCCAAGCCCCCCTGTTACAAATATTCTTATGTCAATCTCTGTTTTGTTGCTTTTTAAAAAAAAATGGTGGTACCTGATAAGAACTGATAGCTGTTACATGACATCGGTTTATAAGCGGTGATGTACTTGTGCAGGTATTGAAAGTGCTAGGCTGGAATACAGTCTTTTAGTACAATTTTATTTCACATAGTTCTGTTGTGTTGGGTAAAAGATATAACCCCCATCAGTCATTTAGCAGGGCAATGTGATCAAGAAAATTGCTCTTACTGCTGCTTAATTAGTACAAATTCTTAACATCTATGGAAGTTTCTCATTCCAAAATTGACTTACAATGTTTTATAGCAGCTAATTATCCTGATCTCCACATCAGTCCAATAGAGATATCAGAAGCACAGGCTGCAATCAAGATGCTGAAAAACAACAAAGCTGAGGTTGATGATCAAATCACAGCAGAAATGCTAAGCGCACATGACGTTACCAGACTAACGAAACTGGCAGAGCTGTTCAGCGAAGTCTCAGAAAAAGAGACTCCCCCTCGACCAGTGGAAACATGGATTTATTGTCAGACTGCCCAAAAAAGGTGATCTTATTGACTGTAACAACTAGAGAGGAGTCACACTACTCTCTTTTGTAGGGAAAAATCATCTTTATTACAAATACTACAACTACACAGAATAAAAGAGGCAGTGGATGCAATGCTTAGGGAAGAACAGATTGGATTCAGGCCCAAGTGATCATGTGTGGATCAGATATTCACACGTATGGATCAGATATTCACACTAAGGACTGTAGAAGATGAACATATACAATGCCAGGCTCCCCTTACCAATTTCATTGATTTTTTTCCAAAAGGTATTTGACAGCCTGTATAGGCATACATTGTGGAATATTCTTCAGTCTTATGGAATTCCAGCTAAAGTCATCAACATCATCACAGCGTTGTACAGTGAAGCAAAATGCTATGGAAGGGTGAAAAACCAAACAACAGAGTGGTTCATTGTGGATGCTGGCATGAAGCCTGGCTGCATTCTATCTCTGCTGTTGTTTTGCATCGCCATAGACTGAATAATGAAGATGTGCATTAGCAACCTAAACATTGGCATGTCATGGGTAATGGCAAATGCCTAGAAGACCTAGACTTTGCTGATGATATCATGCTATTGAGCAACACTCCTGAAAAGCTACGAATGCAGATGCTTTTGCGAAGGCCAATCAGTGCTCAAAATCAGTGACACCAAAACAAACATCCTTGAAACCCAGACATCAAGCAGTAACATCGTAATAGAAAGCAAAAACATCAAGGAAGTAGAACAATTCATTTACCTGGACAGTACTATACTAGTAGGGTTGCCAGTTTTGGTTGGACGTATTCCCGGAAGTTTCATCACATGACATAATCTTCAATTAAAGATTAATCTTTAATTCTTGGAGATTCCAGGACAATCCTAGAGGGTTGGCAAACCAATATACTAGCCAAGAGAGACCTCAGGAAAGAAGTGACATCAAGGCTAGGCAAGGCATCCACAGCATTCACTAAACTCAACAAACTATGGAAATTAAAGATATACATTACCAAAACAAAACTGAGAATTTTCAGCTTAAATGTAATCTCAAGAGTGCTAACATGCAACTGTGAGAGCTAGTGAGCTATTAAAACGTTAGATAGAAAACTTAAGTGTCTACAAAAGATTCTGGGCATTGGCTGGAGAGACTTTAGCACCAATGAAAAGATGAGACAAATCACCAACAATCAGCTTATCTCCACTAGAATCAGAAGGAAGCGCTGTACATATTTGGGGCAAATACTCCAGTTGCCAACACCCAGACTCCCACATGAAGCTGTTAAGTGGAAACCAACTAGTGGTGAGGAAACAAGGACACCTAAGAGAAATCTTAAGAACAACCACTAGCAAGGAGGGCAGAACAGTTGATCCCAACAGTATAGAGCAAATCGAAACAGCAACTAATGACAGAGGGATGGAAGAGTCTAGTTTCTGCCCTGTGCACAAATGTTGATATGAGAAGGATGTAATAATAATTATCCTGCATTTATGTTTTCAGGAAGGCAACTATCCTTGAGATTTGTCCGAGCTTAGATTTTGCAATGACTGCAGCCTTTGTACTAGCACTGACTGTGATTCCCTATCTTAACTTAATCCCACCTGACACTTAAATGTTTCCTGAAGAGGGGTGTGTGTGTGTGTGTGTGTGTGAGAGAGAGAGAGAGAGCGGACTTTGTTCTATGACTACAGGGGAGTTAATGAGCCACTTCACTTTGAATGGTCCCTTAGAATATGTGTTGACAACTTATGCTAAACAATCTGTTCTACCTTGCATTTAGCTGTGACACTGAAAATACCTTTCCCAGACCTGAAGAAGAGCTCTGTGTAGCTCAAAAGCTTCTCTCTCTCTCACCAACATAGGATGGTCCAATAAAAGATATTACTTTATCTGTATATAGATATATATAAATCCCCCTTACATCTTATGCGGTCTTCTTTTTAACTGGACTAACTAAACATTGGCAAGCTTTTGAGATTCACTCTGTCCATCAAGATAGTTTCTTGTTCTGGTTTTTATTCTCCTGCACTTAGAGTACTATCTGTCAAACTGATTGACTAGCGGCTTTAATATTTACTATGCATATATTTGAATTGATAATGTGAAAAAAAATTGTAATGGAAAAAAGTGCCTGCAAATGCCTAGAAGACAGTAGCCAAAATTACCTTCAGTTGTCTCAGTGATGCTTTTCCACATGATTATAAAAATACCACTTTAACTTCACTTTGAGCTCCAAGATGTTCATCTCAATTGTGCTGAGCATTGGTTAGTGAGTTAACATTGTGTTGTTGAAAGAGAACGACCTGCCTTTCCTGAATACACAGCTGTCAAAGGCAGGCATAAAGAGATTCAGCTGCAAGTGCTAACCATATTTGAGCTGCAGAAATGAGTCACAATAGTCAGTCTGATTGCTAATAAGCAATATTTCCATTAGCCTGGTTCTGGCATGCAGTAGGGAAAGCTTTTAATTGTTAGTGTGTTGCCACTTCATTTTATACAGCTGTGATGCTTAGCAAAGTCAGGGACACTGTAAAGGCAGGAACCTCTCTTCCCATTGGCTCCCATGATAGATTGCTACAGGTGGGCCATTGCAATCTGTCTACAGATAGTGATATCATGACAAGCTTCCTTCATGTTACCTATGGTTCTCTCGTAGTTCTTGTAGTTACAAATATATGCACCAAAGGTTGTTTTTTTAATTGCGATGTAGTCTTCTCCCGCTCCCCTGCCCTTAACGTAACAGGATGTCTTTCCATATTCTTGGCTAGAACAATTCCTAGTCTTTTTGGTTAGGGATATTTAACAATGAAAACCCACAAATTCATATGAGCCAGCATATGCTATCAAACCTATGTTGTCATATATATCCAATAGCACCCACAATGTGCTAGGTACTATCCGAATACAAAAGAGAGCACAGTCTCTGTTCCAAGGACTTTACACTCTAAAATTTCAAAAGACAGATAGATTGTGGGTAGGAGAAATTTGTTTACCTTTGTGTTGTTAAAAACTTTACATTATCAGCAGGTAGCCAACCACTACATCACCGGCTGGCCACCTTAATATTTTGTTGTTCCCCCTTTTCCTATCTACTGTCTATATTCTGAGAGTAAAAGCTATTCGGAGCAAGGATTCTGCCTTCTTTTGTGTCTGTGCCAGTGCCTTGCGCAATAATTGGTAATGACATGTGTTTGATTACAATATTCTTATTTCTGTACGTGTTAGATTCCTGTGTGTTTGTCAGCTGCTCTCTGCACCTTCTTCCATGCTGCTCTTTATGCACAGAATGCCTTCCTTGAATTCATCTGTAAGGGCTCTACCATTTCTTCTCCTTCAGATCTCTCCTTATGAACCACCTGTACCATGACACCTATAAGAAATCAGTCAATTTATGATGGCTTGGCTCAGGGGCAAATAAGTAAATTGGCACTTACTTTGTCTATAGCCTTGTCTATACACAAAAGTTGTATAACCCCTTTAGTGCGGATACAGTTATATCTGTAGCTGTTTACTTATAGGAACTGTACTGGTATAAACTACTTTTATACCAGTATAACTGTGTCCAGGCTAAGATTTGTACCGCTATAGTTATGTCAGATGAGTCACGCTCCTAACTAACAAAGCTGTATTGTATAAAAACTGTGTGTAGATCAGGTATATTTATAATTTTGAAAAATGACAAATTTTATTGTATTCCTTGCCCCTTCCTGCCCCACTTGTCCCCTTAAATTGAAAGCTTAGGTTGTATGCAGGGATTGCATTGTCATTTCCCTTTGTATTATGCCGAGCACAACGGGGCCCCAATGCTGATTAATTATAATACAAATATTTAATAAGTGATCGTGTACTTGTAATGTTCTTTTGGGTTATGGAAATTAGACTGTAATGATGACCATAAATAAGCTTCCTATTATATGGCTCAATACTTATGGAATGTATATTATTCTTATTCAGCAGGATCCTGGTTTAAAAAATGGCGCTTCTGTGCCTGCAAGTGAAAGTGTACCTGAAGATTTAGTGAAGAGACACCATAGGAATGCATCTGGAACACCTTCAATAGCAGTTTCTAGGGCATCTCTAGCATCAGGTAAATGTTCATTAGTAGTCCTAATTCTTTCTGTGAGATTATTATTCATTTGGCCTCCCCCACCCTTTTTTTCTGTTGTTCTAATGTGTAATAGATGGTCAAATATAAGAACAGTTGAGTTTCCTGTTAATTTAAAAAATATCAGGTTTATAATAGGAAAGAAAATACCTTTCACTTGTTTCATATGGGAAAAATTGTGATCCTAACCAGTGTACCCTCTAATTTTTCCCACCCATGTGCGGAATGAATTTTGTTATGTGTGACACATCACCTCCATATTGGTGCACATAACAAAATTCATGTGGTGGGGGTGGGGCCGAGGCCGAGGGGTTCCGAGTGTGGGAGGGGGCTCAGGGCTGGGGCAGAGGGCTGGGGTGCGGGGGGGTGAGGGCTCTGGGGTGGAGGTTCTGGGGTGGAGCCAGGGATGAGGAACTCAGGGCTAGGACAGAGGGTTGAAGTGTGTGTGGGGAGGGGGAGGGCTCTGGCTGTGAGGATGCGGGCTCTGGGGTGGGGCTGGGAATGAGGGATTTGGGGTGCAGTGGGGCTCCCTGGGGCTACGGTGGGGAGAGAGGACTCCTCGCCAGCTCTGTCTCCCTGCAGCAGCACCTGGGCTGGGGGGGGAGGGGCGCCTCTCCCCTGGCTGTGGCAGATCTGGGCCAGGCTGGGCCCGGGGACAGGTACCTGTCCCTGGGTCGCGGCAGGTCTGGGCCGGGCCTGGGCTGGGGGAGGGGTATCTCTCCCTGCCGCAGCCCTGAGCACCTGTGTAGCGCTTACTAGTCAGCTGCACGGCTGCACAGCTTAGAGGGAATTTAGATCCTAACCCCATGTAATGTCATCTGTGTTAGTTCTCAGCTAATGGAACATTCTGTGCTCAGTGGTACTTTCCTGAGAGAGTCCATCAGTTAATAAACTTGACCTTGTGAGGTCATGTGCACCTGTGTATAATTGTGCCATTCTGGTTTGATGGCATTTTACACTCCCTTGGCACAAGTTCATATGGCCTCAGAACATGCAGGACAGTGGAGAATCAGGTCTGTGAAGTATAGCCATTATTTTCATTTTGCCCAGGATGTAATAAACTGTTACCCTGTCATTACCTCTTGCAAAGGGACAGATAAAATGATTCTTTCATTGGAGGATGGTGACAAAATGACATTGACACAATAAGGTGCACTCAGAGCCATTTTACAGGAACTGGTGAAGATTGTTCTCTTTCTCATTTGAAACTGAAGTCAGAAGTCCCTTTATCCTCTCACTTCCTGTCACTCAGCCATCCCCATAATCTGCTCTGTTCAGCCTTTCAGATTTATGAGCCAGTCTGTGAATCACAGCAGGGCTCAGCCACTTTGTTTCAGCTGGGGTTAGCCTGTACCAGAGAGTGGGTAACATATCCCACAGAGCTAATCAAAGACGCTATGTTCTTCACCTTAGATTTTTCCTGCTTGAAAGCAGCAAAGTGCCTTTGAACAGGCACTGCATCTGTAGGAAGAGGCATTTCTACTGCTGCTTTCTCTGTGCAAGGAGGGATTCTCCCTCTCACATTACCTGATGCAATAAAGTCTCCCTGAAATTGATAACTGGCTTCATTTCACCAAGGTAGATAGGAAGCTGAAAGAAATCACAGCAGCTTCCTCTCCTATTGAATAATCTCGAAGATGGACTAGAGAAATCCTTCCCCAAACCAGCACCAGCTACATCCCAGGGTGGAGGGATCAAATCAAAACTTCCAAGCCCCCTCGGCCCATGACCTAAAGGGACTTCCTTCTTTCCTTTGTATGGGGAACAGCAGCATCGTGGAGTATTCTTTAGGAGAAAACTAAGAAAATCCTTCCACAAAGCAGCCAGTATGTTTTACACCATTTGCCATTAGCTGGTAAGTCAGGACCTCCCATGTCCCAGAGAGATTTCCCTTCTCCTCTCCACATGGGAATCAGCAGTACCAAACATAGGCACCTTCACTGCCTCCTGGTGTCTGTGATGTTCTGGAGGTTCGCCCAGACCAGTAAGGGATTCTGTCACTACCTGCCCTGTCATCTTGGTTCTCTGTGCTGTGCTGTGCAGCTTTGGCTCAGAGTCCTGACACCAACAACTTGCACACAACTTGCCTTCCACCAGTCTGGTTACTTTTTGCGAGATAGTGCTAGCAACCTTTCCAGTCCCAAGTCTCCCCCAAAACCATCTCCCCTGTGGTGCCCAGTCTCTCTGATTGGATGCTCACAGAGGCAACACTAAGTTTGCTGCCTCCAAAGAGCCAGTACACACAACAGCTTGTTAGCTCAGCTGGGGTTATACAAGCCACCTTAATACACAGCACTGAGACGGTTTGTAGTAAAACTAAGTTTTATTAACAAAGAACAGAGATTTAAGTGATGTCAAGCAAGAGTGAAAGAGGTCTGAAAGGGTTACAAACAAAACAAAAATAACACACTTTCTAGTGTCTAAAATGTAATTGTAGCAGGATCTAGCATTGCCTAACATAGTTTCTTACTCACACCAAGTTGTCAGCAGTCACCAGCTAGTTCAGCAGGAGGACCCATCATTCATAGATACAAAGCGCTGGCTTCTTTGTTCTCCCCGGTGATGGATAACCAAAACTGCTTTTGCTTGTCTTTATATTGACCAACGTTCATTGTCTCTGTCTCAAGAGCCAGGAAGACTTCCTGGGGTGCAGATTCTGTCCCTCATTGTGATGGTTAAGCGGTCTTCTCTCCTGCTTGTTAGCTTGACTGCTTTGCTTACCTTATATGTAAATATAGTTGCATGGTCCTCTGCCTGTGATCAAGCAGGTCAGACAAGTAAATACACATTCCATTCTAAGTTCCCTCTAAGCTGCGCGGCCATGCAGCAGCCTGTCTAGCGCCGTGCAGGCGCTCAGGGAACTCGCCCAGGGACTTGCCCGGGGAGGGGTGCCCCTCCCCGGCCCAAACCCAGCCGCAGCAGCCCAGACCTGCTGTGGCCAAAGCGCCCCTCCCCTGGCCCCAACTCTGCCGCAGCCTGTACCTTCCCCGGCCCAAACCCAACCCTGGCCCAAACTGGCCAGGGGAGGGGAACCTATCCTGCTGCCACAGCAGGGAGAGGCGACTTTCCCCCCGAGCCCAGGTGCTGCTGCAGGGAGAGAGAGCTGGGGGGAGTCCTCTCTCCTTGTCGTAGCCCCGGAGCACCCTCCTGCATCCCAAACCTCTCATCCCTGTCACACATCACCTCCATATTGGTACGCATAACAAAATTCATTCCACACATGGGTGGGAAAAATTAGAGGAAACACTGATTCTTTTGTCTAGGAAAACACCAGTTTTACCTCCTTTTGTCTGTTTACAGACTCCAAAACATAATATCAGAGAGTATCCATAATTTCACATAAGGTGGTGTTAACTACATTTCACAGTGACATTAATGACCAGCATGTTCTTAGTTTTCAAATGATATATTACAAGTCACGTCTTAAATGAATAGCATGACGACAGTGTGTTGGGGCAATGAGTGTATCAGGCCTGTTGTGAGTTACTTCAAAAGGTAATACCAGGGTACCCGTTTATTACATCATGGGCAAAATGATGATAATGGGTATACTCCATGGGCCTGTTGGTATGAGGAGCTCCCAGGGTCACAGTATCATTATTTACTCAACATTGAAACTTGGACTCTGGGTTGGGTTTTTTTTTCTTATTTGCTGAGGTGAAGGGTTGCAGGAGTCATTATGAACATGTAGATTCATCCAGAGCTCCTGCTGCCTATGTTCCTGATATCATAATGACCCAAGCAGGTGGCCCTGCCTGAGGAAGCCAAAGGTTGAATAGTGTGTGACCCATAGGGGACAGAACCATATAGCACATAATAGTGCTGAGGGAAAGGAGGTATCCAAAAAGCTGAATAGTATGGTAAAAATTATTTTTCCATCATTCAGCTGAAGGTGCTCAGATACCGCAATTGGGTGCCATGGCACAACTTCCTTGATGAAGATTATTATGATTTGATTAAAAAAAAAACATTTTGGTGTTGTAGTAACAACTACTAAAAAGTGACAATATGAAAAGAATAGTATTTGTTGTATAAATTATGTATTAATGAACACCTTCCTTTCCCCTTTGTTTTCCAGATCTCAGCAGATCTGAGATAGATTTGAGTGGGTCTTTCTCAGAAGAAAACAAGGATGCTGTAAGCTTAAGAAGTAAATCTGTACCAGACGCGTTAGACCAGGACCTGGTGAGTTAGAAATGACACTAAAGCTCACAGGGTGGAAAAATGATTATTCTAGCTTCTGAAGTCAGCATAATCTTTAAACTAGTTCTGCACGAGAATGAACTCAGACTTGTATAAATTCAGGTCTGCATCTAGCTTATGCTGCAATCATTGCAGACTGTAAAGCACCGCACACTACAGTAATATTACAAATTGGAGTAGAAGAGTGTTGGGCTTATGGAGACAAATGTGTTTGGGAGTCAGTTTGTTAAGAAGGTGCCTCAGTTGTGTGGAATTTTGTGGACAGTTAACAGATGATATCCTTGGGCAACATTACCTTCCAAGCATGATGTGTATGGATTGATTCCAAGTAATAGCTATAGTTAAAGCTCTTTGTAGTTATGGTAGATACAATAGCTATTCACCTGGGAATTTTTTAGTTTATAAGTGGATGGAGTCTCATCTTAGAATACCATTCATGTAGTACATTACACACTTCAGATCGTCACTAACTCTTGCTTTATTGGATTTTTTATTTTTATACTGAGTTATCCTCAGTATCAAAGCCCGTCAACTTTGTCCCTCTCTGCTTGTCTGTTCCAGACTTGCAACACGTCACCCTCCCTGTCTCTGCTCCCCAGTGATGCCAGTCACCTCCTACTATTTTCAGTTTCTCACAAACATCTCTGTGCCCACTCCCATGTTTTCCCCTTGCACATAGACTGCCCTCCCTGAACTGATCCATAAACCATTTCCCACTCCTCCTTAAAATATATCCAAGTCCCACCTGGGCCTTAGTGCCTATAAGAAATCAACAAGTTAATGATGTGTGAGGGACAGCTGGGGTTATTTGGCTCTTGTTTTATGTATTTATAACTATTTTTAAAATTTTCAACTATATATAAAATTGTATGTATTGACTTATATTCCTCTCCCCCGCCCCTTCATATGTCACTTGTCTTCTTGGATTGTAAGCTCTGCAGAGCAGGGATCATGTCTCTGTGTGTTTGTACAGCACCTAGTACAATGGGGCTCCCATCCTGATTGGGCCTCATGGGCACTACTGTGTTATAAAAAATAATCCAGGCAATCATGTCGTGTCACCTGTAGCTACACACAGACATCCATGCTGGTATCAAGGGGTAAGATAGAAACACTCACCCCGGGAGCCCTTGTCCCAAAGAGACTGGGGATGCAGTAATGTTGTGCTTGTGGGGTGAAGGTTGTGGCCTTCACAGTGTTTTAGGTTGTGGTGTGGGAGGGGAGAGGCATCTCAGGGGTAGTGTGCAAAATGAAGAATCAACTCCTGGAGGCTGAAAAGGTTACATCTCCCTTACTCCTGGCCAGCTGGTGGTGGTAGCTGGCCTTTGAAGTGTGTGTTCCTGGATAGTGGCAGCTGCTGTTGGTGTGGGGGATGTCCTGCATGGATGCGAGAAGCAGATTGCCTGGATGAACTGGGCTGAAAGAGTGAGGGAGGGCATTTGCCTCCCTTGCTACCAATCAGCTGGTGGTGATTTTGGTAGGGCACTGTCTTCCATTTTCAGGGAGATGGACTGGATAACTGATAGTTCTTTTCTTTCTCTGATTCTATGATGCTTCTTGGTTGCAATTTCCAAATAGATTTTAAAATCTGAATACTGTGAAATACATGTATCAAGGAGCACTGGGGAAAAAGGTTAATTGTGGTGTCCACTTCAAAGTTGAGAGAACTCTCTAGTTGTGTGCATTTGGGTTACTGACAAAAATACTTCTGTCAGAACATGGAAAAGCAGGGAATTAAAAGAAGCAATTTCAAAAGTGTATCAGAGCAAATTGAATTAGTTTTTAAAGGTCTATTAAGAAACACCTATTCAGCCACTTTATAGTAATACAAAACACTGTTCACAACTTCCTCAGCTATTTTAGTAGAAGGAATTGGATTAGGTGTATTTTTATAACCCTGACAGAGAGAATGAAGATTACTTAGTCTCCTACCACTTCTAACTTTAATAAGCAACAGTAACCAATTATGTGGCTGTGCTTCTATAGCACCCTTGAGAAACATTGCTGCTGTTGTGTAAAATGAACTGTGGCTCTGCTGGCAAATGAAAGAGTCTGAGGTGAAATGTTAGCTTTCCAAGCAATCTTTTGGTTTCAAGAATGTGCTCTCAGTCTGTATAAGGTGAGTTACAGATTTTAATGGTTAGATTTTCATAGTTCCTTTGGCAAGGAGGACGAGATGGCCAAAATGTTTAAGCATGGCTATCTGAAATTAGATACCCAAAGCCATATTTAGGCACCCAAGTTTGAAAATGTTGATCCAAGTTTCATACACCACATTTATTTGCTGGGCAATCAAAAACTATTTATCATTTTTTTTCATTAAACTATAGATGTATTTGTGACAGGTTGGATCACAGAAACCCCCCTGGGAGCTGCCACCTGATGTGCCAAGACTACCCCTGTTCCTATTTTCCCTGCCAGCTCAGGACTCCAGCACCCTGTCTTGCTGAGCCAGACACTCCCGTCTGCTCCAACAAAGACCCAGGCTCTGAATTACTTGCCCCAAAGCTGCAGGTTTACCTGAAAACAGCTCACAGAAGTGTGCTTGTCTTTAGCACTCAGATGCCCAACTCCCAATGGGGTCTAAACCCAAATAAATCCGTTTTACCCTGTATAAAGCTTATGCAGGGTAAACTCATAAATTGTTCGCCCTCTATAACACTGATAGAGAGATATGCACAGTTGTTTGCTCCCTCAGGTATTAATACATACGTTGAGTTAATTAATAAGTAAAAAGTGATTTTATTAAATACAGAAAGTAGGATTTAAGTGGTTCCAAGTAGTAACAGCCAGAACAAAGTAAGTCACCAAGCAAAATAAAATAAAATGCACAAATCTATGTTTAATCAAACTAAATACAGATAATCTCACCCTTAGAGATGCTTCAGTAAGTTTTTTCCTCAGACTGGACACCTTCCAGGCCTGGGCACAATTCTTTCCCCTGGTACAGCTCTTGTTTCAGCTCAGGTGATAGCTAGGGGAATCTTCATGATGGCTCCTCACCTCCTTTGTTCTGTTCCACCCCTTTATATATCTTTTGCATAAGGTGGGAACCCTTTGTCCCTCTGGGTTTCCACCCTCCCTCACTGGAAAAGCACCAGGTTAAAGATGGATTCCAGTTCAGGTGACATGATCACATGTCACTGAAAGACTTCATTACCCACTTGCCAGCACACACATATACAGGAAGACTCACAGATAAAACACAGCCATCTGCAGACAACGGTCCTGGTTAATGGGAGTCATCAAGATTCCAAACCACCATTAATGGCCCACACTTTGCATAATTACAATAGGCCCTGAGAGTTATATTTTATATTTCTAGTTTTAGATACAGAGTGGTACATTTATACAAATAGGATGATCACACTCAGTAGATTATAAGCTTTGTAATGATACCTTACAAGAGACCTTTTGCATGAAGCATATCCCAGTTACATTATATTCACTTATTGTCATATTTTTATAAAACCGTATAGACTGCACGTCACAGTATTATATATAACTTTGAGGGAGAAAATAGTTCTGGCTGTGTCTCTGTATTTGCTCCTTCAATATAACTCCTGCACTAGCAGGAGATAAGAATACCTCCTTTGGAGGAGTCTGCTTATTTCTGTGCCAGGTTCTCAGTTGGTATAAAGCAGTGTAGCTCCATTGAAGTCAGTGGGGAGAGGGAAAGTCAAGGGAGCTAGCCTGATTTATACCTGTGAAGGACTTGGCCCTCTGTGGGTCTGTCTTCACCACCATTGGCAGTGAGCTTTGTAGACATACTCACACTAGCTTGGCTTGAGCTAGCATGCTAAAAATAGCAGTGTGAACTTAACAGCATGGGTGGCAGGCTCAGGCTCTCAAGCCCACCCAATGCCATGAATCTGAGCTTGGGTAGCTAGTTCAAGCCTCTGCCAGTGCTACAACATCTGCATTGCTACTTTTAGCATGCTAGCTCGAGCCAAGCTAGCTTAAGCTTGTCTATCTGGGAGGCTCACTATTAGCTGCAGTCAGACATATACCCTTTGTCTGAAATTGAGGTGCCCATGCAATAACTGGGAATCTATTGACAAATGTTAACAGTTCTAACCCACAACACTTCCCTACATGCCCAGTTACCACTCTGTTCTCCTGGCCTGCATAAAAAGCCGTGAGACTTGAGCTTGGAGGAGAGAAGCGTCTGTTTGGTTTGGAAGAAAGACAACAGTAGTTTAGATCAGCATGTAGGGTGGGATTCTCAAAGCCCTAAGGGGAATTTGGTTGCTGTCTTCCAATTTTCAAAACTTCTGCTTAAGAGATGTGGGTGGTCAATTCCCATTAAAGCTAATGGCAGCAGCTTTGAAAATGTCAGTCATAACCTTTATGTAACCCTTCTGCCAGGTGGAGCCAGCAGCAGCAGCCAGTGTCAGGTTCAATATCTAGGGGTTTAAGTCCCCACCCAGTAACCTGGGAAAATTACACACCACCCTGGGGTGTTGTGACGGTGCTGCCTGTGGGAGCCAGCTGAGGTCACTCAATCAGGGTGAACTGCAAACAAAACGGGGCAGACAAACCCCAAACGCTGGTGGTTATTCCAATACTTAGATTTACCAAGCCAGCACAAAACAGCTTCTATGGTACCTCACTGTTACTTAAAAGTCCAAACAACGCAGTTCCCTTAAAGTACCCAGCCTCAGGCCTCCGTCCAGACACACCTGTCAGATATGATGATGATCACTGAAACTCTTATCTCATCATATAAAAGGAAAGGTTCTTCCAGTCCCAAAGGATCAGCCACATACCCAGGTTCAATTATAACTTAGATCTTACCAAAAATACACGCTATAGTCAATTCTTATTAACTAAACTAAAATTTATTAAAAAAGAAAAGAGAGAGAGTGTTGGTTAAAAGATCAATATACATACAGACTTGAATTCAATTCTTGAGGTTCAGATACATAGAAGAGGTGAGCTTGTAGTTGACAAGCTTTTAGATATAGTCCAAGGTTATAGTCCAATGTCCATATTCAGGGTGGCTCCAGTCAATGACTGGGGATCTCAATCCTTGTGGCTTAAGGTTTCCCCCTCTTGAAACCCAAAGCAGATCTGAGATGAAGTAGTATCATGTCCCAGGGTTCTTATACATTTCCAGCAGCCTTTCGGCCTGAGAAAACAATAGGCTTAACTCTCCTTCCAAACATCCTGGCAATTAGCACAGGGTAATTTATCCATTAAACAGTTCAGATACAGGTTACCACAACCTTCAAAGAGACATATAGACAATAATACTATTTCACTCAAGTATCATCATAAATGTTAATATTCCTTTTTAGATCTTTGAATTAAAGTTATAGCAATAGACAAGACTTGTTTGCTTACATCACAAGACCTGAGCAAACATCCACCCTTGAGATCTCTAACAATGCAGACTTGCATTTCAAAACTCTATTCATTTACCTATCTTCCTAACTAGTCCTTAAGGTTCACCCATGGGTCAGGTCAGTCTGTGAATTAATTAACTCTTTCTGGCCCTGTCACCTTCCAATGAAATATTATATTACACTCATAACGTCACAGGTGTGTCTGAGAGGCAATACTTCCCCTCTCGCAAGCACAGAGTCTGAGTGTAGATAAGAAACTTTTAATGAAAGGAAGGAAGTCACCCAACATTAATTAGGGGAAATGCCGCAAGTAGGATTCATAAACCTATGAGCAGGACACCCACCCTGCGCAGTCCATGGGACAGTGCCTTCCGCCTCATGTTCCTGAGTTCTGCAACCAAAAGTTCCCTCTCTGCTCCCTCACCATACCCCACTCACAGTGGTTGTCCTTGGTCAGTGAGGACCCAGGGTTCAGAGGTGCATCTGTGTGAGTTCACTGCCCACCCAAGAAGAAGGCAGCTTGCTTGCTTGCTCCACCACCTGAGCACTTCCACTCCACTGGCCAGCCACTCATTCTGTTAGCCAGTCGCCTGCCTCTCTGCTATGACCTCTGCAGGTCAGTCTCTTGAGCTTCCACCCAGCGCTTAGTGATTTTTCAGCTCTTAGGCTGGGCAGAAACACTGTCCCCACAAGTCAGCTTTTTTGAGCACTTAAAATACCAAAGGCTTCAAAGATAGAGCTAAATAGGCTCCATTAGAACAGTGGGGAGGAACAGGTTAAACCAGACCAGGGACCCTTAGGGAGCGTCCACATCTCCTGGCTGGGACACCTGTCCCCACCCCTCTTACTTTCACAAGGTCTGGCATTCGAGCCCCTGGTTTAACAAGGTTCTTTCAGCTGAGGGTGACCCCCTCATTTGGGACAGGCTAAGCACAGTTTTGCTCCCCTTTATTCATACAATAAAGACAACAACATTGATAACATTTCACTACCTCTGCATTCAGTACGAAAGTGATTTGTAACCCAACACCAGCCAAAATTGATCACTTTGAGCAACACCACTCTATCTGCTGGATATTTAGGCAGAATGGGTGTGTTCATGTAAACACAGTTTGCTCCTGAAGTCTCTCCTCCTCCCAGCTAGGTGTTGGGAGAACTCATTCAGACTCTGGTTACATCTATAATGTTTGTTAAAACCCGTGAAGTCTCCACACCACTCATAATAGAATGGTAACTTTCTGTTTGGGTTTTTTTAAATTTTTTATCAAAAGCTAGCATTCCTGTTAATCATCTGCTTTGAAGTTTCAGTTAATAGTTTTAGTTTATAATTACCAAATTGTATTTTCTACCCATGTGCCTAAGGTATAAGAATTAGGTAATTTACTAAAATGCAAATTTATATGTATGCACACCCCTGTGAAAATATAATTTCTTTGTTAAAATTTTATAATGCTGAATAAAAGAGAACCGTGAATTTAATCTTTTTGAAAATTTCCAAATTGACTTTTCTGGAAGCCACATTTTTCTGTTTATTCAGCAGCTATGTTCAGCACAGACAGTGGTAGGACACGTTTCTTTCAATGTCCCCAACCATGACTCGGAGCATTCAAAGTACCAGTCAAAAAGTAGTTTTTTGTTTTGTTTTGTTTTTTAATATTTAGTCTGTCCTTGGTCTGTCTGCTATGACTGCCAACAAGGATGCAAATTAATAGTACTAGTGGTGCGGATTAGTTGTTATGTAAACATGTCCATTAGGAACTGGACTGAGATCAGAAACTCAGCTCACTGAATAGCTAGTTAATGGTAATAATAATTTTTGGTCACTATGGATTTGGGCTGAACTTAGTTGATGATCTAAAGGTTGAAGCCTCCATAACCCATTACTGTATCCAAAGCCATCCAGTTTTCATATTTATTTTCTTAAGATTTGAAAAACACCTACCCCGTCCCTCATCTCCCAACCTAAATGCGTGTGTGAAGATGCCTAGCAGTAATAGCAGAATAAGGTAATTCAGGTGTACTACTGAGAACATAGGGTGCTTGGAAATTGACTTCGTAACACAGTGCCCCACCATGTAAGATAACAATCCATTTCCTACTCTGGGGACATAGAAGCCTGGAGGTTTTACAGTTTTCAAACAGCTGAAAGGTGAGCCAGAAGTGCCCTTTATTCCTGCTGTACTGATTGTGACTGTGTAAAGTGGTTGAAAGTGTAAATCAAAAGCCTCTGGAGACTTGAGTTTGGGAGGTGTGTTGACATAATCTTCCTTAAACAGAAAAATATGGAATAAAACCCAAGGAAGGAGTCAGACTTACAGTAATTGAATGACACTTTCTTTCTTTGCGGTTAGGATTACCTGGACGAGATAGAGGAAGACCCTGATGACATAGTGGCCTCTCATTATCTAAAACATCGTGGACCTTTGGCAATTGGATTATCAACAGTAAGGTCTCAATTGGAAAACATCTAGAATTCCTTCATTCTTTGTCACTAAGCAAACAGTTTCTTGCTGAAGTAGATGTGGGCTAATGACACAGCACACACACTGAGCATTCCATTTCATTCACTAGATATTTTTTGTAATGATTCATATCCAGACCGCCTTTCCTACTGCTGTTTAGTAGCAACTTTGACTTCTTGGTGATTTTTCTGGTTATTGTGTTTTTAGTATCTCTATCCGTAAAGCTAAAAAGCCATTCTCTGCAATCAGTACTGAAGCAGAAATCCATTGTTGTTTATAGTGTAGCTGTCCTCCCTGCATACTAATGACTTGGGACCTGATCTCCAGCGGTTTTGAGCACTTTGCCCAAGGTGCTGAGTGCCCTCACCTTGAAATGAACTCAAAAGAAGGTGTGGAGGGGGCATTCAGTATCAGGCTCTTAACTGTAATTAATCGTAACTGTGATCTGTTTGGCTGATGCTGTATGTGCACAGTGAGAAATTTCAACATGAAAAAAAATGAGAGGAGGAAACCTGAAACATCTGGCCAATCTAGATGCTCTGTCAAAATGAGCAAACCTAGAATAGCTGGTACTGATATGAGGAGATAATGTGGCTTTAAAAGAAAATCCTCTGTCACTTGTAATGACAGTCCCACTATCGGAAGGTTGTGTGATTTCCATCCACTATGCCTGACTTCTGGCCACTGTCCGACAAGCCTATTCAGAAGATAAAACATCTTTCACAAGACACCAAGGATAGCAAATGTCTATATTTATTTAAATTGTGCCAGACAGCGGAAAGAAAATGCTCAGACTTGATTCTTTTTTAATAGTTTTGCTGAAGTGTAGCAGTGGAAATTCCCTGAGTTCTGAGGAGTTGGGAAGCGGATAGGGGCACAATTTATCCTTACGATAGAAAAGTTTTTTATTGATAGTTGGGGGAGAGGGGTCTTGTCTGGGGGTGACAGTAGAAGAGAGTAAACAGTAGCCATTGCTCACGGGCTCTTGACTAGGGTTGCCAACCCTACAGGATTGCCCTGGAGTCTCCAGGAGTTAAAGATTAATCTTTAATTAAATAGTATGTCGTGTGATGAAACCTCCAGGAATATGTCCAACCAAAATTGGCAGCCCTAGCTCCTGCTAAGTGATGAAGTGATCTCTCTGTACCTGGAGAGATTAAAAATAGGGATTTATAGTGTGCAACGAGCTCAGTTTTTCAGAGTTAGACTAGAGAAGTGGTTGATTTGAAGCCTCTTCATTTCATTGGAAGAGGATCCCACCGTGTTCTGTCTTTTGTTCCTTCTCATTGCATCCTTTGAAGGGGTTGTGAATGGTTGGGCTCACTTTGAAAAAACTGAACATCCTTTTAAGCTCCCTGCAACATACAAGTGCTTTCATTTTATGTATTTGCATTATGTGTCAGTAGCTTCATAACCCACATGGAGTTGGTACACTGGTGACCCCGACTCCCCACATATATTCCATTCTCTATGCAACACAATCCCAGTGTGGCTCATATGTTTCAAGTCATTTCATATGCATAGAGTAAGATATTTGGGGATCAGGTTTGCTGAAAGCATTTCTGCTTTCCATGTAAACTATTGTGTATTTCTGCAACAGCTTTTCATTCCGAGGACACTTCCCAAACTATAGACAGTGAACCACATCCTTAGCCCTAAGAAGGCTGCGTTGTGCTATTCGAGCAGTGTAAAGCAACCTTAAGTTTGTTTGAAGTGGCTAGCTGTGGATCCCCTTAGAGCAGGGGAATCCCAGATGGGGTAGAGTTGGTGTAACCAGCACTACATAATCAATTTATACTCCCTGAGATAGGAGGCATGCTGAGGGGAAGGGGCGTGAGTGGTGCACACTGCAGGCACCATAAATTAGAGCCATCCTTAGGCTGTTTTAACTCACTCCTGAGATTTGACTAATTAACTCCCCAGCTGTTCCAGGGATGGGGGATTGCAAAAGGGGCATACAGCCATCCTTGCCCAGCCTTAGGTCCTGTGCCAGAGTAGCTCTGTTGGACCCAAGATTGCAGCAAATATACACAGTGCCAATGGAGTGCAGCAATCTCTCGATTGGAGGGTGGTAGCAAGGTGAACTAGTGATCAGGACATTTGATATAAAGGAAAGGAAAGTTTTGGGCCATGACACTAGGAAATGAACTCTATTTTGTGGAATGTGCTATTGTATTTTTAATGCTTCACACAAAGCAGACAGAATTCCAGTAAAGGTCACCTCCAAAAGACGTGATTCAATAGTGAGCATGGAATTCAACTTGTTGCTTTGGAAGGAGAAAGAGCTGGGTCAACCCTTTTATTCCAGGGTCTCAAGGAATTCAAGGAATCAGAGTTAAAAGAGACTTGGGCATGTCAGGCCAAATCAACCCTAGTAAGCAACTGTAACTCCATCAAAATCAGTTGAATTATACCCACTTAACCAAATTTGAATTTGACTCATTGCCAACACATTTATAAAACCTATAGCTTGCTAGTCTATAGGTTTTATAAATGAATTCCTTTCCTTGGTCTGAACACTGAGACTGGAGTTGTAGGTGCTCAATACTTCCCTTGGTAAGGGCCCTTAGGTGGTAACTGTATTTAATGAGCATTTTCCATAGTACTTTCAGCAGTAGGTTTTGTCTTTCTATATAGATTCCTTTTGACCTTTCTCCTAATCTAAATGCAGCTTTCCTGCTGCAGTAGAACTGAGATGATCTCATGCCTCAGTGCTCCTTTCCTCTTCACATCCACCCCAGCATGCTTATTAAAGTCACTGCATGCTATGTTAATGGAAAAGCTTCTATCAGCAAGCAGCTTTTCTCCCCCCTCTTCCCCCCCCCAGAGTGGATCAGTTTTACTGGTCTGTTTTGACCTACTCTGAGTGTATGTTGTTGCTAATATTCCCCATCTCTAATACTCACACTTTTCTGATTTTATTTAGTTTATTCTGTGCATCTCATCCTTCAGCATTGTACAAATTCTGCAAGTAATTTGCTTGTTGCTGAATTTTAGCCTCTGATAGTGAAACTAATGACTTCGTACTGTGGCACAAAATAATATTATAAATGTCAAATGAGCCCTAATTTTATAGAAATTTGAGTAAGGAGGTTAGAGTGTAGATACTTAAGAGTGCCCTGAAAATCAAAACAACAGTATTTGGGCTAAAAGAAAAGAGATGTTATTTTTCTTGGGTTCCTCCACTGGACACAGCAACTTGTCAAGACCATTGCATCAGTATGATTCCTTGTTCCAGTGTCTTATATTTTACCAGTAAGATATAAAATGCTAAGCTGATAAATACAGGCCTCAGATGTTTAGTAAAATGAAGCTCAGCACTCTGATACTCTTAGTGGTATTTGAGACTTACAGTCATTACATGAGTAAGTTTTCTTTAAACAGCCACATTTATCATATTTAACACAACTCCCAGTGTAAATCCCACAAAACAAAAGGCTTTTATTGTAAGAAGTGAAATATTTCAGTTGCTATAAAATGTTTTCTAAATTAGTCTTTGTTATTTTATTAAAGATTTATTAGCAATGTAGGGATGTTCTGATTGATTTCCGGGCTCCACTGTGACTGCTTTAGTTATTTTCATTCCCCTCAACACAGGAAAAAATTCAAGAATGGGCTCAGATTCATCAAAGAACAGTCCTTCCCCCCCCCCGCCCAAAGTGTTGATTTTAACATAAACAAGTAAAGAACAGTTTTTCAAAGGCTGTCACTTACATTGTTACACTTCTGCTACATGGGTAAATGGACATTTTCGTGCACACAATGGATAATTTCATTCAAATTTGAATAACCCCATTTTATGTGCATAACAGATAGAAGTGTGTAAATATTAGGGGTGCACCTTAGGCAACACCCTTTGAAAATGTAGCCCTAAGTGTATTGAGACTAGAGGAAAATCTAATTTGTGCAGTAATGTAGATTGATGCTTGCGTGGTGACTTGAACCAGTCCTAGCCTAGAAGTTTGAGCCAATTTGTATGAATTGCTACAAATAGCTGGTTTTGGTTGGAAGGTGGTACCTCCGTACCCCCCATAGTGTTAAAGCTGAACTGCAGTACAGAACACACCAATAGCAATAAGAGCCAAAGCACTTTTATGATGTATAAAATTAACCTCTGTTTTTTTCTCTTAAACAAAAAAAGAGAGAGAGACATTTCCTAATGGTTGGTTTTAGATTTGAGATATCAAGAATAACCACACTAGTCCCTGCTTTCCTTTCTTTGCTGCAGGACCTTAGCAAGATGTTTGGAGGGTCCAACCAGTAATGTCAGAAGAGGTTATAGCTTAAGTTGTGGCTCATACATTCTCCCTTCGTTGTTTAGAAGAGGAGCTGGTGATCAAGTTATAAACTCCTGTGACCTCACTGGTGAGATCCTTCAGACATCTTCCCAAGGTCTTTCAGCAACAAGAGGAAAACGGGCCCCTGATCTTAATACTTCAGTTAAAAAAACAAAAACCCAAAAGCATTTTTTCCACAAAATTTGGAGGCCAATTTTAAAGGAATAGTAAAGGGAAAACCAGAAAAAAAATTGGTTTTGTTTTACATATACCCTTAAAAACTCCACCGAATTAACCTCTCAACCTACAAGTGTTCAGAGAAGCTTGCTCTAATCACAATTCTAGTTTTTTCTGAAGGCCCCAGTGCTGCAAACACTTGCATGCATGCTTAAATTTTCACACAAGACCGCTAATTTCAATTGGAATATTCAAATACAGAGTTAACTAGCGTTTGCAGTATTGTTGACCAAAATGAAAATCTGAGTCGGTGTTCACATTTAATTTGTTTGGTGCTACCTTAATACAGCAGATTCTGTCTTCATTTGTCACTAACCTGTATTCCTGCAGACAAGCAGGAGACACTTTTTCACTCATTACACAATTATATAATTCATTATTGGAGCGGGATTTAGGTATGGCTTAGTGCCTCACTGCTATAAGTACTGTATCACTGTGATTTAACAGCACATCACTACTGTACCTACCACCTAGTCTGTAGAACTTGTCATTTCTTTTCTGAATTCTTACTGCAGCTATCTAATGCTATTTTCTTTTGACCTTTGCATTGTCTTCCTGAAAGAACTTTCCTGAAGGCTCTGACAGGAAATGCTCCTACTTAAATGTACCTGACGCAGATGGTGATACTGTGAGTTCTCTTGCTTCCTGTGAACTGCTTTTCTGACATTCTGCTTTTCTGATGTTCCCTCTTATTCCTTCTTTGTGCTGAGAACTCTTTCGGTGGTTTACACAGGCTTTTTTTACATCAATTTAAAGACACCAAAAGTTAGATATGTTTTTGATCAATATTATTTAAAAACCAGCAAAAAAATGTACACCAGAGTTTTAAAATGCCTTGGGTTTCTGCAATGTACAAACTGACTAATTTTTGTCTTACAAAGATTTAATTCTTTCCCAGTAGTTGTATAAGGGACAATTTAAAAATTTGTGACACGTGCTTATGCTCTTAGAAATGCCCATGAAACTGTATATGTTTTTGTGTCATTTCCATTATGGGGTATCATATTATTTCCTCTGAAGCACCTGGTACTAACCACTGTCTGAGACAGCATACTAACCTAGCGGGATCATTGGTCTGCCCCAGTATGGCAATTCTCTATTCCTGGGACTTGCTATGTGATCGTAGACAATTTACTTAACCTCTGTGTTACTCAGTTGCCCCACTGGAAATGGTGATCGTACTAACTTAACCACCTTTATAAATCATTTTGAGTTCAACATATGAAGAAACACTGTGTAGGCATTTGAGATATTGTGATACCTTTCTATATCAACTGCTGTTCACATGGAACCCTTCTCCACTTCGGCCTTCAAAGTTCTCGTTTGAGTTGAACATGGGTCAGTCGGTCCTAAGAGATAGGCGAGTGCCGTTCCGAAGGGACGGGCGATGGCCTCAGTTGCCCTCAGCCGATCGAAAGGGAGTCGGGTTCAGATCCCCGAATCCGGAGTGGCGGAGATGGGCGCCGCGAGGCGTCCGAGCGTTGGGCCCATACCCGGCCGTCGCTGGCAATGAGAGCCGCGGGGGCTACGCCACAACGAGTAGGAGGGCCGCTGCGGTGCGCCTTGAAGCCTAGGGCGCGGGCCCGGGTGGAGCCGCCGCAGGTGCAGATCTTGGTGGTAGTAGCAAATATTCAAACGAGAACTTTCTATATCAAGTAAGTGGTAATTCTGTTCGTCCTTTGATATCCTAGTTTTCATAGCAGGTTCAGCAGAACAGTAATTGTAAGGCTCTCATTATTTGAAAAAAGCTGGTTCTGGAAAGAGAATGATTGAGCTTCCAAGTCGTCTTCTTTTGGTCTTTATTTCAGACTAGCATTAACAGCATGATGAGTGTTTACAGTGAAACTGGGGACTATGGCAACGTGAAGGTCAGTGGGGAAATACTTCTCCACCTCAGCTACAGCTACAAAACGGGTGCCCTCAACATCCTGGTAAAAAACTGCAGAAACCTGGCCATAGCAGATGAAAAGAAGCAAAGAACAGATCCGTAAGCATAGAGAATTTTCTTCTTACCCTTTCCTAGAAGTGCTGTCAGTCTTACTGCACAGTTTGAATCTCTAGACTGCATGTGAGAACTTATTGTAGCCCTACACTATGTGGACTGGTAACGGGATATGAAGCCTTTCACCTCTAGGTCCCAAGTGATCAGAAGCCATAACACTCTGACTGCTTCGAATCCCATGTGAAATGAGTTAGTGTTTTCAGTGTGTTTCGTAATGGGCGAGAGTTCATATGATTAACAACCATTATCACACTTGGAAATAATTGACATGTTTTTATTGGCAATTTGGGCACAAGGGCAAGGGATCTGAATGGACACAGAAACTGAACTAATTTCTTACTGCTAGAGTCAAGGTTGAAGTCCTTTAGAGGGATAATGTTGGGAAGGTTTGCTCTGCCTTTGATAGAAGACTTTATCTGCCAGAGGTGTTAGTGTGGCGCCTTTATAGAACTCTACATTCCCTTAATTTAAAATAGCCATTTCCTAGTAATAAAAACACAGCCAGAAAAAACAACCTATAGAGGAGAAAGAAATTGCATCCTTCATCCCTCACTCCAAATATGCCTCTTTCTAAAATCAAATATACCGGTAAATCCTAAGTTCCACTTTATTCATTGCTCTTTTTTTATAATTAAAAAAAATAGATACTGCACCACTACTGGAAAATAGTGTAATATGAACAATAGTCCATATTTACCACTGTTAGTTCACTTTTACACCAGTGGAACTGCTGTACAACTGGAATAACACTATGGTGAATTGGGCCCAGTCTGCATACACAGCCTTACTGCTCTCCAAAGTAGGGGAAAGTTCAGCTCCTATGCGATGACAACAGAAAGTAATCACTCATGGATTAATTGTAATTTGCCTTTTTGGCCAATAGCATCTTCTTAGTGTGACCAGGATTCATCACTGAATTTGGTCTGCTGGTTGTAACATTAGCTTCCCCAGCCCGGGGCAGGTACTGACAGGGAGTGTGACGTGAATGCTGATCCAGGCCAAGAGCATGACACTGTACAAACAAACTAGTGTTAATTGTATGGTCCTAGGAGAAGTCCCTATTAATGTCAGTCTTACCACAAAACAATGAGCTGTTTCCACAACTATCCTTAAATAGAACAAGAGCCAAGAGAACAATTGGCTATTATGTTGTTCATTTTGAATAGTTTCTGCAAATATTTGTCATAAATAAACTAGGTAATTTATTTGAATGATTTTGCTTTTTTCCCCCCCTGAATATCCATCGACAGATCGTGACTTTCTCAAATCTGCTATTCAAAGTTACTTGACAAAACTTTACCAAATTTTGTTTACTCTGTTTTGCTATTTGAGTATGCTGCTTAGTTGTGATTGCTCACATAAACCACGTGGTATTGTTTATTTTACTTCACTGGAGGACTGCAACTGTCACAATCAGTTTTCAGCAATTAATGATCTATTACAATTCAATCCCTGCCACCAATATTTAAGAATGCAAACTTAAAATGTGGGTTTTTTTCCCCAAAATATTCATGCTAGTAAAACTCATTTGCATGAATGTTTGTAGAAAGTGAACACAAAAAGAGATGAACATGACCAAAGCAAATTCATTTTAGACTTCAACTGGAAGTTAACAAATTTAATATCTGATTGCCTAAGCAATGCAATGAGGAGGTGCCAAGCTTGGTCAGTCTTTTTTGTTTCTCCCTCTGACACCCATATTTTTATGTCTTATTTCTACCCAGTGTTTTGGTAAACTATATGATAGTATATGAATTAAAAAAAGCCTAAAATATTTAAGAATTTTTTTATGTATTAATCAAGCTCTAATAATAATAATTTCTAAAATTCTCTAACCCTGCAAATATATGAAGGTAGGCCAAAGGATGAGTTTGTATAATTTCAAGTTTTGCCTATTAGCATATATGGTCAATCAAAAATGTAAAAACTACAACACAGGAAATTGCTAATAAAGTTATACGTATTTCTCAGGACTGTCAAATTACTTAATCTTTGCTCTTGTGATTATTTTGATGCCGTCAGAATCCTCTGTGCATTTGTGTGTTTGTAGATATGTAGCTCACTTTTGCCTGTTGAGTGTATTCTCTCTAATATTTATGCATGGATTATTCTGCAAAAATTGATTTCCTGACGAACACTTCTGGTGTAGTTTTGCCAGGTGGCCCTCTCAGACTTGGTTGTTTTTATTCTCTGGTAATAATTTACTTCTTGATCTGCAGCTATGTCAAAGCATACCTCCTGCCAGACAAATCTCGCCAAAGTAAACGCAAGACCAAAATCAAAAGCAACACCACCAATCCAGAGTTTAATGAAACACTAAAGGTGAGAACACTGCCATGCCTGTAATCCATGCTGAACTTTGCCATTAAATTTAATTTGGTTTTTATTTCATTTATTTATACCATAAACCAAACATTGGGAAATTGATTTTAAACACTGGGAAATGATGCTAAAAATGGAAATATTTGAGTTAAAATATCTAGCTGTCATAGTGATTGTAGCTTTTGACTTCTCAGTATTGAGGGAGAGTTTTTATTTTGTTTTTCCTTTCCAGGTATAACATAACTTTTGATAATCAACTATTGTATTTTTACTTTCGGGGATCGGTTTCAGAATCATTGAAATCCCCTCTGTGACGGGTTGGACCCCCCCTTTGGGGTGCCACTGAGCCCGCCTGTCTCATAGCCTGGGTTTCCCTCACTCTGTGTTACTGTGACCAGCTCTCAAGCTCCTTTCCAGCACACACACAAGTAGGGACACACCCAACTGTAGAATCACACTGAGTCTGCGATCAGCTCTCTGTGGGAGGGCTCAGCTAGGGGAATGGCCAGCACTCCTGTGCACACCTCCTCTGGGATGTAAACCCAAAATAATATTGTCTTGCGCTGTATAGAGAGAGCTGTACAACGCAAGCTCATAAAAATCGCCCCCTCCCTCAATGTGGAGGGAGATATGCACAGCTTCCCCCCCCCCCCGATATGAATTGCACAAACTGGGTTTTGGAATAAACAAGAAATAAGCTTATTAACGACAAAAGGTAAATTTTTAGTGATTATAAGGGTTAGCAAACAGAAGAAAGCAGATTACTGAGCAAATAAAACAAACCACTCAAAAACAGGTTACAGATACTAATTTCTCACCCTAAATGTTGTTTAGGCAGGTTGCAGAGTTTCTGCAGCTCAGAGTTCCAGTTGTCTCTTTACAGGCCAGACCCCTGTCTCAGCCTGGACTCAGCCCTTGCCTTTCCCCTGCTTAGTTCCTTTGTTCCTTCAGGTATTTTTAGCAGTCTTCCTTCTTGGGCAGGGAGGCAATGGAGAAAAGCCTTGTTTGACCCACTTCCCAGCCTTAAATAGAATTTACATAAGTCGGGAATTCTTTGTTTCCAGTGAAAAAATACTAGCAGTGTCCAAGGTGGTACTGCGTACCAGGTGACATTATCACATAACCTTGTAGTGCAGAAACCCAGGAAGCTTCTCAGGAAGGTGGGAGATTAGTATCTTCCAAGTCTTATTGTTCTTCCTAATGACTCATAGAGGCTGATTTCATACTGTCTTGTAGGCGTTCCCCCAAGTACACACAGTTGTAATTGTTACATAGTCAATATTCCTGACTTCAGATACAGAAATGATACATGCATGTAAATTGGATAAACACATTCAGTAGATAGTAATCTTTTCAGTGATACCTCACATGACCCATCTTGCATAAAACATCTTAGTTATGCCATATTCATAACAATATCTCTATGAAGGATATGGGGCGTAACGTCACACCCTCTACAATGAGTTTGGAACCAAGGGTGATGGGAGTTTCTAAAGTAGCTTAATTACCTCACAAATCCCATTTATATTCCGAAGTCCTTCAGGTACTTTTGAAAATCCCACCCCAGATACTTAAACATGGGTGGTTTTTTTTCTATAGCGGCTAATAAAAATATGCTCAAACAAGTTTCCTGTTAGAGGGGCTAATATAACTTCTCTGGTCAGTGTAGTTGGCCTAATCTGGCTATAAAATCATTTCACAAACTAAATGCACCTGTTCTGGCCAGATTGTTTACCAAGGGGGGGACCTGTTTTATAGCACCATTTGTAAAATGGTTTATAGTATAGTTGCGTCTGGTCTGCACTGGGAAAAAGTGAGTTAGTATCCATTTAGCAAAGATCACATTTAACGCTGTTCTCTAGGACAATCCTAACATGCCTTCCAAACTTTGTTAGGCCCCATCTACGCAATCTGATGAAATTTCATATATATATATTCTGACAAAGATGGCTTATCAGACTTGTGAGTAAGAGCTAAATAGCTAGATTCAATAGCAGAAGAACTGTTTGTCCTAACTGTTCCCATTACTATCATTTAAAAACTATCTTAGAATCGATCCTTTTGGCCTTTTCAGACCTTCAAGGCAAAGTCTCATCATTCTAATGGGGTAACTGCTGGCCTCTTACAATCTGCTAGTTAATATATATTTTAATTATTATCACTTGTAACCATTTGGGCTTTTGAAAAAATGTGGAGATACTTTACTGAGAAGAGGGGACACTTTAGAAAGTTCAATACGGTGCTGCCAACTTTTTTTTTTATAAAGGCTCTTTGTTATAGAATAGACTTTTATCTTAATTGTTCTATTTAATTACCATGGAAGCTACTGTGTAAGAATTAAATAAAGATAGTTTTTACTGCAAAGGGAACTTCTTAAAATAATCTGGTAAAGAAATAATACAGACAAGTGACGACAACAACAATAATGTAAAAAGATAAATGCAGGCTGTAAAGTGAACAGTTATCCTTTATAGATCTCTCTTGAATAATAGCCTTCTGCAATTGAATTGATCTTCACTTGGAAAGAAAACAAATGTCTCTTCCGTGCTTCATTTGTCAGCTACCATGTACTTTATGAAGATAAGGTTGTATGTTTTTTATATAGTGCCCTTATGGAACTGGACTTGACTCTCATTAAATAGATCCTCCACTCTGTTTGTCTTTCAATAGTATGTCATCAGCCATACACAGCTAGAGACCAGGACCCTCCAGCTTTCTGTCTGGCACTATGACAGATTTGGGCACAACAGCTTTCTTGGGGAGGTGGAAATTCCTTTGGACTCCTGGAATTTTGAAAATCAGACAGATGAATGGTTTGTGCTTCAACCCAAGGTGAGGCTCTCCAGTTTTAGTGGCATAACAGTAAAGCAAGATCAATGAGGTTTTGTTTTTGTTTTGTTTTTTCCCACTGAAGTGTAGCTGTAAAATTATATATTTCTAATAAACTGCTTCTGGGATGGACCTGTGAAAGGAATAACACTTCTAACAAACCAACACATATTGTCTATGTCAGTATATATGAATGCCTATTCAAAACCAAACCTATTAAAAGAATAAACATACACATGCATCCAGTAGTAGACACAATCAAAAGGGACCTGTTAAAGAAATAGCACATGAAACAATGGATCTTTCTCAAACAATCACTGCTAAAGGAATAGACCTTTCTTCATGCATCAGTTTTAAGTATTTAACAATTTTCTGTGGTAGTGAGGTTCGGCATTGCTCTTTTATTCATATTGAATTAACAGGTAGGTTATAGCATCATACTATTTGGTACACAAAACAGTAATTCTATGGAATATGGCATCTATAGTGCTTAACTAATGTGCTATGTCTTCTGGCACTTATGGTATCCCTCACCGGAGAGGGCTAAAGTGTTTGTTTTTGGAATTGGAACAACTTTAAAGAGCTGTTTATAAACGTTAAGATTATATGCTTCTAAAATGCTCGCTGTTATACTAATCAGAATCCTAGAGCCCTGTACAGACACCCGCTTTATATCTGCGGATATCCGAGGCGCTGCAGGGCTCTATCGGGAATGGCAGTGGCAAAAGCAGCCGCACGCTAGGCCGCCACTCACAGGACCCAGCGCCCTGTGCGGGCAGCTTCTCTGGCATGGCTGTACCACTAGAGCGGGCACCAGGTTCACTGGCTCGCACGCTCCCGGACTAGCACGACCAGGGACAGCTGCTGCAGCATGAAACAGTCTCACTCAGATCTGTCAAATAAATGATGTGATTTACGATTGTTACACTTGAGCAAGGGAGCTAAAGTAAGTGAGCATCTTAATCTTCTAGGCTCCCCTTCACCACAAAGAAGGGAGCAAAAACTCGTTAAGCATGCAGAGATCAGGCTGGGGGAAGGTGGTTATGAGTAGAGCTTGTGTGAGTAACCAATTTTTTGGTTCAGCCACCAAACCAAATTAAAAAAAAAAATCAAAAATCATTTCAGGTTGGCCCGAAACAACTTTTTTCAGATTTTTCAAGTTGAAAAATGTAGTATTGGGTTGAACAAAACATTTCATTTGACCCAAAACTAAATCTTTTGTTTTGATTTTGGAGAAGTTCATAGAATCATAGAATATTAGGGTTGGAAGAGACCCTCCTAGTGAAATAGTGTTTCCTAATATCCAACCTAGACCTCCCCCACTGCAACTTGAGTCCATTGTTTCTTGTTCTGTCATCTGCCACCACTGAGAATAGCCGAGCTCCATCCTCTTTGGAACCCCCCTTCAGGTAATTGAAGGCTGCTATCAAATCCCCCCTCACTCGTCTCTTCTGCAGACTAAATAACCCCAGTTCCCACAGCCTCTCCCCGTAAGTCATGTGCCCCAGCCCCCTAATCATTTCCGTTGCCCTCCGCTGGACTCTCTCCAATTTGTCCACATCCCTTCTGTAGTGGAGGGACCAAAACTGGCTCAATTCCTGGAGCAGAGGGCATATTTGTCAGCATTCCTATTTCTCTGTAGCAGAACTGGCTAGTGTAGGGTTTAGCTCTTATTTAGAATTGAGAATTTTACATGAGATACACTCACATTTTGTGTTCAGGCTGATCATAATGTTACGTTGTGAAAACTACTGGACTGTAAGACTTGTTGCTCAGTCTCTGTTCAGCTTCACATCATTTTAATTTTTTTTTTAAATCATAACAACAAAGGCACTGATGGAGCACTTTCACTCAGATCAAAAAGTAATCAGGTCTAAGCATTTCAGACATTCCAACTAGGAAATGCTGTCTGATTATTTCCAAGCTCATTATAAGAGCTATTAATTCTGCTTCATTATTATCAGATAAAAGAGAACTAGAATATGTCTCATTTGCTCGCTAGGATGATCTGGATAATGTTTTCAGAAATAATGTTTCTCACGTTCAATGAAGGTAGAGCAAGAAGTAATGGTTTAAATATGCAGCAAGGGAGATTTAGGTTGGATATTAGGAAAAAATTCTAACTATAAGGGGAGTTAAGCTTTGGGCTGGGCTTCCAAGGGAGTTTGTAGAATCATCCTTATTGGAGGTTTCTCAGAACAGGTTGGACAAAAACCTTTCAGGGTTGGTCTAGGTTTACTTGGTCCTGCCTCAGGTCAGGGGGCTGGACTAGTTGACCACTCAAGAGCCCTTCCAGCCCTACATTTCTATGATTCTCTTATTCTGTAAGTGTAGCTCAGTTTGTTGGTAAGCAAAGAAAAGAGTTTTTTTCTGAATGACAAATTATTGCAAACAGAATTAAAGATCTGGTTTGTTTATATATATGCTAGGCAGAATACTGTCCTACAATATGAACTCCATGTCTCTGACAAGAGCGCCAGTTAAACTTTGCTAAGGGTTGACATTTGTTGTAATCTGAAGCTATTCAGCTGTTTTAATAAAAAAGTTGAGGGTTTTAAGATCCATTTGTCCTCTGAGCGCTGGATGGTCAGTCCTCTAAGGGGAGAGTGGTTAGATCAGAATGGTCAGGAGAATAACTTTAGGGTTAAAGCACAGGGCTGGGAGTCAGGAGACCTGTGTGTTAATTCCTGGGTAATTTGAGCAGGTCACTTCTAAAAATTAGGGCTTTAACTTCAGTGCTTCACTTCCCCCATCTGTGAAATGGGGGAAATTATTCTGACCATCTTCACAGGGAAGTTGTGAGACTAAACTCACATGTTTCAAGGCATAATAAAGCTTCCTGGCAGACAGGGATTTAAGTTTTTTATTAAAGTTAATGTTTAAAATTAAATGTAGACAAGCTAAGAGGGAAGGTACTGTACATCTGGGGTCCGGCTTGAATTATGAGGGATTACAGGTATCCATTACAAGGATCACAAGATACATACATATCACATAACCAGCATAGACCCAGATTAGGGTGCGGGAGTTTTTAAAGCGTCAGTGGATAAGTGGGCTCGGGTACGCCACCCATGGAATGTATAAAGAGTCCAAGTCAGTATCAGTGTCTCGAATAAGTACATGGGTGGGGTGCATCCCTTGGTTCGTCTTAAAATGAAATTTTCCCCTATGGGCAGGTTATTCTGCAGTTGTCCACTATAGAGTTTGTTGCACCTTCCTCTGAATCCCCTCCCTGTGTATGAGCAGATGGCAGGATCTAGCCCTAAATATTTTTATTCATCAGGTGATAGTGTCTTAACCTGCAGTATAACTTTAAAGGCAGGCTGAGCTTCTGTATGTCACCTTACATCTTTCTGAGGTTATTTCTTTTCCTGAAAGTAAAATTCTTCACCTAGTTATTGGGATCAGGAGGCAAGTTGAACAAGTTTCGGCTGTAAGTTCTCACCAATACAATTATTTCATAAGCAGTGCAGTATCTTGATGCAGTGCTCAGAATATAATTCCAGGCATAGCATATTGCCCAATCACTCAGTGTTGTCATACTGGGCAGCACTTCGTGTATCATAGTCATAGAATTGTAGGGCTGAAAGGGATCTTGAAAGGTCAGAAAGTCCAGTTCCCTGCATTGAGGTAGGACCAAATAATCCTAGACCATCCCTGACGTGTCTGTCCAACCTGTTCTTAAAAACCTCCAGTGATCGGGATTCCACAACCTCCCTTAGAAGCCTATTTCAGAGCCTTCCCTCCTTATAGTTAGAAAGCTTCTCTTAATAGCTAATCTCAATCTCCCTTGCTGCAGATTAAGCCCAGGAGATCTAGGTATCTGGATCTAACACACCTTTAAGTTCCAAGCTTATGAAGCACATTCTGATTGCATGAGTTGTCCCATTGACATCAATGGGGCTACCTGTGTGAGCAAAGTTAGGTACATGCTTAAATGTTCCACAGGATTGGGAACTTAATGTATTTCATGAGCAATTTCTCCATTGTATTCCATTTCTCTAGGAGAAATCACTGTTTACTGATATATGATTTATTAATTTTATGGGTAGGGGAGGCCTACAAAAGCAGTTAGTTTTTAAAAATGACCTTATAACCCATTTTCTTATTTAAATTAAAAAATACATGAGTCTAATATTGCTTTTGATTAATGTTATAAAAAAGCATAGAGCACACTCCTTCTGGAACGAATTTAGAAATGTAATGGGGAAAAAGAGGTGCAGAATGTTGAGAAATGATGTTTGGGAAGAAGAGGAAAAGATATTTGGGAAGTAATATTTATATCTGTAAATTTCTGTTCTGTTTCAGGGCCAGATTATGCCCCCTTATTCCAAGAATAATCCAATTGAAATCAATGGGGGCTAGTTATGGAGTAAGGTACCCTTATTCATGTTGATTAGTATCAGAATCTGGCCCTAAATTATCTACAGTTTATATATCCAGCTTACTTGGATCTGTTTGTTTGCTGTAAATCAGTGCTTGACATGGGTTGGAATTTTTCTTCATTCTAATAAACCGAATTTCTCTCTCCCGTTTATGTTTACTGAACAGCATCTAGTGCAGGGCATATGACGTCTGTTCTTCTGAGCTTTTTGCACTCCCTCGACTATGAAATTTTCAAAAATGTGGCTGTCTATATTCAATCAGTGAGGGCTAATTAGCTATGAGCACTGTGCAGTGGCATGACCTATTTAAGCATATATCATGGCTTACCTGTACAATAGAAATAATTGAAAATGAATGGGTAAATAATTAAGCTTAGATGGATTTCTGTTTTTCTTTCCTCTCCGTCAGCTGGAGGTTGCAGCAGATGTCGGGCTTCAGTATAAAGGAGAGCTGATAGTTGTTTTACACTACATTCCCCCTGAGAAAAACCTAATGCTTCCCCTCGGACAGTTTCAAGGTAAAATGATCATTGATGGCAGCGTCCAGTAATGAGATGCCATTTATGCACCATTAGGAGTTCTTGCACAGCTGTGACATCATTAAAAAGACCCAGCTGGTCAATAGCCATGGTTTAGGACGGTCATTATCCAAAGCAATACTCTAATCCAGAGTTGTTGTTGTGCTTTGTGCACAACAACAGTACATGGATGATCAGAGTAATGAGGCTAGCACAGTTCCTCTCGCTGTTCAGAACCTTTTTACACGATTTAGTCTACGATTTCCTTTGCTCAGTTTCATCCCATTACTCCTACTGTAATTATATCCCTTAGGCGCCTATTAGAATTGTCTAGGGTGGTCCATTATAGTCCTCTGAAATGGGCAGTGTTTCTGTGGAGGAAAATATTATTAGTTACTACATGTACTGCAGTAGTGTCCAGAGAAGTGATGGTCCAAAGAGGTAGCTATGACCAGATAGTAATTCTGTCCTTGGACACACAGTATACACACAGACCACAGGCAGAGAGATTTGAGCACAAGAGGAATTTATGCCAAAAGACACAATACTACTTTGCAAGCATGGGTAGCATATTAGGCTCTTTTCTCAGATGAATTACATTCAGTTTATTAGCAGTAAATTCCAAGGCCCTCTGCTATAATCTGATAGTCTTTGGTCTGAGGAAACCAGTTGCTCCATATTGTAATTTGTATGCCCCAGATTTCTTGAGTTCTTAAGTATTAATTTTACTCAGAAAGCACAGTGACAACAGAGGTGTGAATGAATGGCCTTCACAGCACATGGATCTGAGCAATTTTTATATTCATTAATCTAGATTTTAATTAAATCATTTAAAAAACTCCATGCAGCAAGGTCTCTCTTCTGGAGTGAACTTGTACCATATACGTCTTTATATCAGGCTTTAAGAGAGATGTTTCAGATTCTGCCTATGGGGGGAGACTGTTGGATAAGAGCGTCTCTTTGCCGCCACAACTCAGAATGTATTATTTGTCATCTGTAATAGAGAAGAGGAGAGGATTTAAAGAAAACTTGACCTTTTCCCTTCAATGTATTAGTACTACCATATTTGTACTTGGAGACTTAGGATAGCCCAGCCCTGTGATGTCTGTCAGGGATTGACCATGTTTGAGTCAAATTTTTTTACCAGGTGTTGGGTGATCTCCTCCTTTTTCCCCACTGTGTTTACAGATAAAGGGCCAGATTGTAGACACAAGCAGTACTTCACTCCACGAATGGTCCTGTTGAAGTAAACAAGTGGCAGGAGTCTGTCCAAAAAGGCTTACATTTCCAAATTGGTTATGCAGTATTAAGTTCTTGATTTTGTTGTTGGTTTGTTTTATGTACAGGAAAGAAGAGTTTAAAAAAAGGAAAGAAAGGAAACACACAGCTGCCTTCTGGGGGTATGTTGGAGGTCCTCATCAAGGAAGCCAAGAATTTAACAGCTGTGAAGTCAGGAGGCACTTCTGACACATTTGTTAAAGGGTAATTTTTACTTTCCCATATTTTGCATAGCACATCAAGAGTAAAACTAGCTTTTGCATTGAATCCTAGTTTATCTGATCAATATCATTTTTGTCTGATAGCTACTGAACTTTACTCCTGAAAAAGAACTTGCACCTCAAAATGGATTTTTACTTTAAATTCTCTTTGTCCACTATATTTAAATTTAGGTCATAATATGTGATTTTAAATCAGAGCATTAATTTTACTTTGTAGACTTCAAAATGTGGCTTTGAAATTTGACATTAAAGGTAAAACTTTAAAAAAAAAGATGAGTATGTGATATATGTATACATACTATATATACATTTATGTAATAGAGTATGATTTCATATATATAATGTGTCAGTTTTTGCTATATACATATGCCTCATTATATTATTTATTTTTTAGCAGTTAGTCTGAAGTTAGTATCCCTGAATAAGCAGAAAATATTTGCTGTAGGAACACACTTATATTTGTATAAAAACCATAGTCCTGCATGACTGATTATACTAGATTCATCATAAATGTGAGCATGGCACTCAAGGTGGTAAATGAGTGAAATATGGACAGCTGACAAGAGTGTTTCTCCTTGCCATTGTCCTTGTCAATAAAAGCTTTCATAGTTGCCTATTTTACATATAGTTGTGTTGGTTATAGTCTGCATGTTTTGGTTGAAGTGAACCCCTTGATAAAGTTTCACCACTAACCTGATGCCCCATATGGATTCACCTCCTCTCCAGACCAGCTAAGAGTGGTCAATTGTTCCTGAGGTTATAAAAATATTTCTGAAGGAAAAATGTTTTGCTTTTGCTGTAGCTCAAATTGTCTCAAGTGACAAATGTATTTTTGCAAGTTTTCCTGGGGCAGATATACCCAGAATTCATTGTAAGGTTTTCACCCTGCACCTCCCATTCACATGATCCAAGTGCTGTACTATCAATGTACTGAGTACATTTTTTTTTAGGCACAAAGAGCAATCCATAGGCTTATTTTACATTGCTTTGCCAGGTGCTGTTTTCTCTATGGTTGGCTACAACTATGAGAAAAGCATTTTTGTTAAAATAGGAAAACAAAGAAACAGATTGTCTGGTCCCTCACTCTCCTCTCTGCAGCTTGTACACACTTGAGATGTGGAGTTTACAGCAGGCTAAGGGGAATTTTTGTTGTTGGATCCCCTTGTTTATGAATTGGCAGCACATTGCTGTTGCTGACACTGTGAACTGTCTCTGGCTAGCTCATCACACACATCTGTTGTTGCTGGCATGGGTTGTTTTATGTAAGTGGAGCTTGAACCAATTTCCCTTGGACAAACTATTTTCCATCAGGTTACACGGTTTTTCAAAATATATTTTCTATAGCTGAGATGAACCCATAAACTGTACTGGGGGAAGGGTAGGTACAGATTAGGGAGATTTACTTTGACTTTGAAAATAATATATTGTGTTTACAGAGTTTCAAGAAAAGAGTACTCTGGTAAAAATATAAGGCTTATGGAATTGAAAAAATTGTCAGACTTCAGAGCATCAGAGGCTCTGTGTTTTAGTGAGGAATTAGGCTTCTGGTGTAAATGTAAACATAAGCTTATTTCGATTCATAGGGGATAATACCATCCACTGACAAGCTGCTAATGTTCCTTCCCTACCACTCACTTATTTTTGCCCAAGTTAGGTTAGATGTGTGTATCATCATGTAATAGTGTTGTTTCTCACCATGAATCTGAAACCCTTATTTACATGGAGAAGCGTTGTTCTCCAGGAGGAATCCCATTGAAATTGAGAGTTTTGTGGTTAAGGTCAGTGCCTTAACCTGGGATACAGGAGAGCTGGATTCAATTCCTGTCTCTGAGCCAGACAACCTGGACAAGTCACTTGGGTCCCAGTTCAGCACAGCACTTAGGCATATGCTTAACTTGACTTCAATGGGACTTCAACATGTACTTAAATTCTTTGCTGATTTGGGGTTGTAATCTCTCTCTGCCTTGGTTTTCCATCTGTAAAATGGGGATAATACTGCTTCTTTTCTTCCATCCTTTCTCTGTTTTGTCTACTTAGAAGGAAAGGTCATCAGGGAATGGACAGTTCTCACTATGCATTTGTACTGCACTCAGCACAATGGGGCCCTGATTTTGGTTGACTTCTAGGTGATACAGTAATACAAATGATAAATATGACTGATGTGAAGTCTCATCTACCTGTTTTTTTCCCTTCTCTTTCTTTCTGTCCCCCTCAGATATCTGCTCCCAGATAACAACAAAGCAACAAAACATAAAACTCCTGTAATAAAGAAGAGTGTTAACCCCCACTGGAATCACAGCTTCACTTTCAGCAGCTTGAATCCTACGGATCTACACAACGTATGCCTAGAACTGACAGTCTGGGACAAGGAGTCACTCTCCAGTAACATCTTTTTGGGAGGTGTCCGTTTGAGCACTGGAAGCGGTAAGGGCCGTGTTTGACTGGGAATCTTCACTTTCTTCAGCACATAGCTCATAGCCATATAAAGGATGGGAATGCTGTGACTATGGGGCACAGAGGAACTATGAGAAATGAAAAAAGGGTGGCTTACTAGTCTAGAGGCAACTTATTTCTTTGTGCTACCCAGTGAGAGACATTAGTTTGCTACCCTGTTGTAACGATGCTTCCGAAGCCAACTGGGACTGTGAGAATTATGGAAACACTTCTTCCCATCTGAGTGAGAAATGAGAGTTTCATGTTACTCCACAGCAACCCTTCTGGCTGATGAAGGGGCAGCTATGAAGAGAGAGTCGTCCATTCCTTCTCAGCTAGGAAGACAGTAGTTGTGGGATAGAGCCATGTTGGGAAATTTTGCTGGCCTCTGCCCATGATATGCCTATTTTGTGGCTACCAAAAGGACTTTAGTGTTCAGCTAATTGATGACAATCCAACGTCTTTCAGGAAATCAGATACATATGTTACTTATTTATTTTTTAAGCTTATATAGATTCTTTTTAAAAATTATAATGGGGAGATGCTGAATTTACAGCAAAACCAGACAAAAACCCAGCCAAACCCAGGCTGACAAATCACCTTTTACAGTTTCTATTGCATCATTCTTTTTGAGATATTTCTAAAAAACTTTGTTCATTTACGTATGAAATACTTCTGGTTTCTTTGTTGTTCTTTATTTTCCTTTTATGGTCTGCCAGGTTTTTTTCCTCAATAGATAAGTGTAAACCTTCCTCACCAGAAAAATCCATAAACTTTGTAAGGCACATGCTTGATAGTAGTGTCTTGCACACAGTAGTGCAGTGAAGGAAGACGCTGTCTTTCTGTACCTTCTTGAGAGAGATAAAGTGGGTGAGGTAATATCTTTTATTGGACCAACTTCTGTTGGTGAGAGACAAGCTTTGGAGCTACAGAGAGCTCTTCCTCAGGTCTGGGAAAGGTACTAAGAGTGTCACAGCTAAATAGAAGATTAAACAGATAGTTTAGCATAAGTAGTTAGCTGTGACACTCTTAGTACCTTTCCCAGATCTGAAGAAGAGCTCTGTGTAAGCTCGAAAGCTTGTCTCGCTCACCAACAGAAGTTAGTTCAATAAAAGATATTACCTCAACCACCTTGTCACTCCAATATCCTGGGACTGACAGGGCTACAACTACACTGCATATACCTTCTTGAAACAGATAAGGAGCCATATTAAGTTATGTCTCACTAGCATGCCAAAACTCTCCATGTTTTTGCAATTGCCAGGTGTAAGTAACGGGAAGGAAGTTGATTGGATGGATTCTCACGGGGAAGAGCAGCACCTCTGGCAAACGATGATGGACAATCCCGGAGTTTCTGTGGAAGGTATATTAATGCTGAGATCTAGCATGGGAAAACGCAGACTCTGAGAACAAATGGCTTGCACAAGGATAAACTCCAGCTGTTTTGCTGACGTGACTCTTAACTGTTGTGGGGTACCACAAGGATGCCTGGCGTTAGTGGAATTCAGTCTGTTGTAACTTTGCATATGCGAAAGTGGGGAAGAAAGACTCCTCTTTGCCTTGGATTTTAAGGCTCCAGAGTTGGATTATAATGCATTCTGCACTTTCGTGCATCCGTATTCTTAAGACAATGCTCCTTACCCTAGTGAAACTCCTACTGAAGTCAGTAAGAAAGATACCTGAATATAGAATATAAATCGAGCTTTCTTTGTCTCAGAGACAGAAATATGGTCTACTAGTGTCAACATCCATGAAGAATATGGAGCAAGCAAATTCTTTAGTCATTTGATGACTAATTATTTATGGTATAAGCCAATTTGAAGCAACTCAAAAGTTTGGTATTTGAAATGAGATTAGAAACCACCAGATTCCAAGCAGTCTGAAAGAATAATTAGCAACATCCCTTCCCCCTGTTTACGTGTTCAGTTATTTGAACTGTGCATGACAGCAAGCCTTGCAACAAGCATCACTGCAAGAAAAGCTGATACACTGCACACAGCAGCCATTATTTGGGTATTTAGAAATAGGCAGCAGATGTGTGGATATAAAATAACAGGAATGCTCTACTCTGCAGTGATGCGTGTGTTGTGTATTTCAGTGCACAGTTCAGAATGCAAGCTACGGTTCCCCCAGATCAAAGAGCCTCTTATGAAAACAGATTATTATACATCCCTAAGCAGCTTCCAGAACTAAGCACCGTTACTTATGGCTGCATTATAACTTTTGCTTATAACTCATTTAATAATTCAGACATCACTGTGCAGAAGAGGAGAGAAGTTCAAACATCTGTCATAACTGATGAGCTGCTGACGTTTACCCACACGTGCTGTTTCAGGTTTAATGGACTAAGTCCCAATTCAGTAAAACATTTAAGGAAATGATTTAATTAAGCGTATGCCTAACTGCTTTGCTGAATTGGGGTTTAAATGGGGAAGTTTTCTGAATGGGTTGGAATCCTATTCAAGCATATCCTGCTGATTTATTAATTATTAACCATGATATGATTTAGAATGAGATTTTGCTGCTGACTGTTACTAATATGAGTCCTTGCACTTATAGTACTAATGCATTTTAATATAAAAATGTTGTCTTATGATTTCAGTTACTCCATGTTAAATGGCATAGTTGTTCTATATTAATTTGGATTCCTAAAGACTGCTTTGTGTGTAATGAGATCTGTCCTTGTCTCAATAGCACCAAGCTTAAATTTTCTGCCCGCTAAGAACTACACCCCCATGTGTACAGAGCACAATGTTTTCTATACCTGCTTATGTGTTTATACAGCAGCAGAACCATAGCAAGGAATAATTGATCCTTATCAAATATAACGTGTACAGTATTTGCAGATTTATGTGATACACTAAGTTCAGCACTCGTGTGCTATGGTGATAGGTACCTTATACAAACCTAAGAAACAGCAATAAATTGGGTAAATTACATTTCATCTCAATGATACATAATTAAAATTGTGCTCCCTGTCATCAACAGTAAATACATCTACTGCTATTCTCATCCTTAATTATTTTTCAAGCATTTTACTTTGGGGAGCAAGACAGTATCACTGTGAAAAATATTTAGCAACCACAAACAAAATAAACCAATAAAAAAACTCTGTCACCTCCACCCCATATATAAGTACAGATTCTCTCTCTGTTCTTTTTCTCATACGGTCAAAATTCAGAACCTAAAGCTTTCTCTGAAGAAGAGTTACCACAATCATGCTTATTTGAGAGGTAAAAATCCCACCATTCACAATGCAGCAACAGCTGAAGCCCCAGGTTTTATGACATGAAGTACTAATGGCTAAATAACTACAGCTTGAGTTTTGTACCTGAAACTGAAGAAATGCCCTGTCCACTACCGTTATATCTCCCATTTACAATTGAGGCCAAAACCTTCAAATTGTATGTCTTTTCTCTCCTTTATAATCTTATTTTTTCCACCTGTTCTGTTTCTGGGTTTGGCTTGAGTGGCATGAAACTGCTGAACATGTTACAAGTTACCTGTTAAAATAATAATGTAGTAATGTTAGGTGGAAAATATATATGTTTTTAAATATTCCTTTGTTTGCATTTCAAAGAACACCATAGGTTACTAAAACAGATTTCTAAAAATCTAGGACAAGACTTTGAAAAGTGACTAGTGATTTTGGGTGCCGAATTAGAGACGCTTTAAAGGGCTCTGATTTTCAGGAAGGTGAACACACCTCCTCTGATAATCTGACCCCTTTAAAGCAGCTCAGATTGGACACCCAAAATCAGTAGCTGCTTTTAGAAGATCCTGGCTGTAATTTTCTTTATTCCATTTGGCTGTGTACATTTGTTTACTTTTGGAATTTCACTCAGTTAGGGCAGTGAAAAGAGACTAGTCTGTTTCTAGTCAAATTTACTCTCCTATTCTCATGCATTTTCATGGGAGTGGGAGTACTTCTGTTCACAAAAGCCCAGAGGAATGTATAATTTTAAGCACAGAAACCAAACACGCAAACACACCCCGATGCACTCTTTTATTAAATGTTTCTTTTAGTTTCACAATAATTCTTTTAAAAATGGGTTTTCTTCAACAGTTGTCCCCTCAAAAAATACCCTATAATTGGGGCCTAAACTACCCCATCTCTTTAATGGACTTAGAGTCTGGATTTCCTAAGGGGTTTAAATCACAGAGATACGTTTGTTTTAGGAGCGTTTACATTACACTGACATGGAGGCTCAAGCTCTGTTTTCATTTATGTGTTTGGCCAAATTTTAAAAAAGTAACAGTTATTAAACTAAAGAAAATGATTGAGGGTAAATCCTGACCCTATTGAAGACAGTGGGAATTTTGCCATTGACTTCAGTGGGGCCAGGATTTCACCCTGAGTCTTAGCCTAAAAGGTTGAGTAGTATGGGCCAGATAATAAAGAGGCTCCATCCATTATCTGTAGTTTTATATTAAGTATATGGAATAAGACAATAAATTCCAAATGGGAAGTATTTCCGTTAGGAGGCTGCTGTTTTTTATGGATGGGATCTGGGCAGTGCAGTGAGTGTCTCACAGCTTACTACAGACAGTTTAGTTTTTGTTTTATTTTAATGTATGCCTATCACACATGGGCTAAATGAATCAATGCTGTAAACCCCAGCAGCTATTTAGAAAGCTTTGATCTTCAATGGTGTGATCAGTACATTTGTAGAAAGCATTTGGTGTGTGGAAAACATTGTCACATTAATAATACCCTTTAAGTACTTGTTCTCTTCTTTATATAAATGGTGTATGGGGTGGGAAAAGTACAAGATAACTGATTGCACATCTGACTTTTTGTTTTCCAGATATTTGATTAATTGCTTAGAATTCTGTGCCATTATGTACTGTGTGTCACCAGACTGAGCACTAAAATGGCCAATAAGTAGGGTTACCAGATAGCAACTGTGAAAAAACCGGGACAGGGGATGGGGGGTAATAGGCGCCTATATAAGAAAAAGTCCAAAAAAAGGGACTGTCTCTTTAAAAATGGGACATCTGGTCACCCTACCAATAAGGGACCAAGTTAAAACTTCCCTTGTGTATAGATTTGTGGCACTGAAAGTACATGAACAATTACTCAAGGCAGATTTCTACAGAAATCTCAATCTAATTACTCTTACATTTAACCCTGAGTTATAAATTCTAGTCCTGAATAATAAAACTTGACACAGTAGATAATTCTAAACTATTCTTTAGCACAGTTTTATATAGCTACAATACTTGGGAACAAGAAGAATCTATTTTTAACAGTATTGATTTAAAAATAAAACAAGTCAAGCACAATGCAGTATAATAAAATATGTATTTTTCTAACAATTTAACTACAAAGCTTCATTCTCTACCTTATTCTTCCCCTAATAATCAGTGGGTTTGACTTATTTAAAAAGCATGAAGTTACAAACATTAAAAACTATAATAAAAGATACAAATATCACTGTAAAATCTTGAGCCAGAGCAATAAACATCTCCTTATACTGCCTTGTCACTGCCCATTGCCCAGGCATCTTGTCTCTAATGCGATTTGACATTTTATCAACGCACCCCTTTTCTTTGCTAATGGGCCATGGGAGGGGCATCGCAAAGGCATAGAGGGAACCCCCTTATCGTCCTTCAAGACTCACGCTGTCATTGCTTTTCCGTGACCCCATTGCAAGAAGTTCCAACATCACTTTCTCAGTTGGCATCTCAGCAAAGTGATTTTGTGCCACCATTCTCAAGGGGCTTTTGCTGGCAAACCTGAGAGGAGGGTTCTGGGTGGCAAGTGCCGTTTATCATGGTGCATTGATTAAGTCGGAACCTTACCACATCATGCCCTTTCGATAAAGATTACACTAGGGAGACATAAAACTAGCCCTTGCTTTTCAGAGGAAAGATTTAATTGTGTAGACTCATGTTCTATATTTCCCTGCTTGGTTAGCCTGTGTAATTTGCCACGCTTCTGAGTAGTGTTCTGGAAGAAGTTTACAAAAGTACAACAGCAAAGCAAGCTTTGAATATCCTAAATCATTGATTGAAAAGACTGAAATATAGGAGGATGACAGTTGAAACTGTGTCCCCTCCCCAATCCCATCTTCTTTTCCTTTTAATTCTGGATCACGTCCACCATTAAAAAGGGGGTTCAAAGTCATAGTACCACAGTCACCTTGTCTATCAGCTCACATGCTACAATAAAGGTTGCACCTGAATCTTCCCATAGTTCTCCCTCTCCCACTCACCCCTCCATGTAGCCTTCAATAAATCCTCCACTAAGGATCACATCTGATATGTCAAATTCTTAAATTCATGGTTGCGTCTAAATGCTGGCCTCAGATGGCAAGGACCCTGGGCAGTGCGCAGCAGTCATAGGCCCACTTTGATACTGGCCCTACTTCTTTTCCTCATTATAAAGGAGAACTGAAGTTTTATTTCCCAGCCTGGGATACTGGTTTTTAGCTCTTTGCAACAATAGCAAAACAACAACACCAACACACAACCCAACACCAGAAAACAAACAAATGATTCTTCCTTAGAGCTGACCTGCATGCAGAATGGTAATAATACATTGGGAACTTTATTCCCTAGATTTAAAAAAATAATATATATTCAAAGATGCTGAGGGCAAGATTTAGGAGGCCTGGGATACAGGCTGTGGGAAGGGGTTGGATCCGAGCAATTCCCATAGGGGATGGCAAACTCTAAGTAGTAATGGTGTATTCTTCCTTCATTGTCCATGAGATGCGCTAGACCATGTTAGCGGATTCCAAACACTGTGCCCAGTGGGTGAGGGGTGCTGTCTGACATGGTGGTGATAATGGACATGTAGCTAAATAGTGTATATTAATGCTAGTGTGTGAGCCTGAACTTGTGAACAAGTGGCTTTTGGTTTGTTTTTGAGAATCTATCCTTCCCACATCTGGTGTCATGATTTAGATTAGCTATTGCAATAGCTCTTATTTGTGACCATGAATTATACACAGCTGCATACTTCTAGTCCTCTTCTGGAGAACTTGATGCTTTTTAGCCTTAGGCTGCTTTGGACAGCATGTTTGAGCTCCCCTTTTACTTACTTTTGGGGTTTGTTTAACAACAAAATTAGTCTTTGTTGCAACGGTTAGAGAATATCACGTGTCCTCTTCTTCTGAATTCTTTCCTGTTCAAACTCTCTGTTGCTCGCTCTCCATTTGGTACAATTAGAGTGGAAATGAACACTATTAGCATTAAACAACATTGCATTATAAGAAGCTACGCCAAAATTGAGCCAAAACTTTCCTGCCCAGCTTGCTCTTGTCCTTTCCTGTGTACTGTACATTCAGACTTGTGGACTGTGGAAGAAGGTTGATGGTGAACCCATTTGTAGTTATTGTAAAATACAATGTTCTTTCTCTTACAATAAAACTAATTAAACATGATGCTGTGTTCCCGTCTCTGCTAAAATGCGTTACATCAAATCCCTTGGGCCCCTTACAGCGAACATGCTGTTGCCCTTTTCTAACAATGATGAACAAGGGACTTCATCTACATGCAGCCAGTAATACTAAATGTATGCTATGATCTAAGACCTGATAGGTGTAATGTCACTGTACTTCTTGTGTGCTTTTCTCTTCTCCTTCCTGCTATTGCTTTGTCTTCTCTCCCTCCCTTAGCTACTCTTTTTATGTTAATTTTTATATTTTTGTTATGAGTAGATTTAATGTTTGTGAAAAGGAAGGTCTAAAAGTGCTGGTTTGAGCCAGGAATACATTATTCTCCACTACCCACCAGAACAAATCTTGGCCTAAATCCTCTGTAAGGATCCTCTACTATCTCATTCTGACAAGCACCCAGTCCCTCCCTCCCTCCCCAACCTGCTAAATATGTCCAATTTCAAGGTGCCATCCACCTGGAAGTCCAATTGTGTTCAAAGGGTTAACCTTGCAGCTTAGTGTTATTACTAATCATTACATGTCTTTTTAAGCAACACTACTCTGTTTCAGGTTAATTCACACTTTCAGCCACATCACAGGACAAACCAGTAGGAATGAAATTGCATCATCCTAGATTGTTCAGTATCACTCTGGCTTGCCCAGGTGAATGTTCTCTTATTTTGCCCAGCTAGCTTTTCCAGGTTAGTGGGGTTTGTTCTTCTGATCTGACTGAAAAACTAGACAAGGCAAAGAATTCCCACCCCCAATAAAGCTTCATCTTCTGATGAGACACTCTGGGCCTGCCTTGCTCACCTGGTTCTGAGCTATCGCAGCAGTCTAGGCCTAGTCTGTCAGCTTCATACGTCTTGGCGTGGCTCACATATGTCACTCCACAGCGAGCCTCTGCTTCTCAGTGGCCGATCTCTTTCTTCTCACCATTCCTTTCGAACTAGTGCTCACTGCTGGCTCAGGCCTTTGTGGAAGTGGGAGCCTGGCTTCCAAAACCCTCAAGCCGTCCGCAAATAAAAAGCTAGCAGCAGTTATGACAGAGGGGATCTTTGCTAAGCCATTTCCAGCCCCACTCTGGCTCCAACAGCTTCTGCAAACATAACCTGACATGTCTGTTTGGCAAATATATTGCCTGCAGATCCCTATGTATAACTTCCTCTCCTTTTTCCTAACCTGAAGCCCTGGATACCCCAGACTGCAATTTATCTGGGTAAATCCCAATACATATGCACTGACCTGAACCCATTAAAAAAAAAAAGTCGCACCTGGGTGCTCGTGTAAGTACTAATCTGTACGGCAAGTGCTTTGTGCGCAATATAAATACCTACCATCATTCCTGGAGCTCCTGTTTCACTGTGGTATTGCACTACGTTTGTGTATTACTGCCTAGTTGTATTCAGATGTAATTGGCTGCTTGTTTGGCTTTGGAGTGAGAGTTGTTTTCGTTCATTTACTCCTTTCAGAGCTACAGGCCTCTCTGCTTGTAAATGGTTTCCTTTGGGAGCTGTAGCAGCAGTGGGTGGTGATTAGCTACACATCAAAATATTCTCCAAGGCCATCATTTCTTGTGTGATGTGGATGAGGGGCCCAGCGATTGGGAATTAACCTGAAACAATAGAGAGACACCATGTGCAGGTTTTAAAATGGTCTCCTTTGAAGCCATGTAGCCTTGCTGCTGATGTTCCCTTTCTAACAGGTCACAGAACCATAGGAGTGTCTGTAACCCCCGTGTCCACGCCCTACACACTATTGTAATAATCTTTGTACAAAATGTGCCTTGTGTGGTATCATTTAAAAACTAATTACTGACTGGTCAGTAATATTCTTATGTGATGTGTATTAGGAATTATGGATATGTGCTGGAATTATGACTAAAGTGTGTTTAAGCCGAGCAGGTCAGGGGGAGTTGTTAAACAGGTCTATCCTAAACAAAGGAATGTGTGTTTACCTCAACTTACGTAGAAGCAGTAAAGAAGGCCATCAAACTAACAAGGAGACGGGAGACTGCGGGAAACTGAACAATTTGCATTTTAGCAAACACCAGCAGGGTAAGAAAGAGCCCGAAGTTTCCTTTACCACCAGACTCCATGTTGCCTTCCTCACTGCTTGACTAAACTTTACTTTAAGGGGTATTCTTCAGATGAATCCATTTCTGAGGTTCACTGGACTGTAAAAGAAAGGGGCAGAGAACCCAAAGTTCTCTTTCACCTAAGAAGACAAAGGAACCAGCTTTTTAGGGCTTCTGAAGGAGATTCTGCCCAAGGCAGTGTGGGGTCAGCCACCATCTTGCTGGAAGACTATGGGTGAGAAAACCATCTTTAACAAAGTTTGTACCTTGCTAGGTTAAGTTTTCATTTTTATTTGCTTGATCATTTCTAACTTTCTCTCTTATAATTGAACTCTCTTAAAATCCTATCTTCTTTTATTGATAAACTTTGTTACTATTAATCTACGCAGGGGTCGGCAAACTACAGCCTGCAGACCAGATCCGGCCCCTCAGGGCTTTGGATCCAGCCTGTGGGACTGCCATCCTCGTGGCATCTCAGGCCCCGCGCCGCTCCCAGAAGCGGCCTGCACCACATCCCTGCGGCCCCTTTGGGATGGGGGGCAGAGGGCTCCGCATGCTGCCCTTGCCTGTGAGTACCTCCCCTGAAGCTCCCACTGGCCCCGGTGTGCGCCACTGCCACCCCGGAGCCGCTCCAGGTAAGTGGCGCCAGGCCAGAGCCCGCACCCTGAACCCCCCCTGCACCTGAGCCCCCTGCCTGCACCCCATCCCCCATGCCCTGAGGCCCCTCCCGCACTGTGCACCCCCTGCTGCACCCCAACCCCCTTCCCTGAGCCCCCTTGTACACCCCGCACCTCTCCTCTGCCCCACCCCTTGCCCTGAGCCCCTTCCTGCACACCGCACTCCCTCCTGCACCCCAGCCCCCTGCCCCAGTCCTACATTCATAGCCCTGCATGCAATTTCCCCACCCAGATGTGGCCCTTGGCAAAAAAGTTTGCCCACCCCTGGTCTATACCAACAGTGCTGTGTTTGAATTAAAGTGAATGTTAACTCCAATTGATGTGGCAAGCTGTTTGGTTTTCTCTTTAAAGGAGCAAAGGGAGCTTCTTATTCCTCTGAATGTTGCAGGAAAGAGCTGGGCATTGCAGAGCACACAGGTTTAGGAAAGTTCAGGACTAGGGGTGCGTTGGGGTCACCTGCTAACATCAACCAAGTCTGGTAAAGACAAGAGTGTGTCTGTGATAACGGCTGGCAGGCTGTTGAATTCAAAGAGGTTGAATCAAAGCTGTCCCACAGACAGAACATGAAGTGTATGCCGGCTGCTGGCTGACTGTCTCTCTCCCCCAGGCAGGAAGCTCCAAGTAGAAGCAGCATTTTGTGGCACTCAGGGTTACAATACCAGTGGTGACACAACTTCTCACTGGTCTGAACTGCACCCCTGAAGGTGACTATCCCACTCCCTCTTCAAGGAACAAGGCACCAACTTGGCAGTAGCTGATTCTCCCTGTTCCAGCCAAAGTGGCCTGTAGGGGCTGTGCTGATAGATGACATGAAGGAGTTACTCTGTGTGGCACACCTGCAGTGCTGAAACCCTGCCAATCTAGGGAGCAAAAGGTTGAGGTAAGGATCAGAGCCTAGAAATTACATGGTGTTAAAACTAAATAACCTGGAGTTCAACTTTCACAATTTAGCCTTTGTCTTTGTTACAATGTGTGTGTGTGTAAAAATGGTGTGTTAGTAGTAAGAAGGGTAGAACGCTGCACCTTACTAGTGGACTCTCTTTTGAAATTATTTTACTCCGATTTCATTATTTATGCTGTATAATCTGAGACACGCTCTCATCTAAGGGTATGTCTACACTAAGAGAGTAGTTCGATTTTACTTAAATCGAATATGTGGAATCGATATTACAAAGTCGAACGTGTGTGTCCACACTAAGGACAGTAATTCGACTTAGTGAGTCCACACTAACGGGGCAAGCGTCGACATTGGAAGCGGTGCACTGTGGGCAGCTATCCCACAGTTCCCGCAGTCCCCGCTGCCCATTGGAATTGTGGGTCAAGCCGCCAATGCCTTCTGGGTAAAAAAAATGTGTCGAGGGTGCTTTTGGGTAACTGTCGTCATCCAACCGTCACTCTCGCCCTCCCTCCCTGAAAGCGCCGGCGGGAAATCAGTTCGCGCACTTTTCTGGTCAGTGACAGCGCGGACGCCAGCACTGCGAGCATGGAGCCCGCTGCGACCATCGCTGCAGTTATGGCCGTTGTCAACACCTCGCACCTTATCATCCACCTTTCCCAGAGGCAGATGCTGAGAAATCGGGCGAGGAGGCTACGGCAGCGCGGTGAGGACCTGAAGTCTGAGAGTGGCACAGACCTGTCACAAAGCACGGGACCCCGCGCCGAGGACATCATGGTGGCAATGGGTCATGTTGATGCTGTGGAACGGCGATTCTGGGCCCGGGAAACAAGCACGGACTGGTGGGACCGCATAGTGCTGCAGGTCTGGGATGAATCACAGTGGCTGCGAAACTTTCGCATGCGGAAGGGGACTTTCATGGAACTTTGTGAGTTGCTGTCCCCTGCCCTGAAGCGCAATGACACCCGGATGCGAGCAGCCCTGACTGTCCAGAAGCGAGTGGCCATAGCCCTCTGGAAGCTTGCAACGCCGGACAGCTACCGGTCAGTCGCGAACCACTTTGGCGTGGGCAAATCTACCGTGGGGGTTGTTGTCATGCAAGTAGCCAACGCAATCGTTGAGCTACTGCTCTCAAAGGTAGTGACCTGGGAAACGTGGAGGTCATCATAGATGGCTTCGCCGCGATGGGATTCCCAAACTGCAGTGGGGCTATAGATGGAACTCACATCCCTATCCTGGGACCGGACCACCAGGCCAGCCAGTACATTAACCGAAAGGGCTACTTTTCAATGGTGCTGCAAGCACTGGTGGACCATAGGGGACGTTTTACAAACATCAACGTTGGATGGCCGGGCAAGGTTCATGACGCTCATGTTTTCAGGAACTCTGGTCTGTTTAGACGGCTGCAGGAAGGTATTTACTTCCCGGACCACAAAATAACTCTTGGGGATGTGGAGATGCCTATAGTCATCCTCGGGGACCCAGCCTATCCGCTAATGCCCTGGCTCATGAAGCCCTATACTGGAGCCCTGGACACTGAAAAAGAACTCTTCAACTACAGGCTGAGCAAGTGCAGAATGGTGGTGGAGTGTGCTTTTGGACGTCTCAAGGGGAGATGGAGAACCTTACTGACTCGCTGTGATCTCAGCGAAACCAATATCCCCATTGTTATTGCAGCTTGCTGTGTGCTCCACAATCTCTGTGAGAGCAAGGGGGAGACCTTTATGGCGGGGTGGGAGGTTGAGGCAAATAGCCTGGCTGCTGATTACGCCCAGCCAGACAGCCGGGCGATTAGAAGAGCCCAGCGGGACGCGCTGTGCATCCGGGAGGCTTTGAAAGCTAGGTTCCTGAGTGAGCAGGGTAACCTGTGACTATTAAGTTTGTGTACAGAGAAGCTGAACCTGCCCCCATTTCTTTACCCAGTAAATGTTCACTATCCTCTCCTGTTACATACCCCGTTCCCCCCCTTCCAACACACGTTTAAAAATAAAATCACTTCAATTTTGTTAATGAACACCGTTTTCTTTATTACTGTTTTCTCGGTAAAGTGTTGAACCTGGGACGCAGACTGTGGTGGGGAGCGGGTGTAGTGTAGTGATGCAAAGGACGCTTCTAAACTCCAGGAATGACAGGCTCCGCACTGGTGGACTGGTTGTTTCAACGGAGCCTGCCACCCCTCCTGTTCGGGACTCTGTGTGTGGGGGCTATGTGACTTTGTGGCAGGGGGAGGACGGTTACAGATCCCCTGCTGCGTGGCTCTGTGATCCAGGATAAGGACCGCTGCATAAGATCTCTAACCGTCCTCCTCTGCCACAAAGTCACATAGCCCACCCCCCCCACACATAACATGAAAACCACCTCCCAGACTGACCAGGGTAACTAGTGACTGCAATGTGTGTGTGCCCTGCTGCTGAACCTGCCCCCGCCTCTGTACCCTGGTAAAGGTGACTGTCCTGTCCAATTACCAACCCCTTACCCCCCCTTCAGACAGACTCTCCTCTAAAAGAACATGATGGAAACAGTAATTAACAGAAACCTCTTTTTTATTAGCAACTACACATGAAACTGGGGGATGAAACTTGGACGGGGGCTTGGGTGAGGTGGGAAGGAAAGGACTTATCAAATTTTGGGGAATGAGCCTTCTGGTACTTGAGCAGTCTGCAGGGGTGGAGTGAGAGTTTTCACGGACTCTGCCGCCCCTCCTTCTTGGGACTTTGGGTGAGGGGGGTATGGGACTTTGTGGCGGGGGAGGGCGGTTAGAGATAGACTGCAGCAGGGCTCTGTCCTCCTGCCTCCGGTCCTGCAGAACACCCACAAGCCGCCGGAGCGTGTCCGTTTGCTCCCTCATTAGTCCAAGCAGCGTTTGAGTCGCCTGCTGTTCTTCCTGCCGCCACCTCTCCTCCCGTTCCATGTGTGATCGGTGCATTTGGGACAAGTTCTCCCTCCACTGGGTCTGCTGGGCTGCCTGGGCTCGGGAGCAGCCCATAAGTTCCGAGAACATGTCCTCCCGTGTCCTCTTCTTCCTACGCCTAATCTGCGCTAGCCTCTGGGAGTGTGATGCCAGGCTAGGTCGGGAGACAGTCGCAGCTGTGGGATGGGAAAAAGAGAGTGAATTCCTCAGAACGATAAATTTCGTTGTGAACAAAGAACATAGTCTTTCTCTGTGAACAAGACTATGCACAGCACCTATCACATGCGCACTCAGGACAAGGTCGAATTTTCGGCCTTCGCATTCAGTGCCTGGGGTCTTGCAGTGCAGATCAGAGAAGCGGGGCAGGACACCGGAATTTGTGTAGCAGGCCGACATGGTAAGCCGTAGACTTGTGGCTGCTTAAAACTTTAATAATAGCACTGGCCTCCTTTCACGTTCAAAGCAATGCCAGTCCCTGCTGCCAGCAATCCGGCAAGCATCAACTCTGCCCCTGTCCCACCCACTCGCGGCTGTCCCAGGGAAAGATCCCTGTATGCTGCCCCTCTCCCGCCTCCACCGTGTGGCTGTAAACCGCCGGTTACAGTTCTGTAAAGGAACAGGCAAGCAGTCCCAATACTAACATTCCCCTACCTAATTCAAAGCAGGTCACCATGAGTGACATCACTCTGATGAGGATTTCAGAGACGGAGAAAGAAAGGATGCTTCGGGAAAGCCTGCAAAGACCAGGGCCGTATGCCACCATGCTCTGCAAGGCAATGATCCCGGAGTACTTGCTTGTCTCCTGGTGCGGAAACGTTTCCTACTACGGAGGACCCAATAAGGCCGCTCTCCCCAGGAACCTGATGCAAAGGCTTTCCAATTACCTCCAGCAGAGCTTCGTGGAGATGTCCCTGGAGGATTTCAGCTCTATCCCCGGACATATAGACCGGCTCAGGCAGAACAATCATGCTAAACCGGACATTGTTAGATTTTTTTTCAGTAGTTGCACTGCCAAGGACTGAAACGTTAAGCGCCTAGGGCAAAGTAATCATGCAAAACCCATTGTTAATATTGTTAATATTCCTGTTCTGTTAAAAATAAATGTTTACATGTTTAAAACACTTACTGACTGATCCTTCCCCTGATTCTGTGTCCGGGTTAACGCCTGGGGACGGTTGGTAGGGGATCTCTGTAAGGGTGATGAAGAGATCCTGGCTGTCGGGGAAATCAGCGTTGTAAACGCTGTCGACTGCCTCGTCCTCCTCATCTCCTTCCTCATCTTCCCCGTCCGCTAACATGTCCGAGGAAGCGGCCATCGACAATATCCCATCCTCAGAGTCCACGGTCAGTGGTGGGGTAGTGGTGGCGGCCGCACCTAGGATGGAATGCAGTGCCTCGTAGAAATGGGATGTCTGGGGCTGGGATCCGGAGCGTCCGTTTGCCTCTTTGGTCTTCTGGTAGCCTTGTCTCAACTCCTTGATTTTCACGCGGCACTGCGTTGCATCCCAGCTGTATCCTCTCTCTGCCATGGCTTTAGAGATCTTCTCGTAGATCTTTGCATTCCGTCTTTTCGATCGCAGCTCGGAAAGCACGGACTCATCGCCCCACACAGCGATCAGATCCAAGACTTCCCGATCAGTCCATGCTGGGGCCTTCTTTCTATTCTGAGATTGCATGGCCATTTCTGCTGGAGAGCTCTGCATCGTTGCCAGTGCTGCTGAGCTCGCCACGATGTCCAAACAGGAAATGAGATTCAAACTGCCCAGACAGGAAAAGGAATTCAAATTTTCCCGGGGCTTTTCCTGTGTGGCTGGTCAGAGCATCCGAGCTCGGACTGCTGTCCAGAGCGTCAACAGAGTGGTGCACTGTGGGATAGCTCCCGGAGCTATTACCGTCGATTTCCATCCACACCTAGCCTAATTCGACATGGCCATGTCTAATTTAGCGCTACTCCCCTCGTTGGGGAGGAGTACAGAAGTCGAATTTAAGAGACCTCTATGTCGAACTAAATAGCTTCGTGGTGTGGACGGGTGCAGAGTTAATTCGATGTAACGGTGCTAAATTTGACATAAACTCCTAGTGTAGACCAGGCCTAAGTACTGAGCTATAATAAATCTGCAAACTGATTTTATTAGCGAGTTGTCCAACATCAGAGCAACAAGTTATTTGTGTTTTAAATTATCCAAAATATAAAACCTTCCGGCCTCATGGAGGGAGGAGCAGACTTCAACAATAAGGAAACACACATTGCATTTTCCCCTTCAGATTTCAAGTACTAAGTGTCTGTGTGGGGCTTCTCTTCCTAAAAAAGAGCTAGTTAGATTCCCACCATGTGTGGGGAAATTATGCCACAAATTGCTCTGAGCTTAAGAAAAATTGCTGTCTAACGCAACCAATTATAGCTGTGATTTTTGGCGTTAGTTTATGACAGACAGGGCCGGCTCCAGGGTTTTGGCCGCCCCAAGCAGCCAAAAACAAAAAAAAACAAAAACAAAAAAAAAAGCCGCGATCTAAAAAAAGACGCGATCGCGATCTGCGGCGGCAATTCGGCAGGAGGTCCTTCACTCCCAGGCGGAGTGAGGGACCGTCCGCCGAATTGCCGCCGAATACCTGGAACTGCCGCCCCTGTCCGGAACGGCCGCCCCAAGCACCTGCTTGAGAAGCTGGTGCCTGGAGCCGGCCCTGATTACAGACAAAGTAAACTGTCTTCCTGGTTTAAAATGTTCGGTTTTGTTTTATTATGCTACTGTTCAGAACAGGAATAAGTTTCTCATTTAGTGTACTGTTGATGTAGAAGCCCTGGTTATGCTCCAGAGTTTGTTGTATGAAACAACCAACCAACCTCAGTAAAAGGCGGGAAATCTCCGTGGGTCCTGCTTCTGGAAACCATCCCTATCCTCTACCACACATCCATGTTTTAAAAGAGAGTTTTCATTGTAGCAGATGTCTTTTTCTGCCAAACCTACTAAATTTCCTACAGATGTGCAAGTATCAGAGCAAAGATACAAGTCTATGCTGTTTCTGGAGGGAGGAATTTTCTGTTCCTGGTGCTTGTGAACTATCTTGCCTACCAAAATGGGTATTTAGAGTCAGACCGGTTTCTCTAATGCTCGGAACCATTGCACAATGTTATTTCTGCGTAGATCAACTTAATGTGTGGGTACTGGAACGGATCTCAGTTTCTATTATATTTACACAAATTGTTCCCTGGGATTTCTGCCTTCTACATCTCAAGGACGTGTAAGTGCCTATTCCTAAGGGGAAAGCAGCACAGGGAATTCTGCTCACTTGCTAATAACTGTCTTCACATCTAGGCTCAGGACCTTCCCCTCAGTCTACTAACCTTTCTGGAGTCTTCAGAGCCTTGGTGTGGTGAAGTTGAGACCACACACCCCTTTCTGGCCTTCAAATCCAAGCTCTCTCCAGAGAGGCTGCAATTCAAGATATAGACCAAACCATTGCCTTCTGGCAGCATTTCCAGTCAATGCAGAGACGAGCTATCTAACAGCAGACCAGAGGTCCCGGAACGTGGGGGCTGGAGCGGATGCCAAAGGTGAGCACAATAGGCACCCAACTCCCCCACACATTTGCATTAGCAAGCACAGTACAAAATGTCAAACAAGTAACAATTGTCCCTTATCTCTATGTGATCCGGGGCGAAAGAGCAGCTGCTTTCATCAGGCAGAAGAGGGCCATAGATGGCCCATGTAGAACTACACTTATGTGCTTCAATCAGGAGCGCACCTACATTTTCAACCACTTCAATCAATTTTCCTTTAGAGCCTAGTGATGTCACGTTTTGGATTGCCGTAACCTCAGAGCCTGACTAAGTGGTTGTATGAATAGCATCTGTATTTACTTCAAAAGGGAGTTGCAGCAGCGTGTAATTCAAAGAGCCCTGGAAAGCTGGGTGCTCTCCTTTTGTGAGCTGAAGCAGAAAAAGAAGATAATGGCACGTCGTAGATGTCGGATAACTGTTACACATTTACCTGTACAGGCTAGGTACAGACATGCTACTGCCCTTTTTGTTCTCTCAGCTGCAGAAGCCTAGTGGAAAGGCAAATCCGAATCTCAGCACATATAAGGGTATGTCTACACTACAGGATTAATCCGAATTTAGATAATTCGAATTTGGGAAACAGGTTGTATAAATTCGATTGTGCGCGGCCACACTAAGCACCTTAATTCGGTTTTTAACCACATTAATTCGGTGGTGTGCGGCCACACTACCCCATTAATTTAAACACAGTAATTCGGTGGTGTGCGGCCACACTAACCCTAATTCGAATTAACAAAATCGATTTAGGCTCTACTCCGCTCGTCGAGGTGGAGTACAGAAATCGATTTTAAGTGCCCTTTAATTCGAATTAACTGGCTCTGTAGTGTGGACGGGTGAAGGGTTAATTCGGATTAACGCAGCTAAATCCGAATTAAAGTCGTAGTGTAGACCAGGCCTAACAGAAGCTTATAAAACAAGAGGATCTACTCCAGCACCAGAGATTACAGCACATTCTGTTAGCATGCAAGACTGGGAAGTGGCAATTAGCCCTCAGGCTGTAGGTTAAGATATTATAAAATGGACATTCAGGCATCATCAGTTGCGTCATTGGGACTATAGGGAATGCACGAGTATTCCTGATGTACCTCAGCTAACTTGTGTATATATACTTTCCTGCTTTACTCACTTGGCCTCCATGGGAATGATATTCTTTGCATCCTACTATCAGGCTTGTGGGACACCTATTAAAAAGCAGAAACCTTATATTAACTTTGTCTAACACTCCCAGCCCTCCTAAGGAAGGAGTAATAGTGCTGAAAAAATAAAACTCCTGAATGGTTTAATTCCTAAATTGATAATTTGTAGTTTAGTGGTTTCACAGCTCTGGCAATGATCACTTCTGTGTGAGGTTTTGCAGTGTGGGCGGTCTGGCATCCCCGTCATCACATCAAAGGCTTGGTCTGGCTCCAAGCTGAAGGAATGAGAGGACTCTTCTAACAGGCTCATTGGACATGAACAAAGTCTATCGGAGAGAACACATTTTTCCATTCACTCATACACCATGAAGTGCAAACACGTCACCCTCCCTTTCTCCCAAATCCAGTGCCTTTCCTGTTCATTTCAAGATCCAGTTAAAATTGCCCTTGATTTACAAACCCTCCAGCTGGAGTTCTACTTTCCCGGATTTCTTACTGCTCTCTCTCAACCCCTCATGTGTCTCCCCAAACAATCAGATGACAGCCAGTACAGGAGCCTCCTTTTCTCTTCTGCAGCTCCTGCCATCTGCAACAGCCTTCCATCGCTTTCCATTTAATTTCAACTCTGTGGAAAAGACAACTGTTCAGCATTGCCTAGTCATCTGTCTGTCAACTACCATTTATGACTGTAATTGTATTAAACTCCGGAAAGTGAGCTAAAGATTGCATGAAGCACACTACACTTCAGAGCTGCTTTGTACAACTGGAGCAGAGAATAACTAGTGATGTTGAGGGATTCTGCATTGAAAACCCACGCTTCAAAGTTTGGATCAAAATTTTCAACATTGCACTGTCCAGAAGAATTTGGATCTGGGTTTTTGGTTTGGGCTGACCCCTAGTTTTGAGATCAGCTTTTATACACACAAGGACCTTTAAACAAAACTATCTGAGTTTGCAAAACAATATTTTATTAATAAAAGATTTATAAACAGTAAGAAAGAAACTTCACTGCATGAAACGTCCAAAATAATTTCTGGAGCCATGAACTAGGTTCCTTAACAGCTGTACAAGGGTTTCCAGAGGGGAGTAGTACGAAGTACAAATTTCTCTAAAGATGGCTGAAAGTTCAAAAAAGCATCATGCATCTGTCCTATGCAGAGAAGCTACACAATAAAATAGACTTAAAAATACACACACAAAATCTGTACATCAGTGATTTTAAAAAGCCATGCGTGGTGTAGCACCCCGGGGGAGATTAGGGATGATCATACAATTCACTACCAGAGGAAACGCCATGATTCTGAATCAGGTACATGACTGGCCAGTTTCTGCTTGCAATTTCATCTCTTCTTTTCTCAAGGGGAAGGTGTCAATGAGCGCAAAGAGCTGCGCCGGTGTAGGTGGGAAAGAGTAACGCTCTTTGTCCATGCCGTGCTTGTCCATCACCACCACACTGAAGTTATAATGGGGGATGCGCAGCAACAACCTGAAAAATTCGGAAATCGGTTTTTGAACAGCCTTATTCCCATAAGGCCCCGTGAACGTCTAACACTGTTGTGAAAAGCAGGAAAGAGTTGGAGGAGATGGAAGGCCGGGGTGGCCAAGCTACAGGAGCCAGAGTTCCAAAATGCAGCCCACAGTTGTGCTTCACTGGGAGGTGAGGCCTGCAGAGACTACAGCTCCTAGCAGGCCCAGCACCATATTCTTCCTCTCAGAGCAGGAGGCCAGGTGGCACTTGCAGGGACTTGCAGGTGCTGCAGGCTGTGCCACTACATTAAAGGACAGTCAAGGCAGCTGCAATCTTTCATTTTATGCTGGGTCTGAGAGCCAGGTGGGGTACAAGCCAGGTACGTATCCACAGGGCTCAGGGGCATCTTTACTTGCCTAAGCAGTGCCTCGCCAGCTCCACTGCTACTTACACCTGGGCTGGGGGGAAGTGTAGTGTATGTACTCTGCATGCTGCTGAAAGGACTGTACAGCGGTACCTTAAGCATCTGCTCCCTAAGAGGTTTGCCAGTGGACTTCAAAGGGATCAGTCCTAATTTGGCATGACAGAAAAGCCCCCTATGTCCGTGTGTGGAAGAAATCATTTACACCTGCCCCTTTGCCTCTCTCCCCCACAGCTGGCTCTGGCACTCCCCCCTCCCCTCCCCCCCCAGCACTTCGAGTCCCCCTTACTGCAAGGGAGAAAGCCTAACCCACTCCCAGTCCAGCCTTAGTGCCATTAAAGCAGCCTAGGCGCCTGTGTGACTGCTGACTGCCACAAGCAGGCTGGGCAAGGCCATGGTGGTTTCCCTTCTGAAGCGGCCCTGCCTGTAGCAGTCCTAAAAGGGGGACTTCAAAGGGAAACCACTTCTAGCCTGGCTGCAGTGTTCAGTAGCACTACACAGATAGCAGGGCTGGTTCGGCTGGGGTGGGCTGGCAGCAGATAAAGACCCCAAGTGCCTAGGGTGACCAGACAGCTCGTTTGGCCCAGGACAGGCCCTTGTTTAAGCCCTGTCCCGCTGTCCCAACTTTTTTGGCAGAAGTGGACACTTGTCCCGTTTGCTCTAACCAACTTGATCAGTCGGCAAGAGCAAACGGGACAAGTGGCTGCTTTGGTCAAAAAAGTAGGGTGCAGAGGAACGTGCGAGGGGGTGAGCGGCACTGCCAGCCCCATGCGGGGGGAGGACGGGCTCAGGCAGCAGCGCAGGGACGGGGCAGGGCTAAGGGAAGCGGCTCAGGCCAGCCCTGCGCAGGGAGGTGAGATGGGGAGGTGAGATGGGGGGGTGGCCTCGAGTGAGCGGCTCTGCGCAGCCCCACAATGGTGTTCCGTTTTCCCTTTGGGACATATGTCACTGCCTGAAAGAGAAGCAGAGGGGTGGGAGGGGGAGAGAGGGGCAGACTGTGACTGCTGCTTGAGTGCAATCCTCCCGACGTAATTTGTGAAATCAAGGGGAAACCAAACACGTCTATTACGTAGACTAGGAAGTAGCACTCACAGGCCTCCATCGCTGGGCCAGGTGCAGCACAGACATACACACTGCTTGCTCTGTACATTCTAGGCTGTTGCAGTTGAAAAGGACTAGAGGCACACTAGTGCCATGACTGCTTCTGTGAGGAATCCACTAGCAGGAGAAAGTGAGGTGGGAAGAGTCTTCCTGGCTGCTCAAACCACCTAGTTATCACAAGTGGCAACAAAACTGAGAACATTGTGAGAGTCAAATGCTCACAGCGTGTTTCAATAGGAAACATTTTGAAGTGCTAGTTCATCTGTGCAAAATTGTCGACATTCCTTTTACAGAGAGCAAAGACCAGCTTACAGTGACTGTGTAGTAGCTGGAGCACAATCAGGACCAAACAAACTCTGAGGCTTAGCTGTGCTGCAAATCGTTTACAAAACAGATAGCAACCCCCTGCTCCCCTCCCCGATATCATTCAGTACCACCCTGTCTATATAAAATTCATTCTTGGAAATAAGTCACTTTGTGTGAAGAGGATCTAACAATACACATAATACATTTCACTGCCAATGTTATATTGGGATAAACAAGGTTCTATTATAAAAAGGATCCAAAAAACAAAAAAGACTACATTACACCCACAGCTGCTGAGGTGTAACTGAATGATGGTGAGATTTTTCATTTTACCTGAGTTGCAAAGCAAGTGCTGGAGGCAGCAACTTCACTCCTATTCTTCCTATCTGTGCTGGAAAGACACCAACCAATTCGATCACTGTAACATGTCGGAGGTCTAAACCACATTGCTCTGGCTAAAGGGGTCAAGAGAAAAACCAGGAATACATATCATGATTGGATTTAATTATAACAGTTGTTTACATTAAATGCACAATAAGGTGATGTTCTACACAGAGCTCCAAATCTTTGCTCTCTCTAAATGCTTTCTTATTTTAATTTAGACGTCAGCAGTGGGAACTTGAGAATGTTTTCTGGAGTCATGAAGGCGGCAGTTCTGCTACATTAATGGATTTTTAGCTGATTATTGGGGGGGGGGAGACCACCCAAGTACAATTTAGATGTCTTGGTAATGAATTGAAAAGATGCCAGTCTATTAAAAATTGTGCCAGCACTTTAATCTGGCACCCAAACAAAGAATGTGAAATGTGAGCCCGCTATAGAAAAGTGCTCTCTTATGCCAAATTGTCTGAGGATCATGGAGAGCAGAGGGGGGGAAAGGATTGCAACACTTAAATTTAACCTGGTCAAAAAGTCACCTAGGAATTGAGAATTTGGTTGTATTAATTGGTCAAGCCACTCATGTTTTAAAAATAAAATGCTGAAACACCATTTAAAAAAATTTTTTTTTTACATTACGCAACTGGCTTCTGGAATATATGGGGGGAAATCAGAGTAAGTTCAGGAGTCCAGATTTGCAACTGACACATAATTATCACTGCTGAATTTTGTTCCAGTGGTGGCAGGCAGTAAATTTACAGTCCTCACGGCCACCAATCAAGGCTCCATTCCCACCTGGGCTGGCAAACAATCTCTCTCTCTTCTGGGCACTTGTGCACCCCTATTGCATGCCACTAACTCTGACAACAGTCTGAGTAAAGTTTACAGTTAGATAAACTGATAAGCCCTGAGGGTGGGATTCACAAAGGTACTTAGGCACCTGAGTCCCATTAATTTCAATGGGAATAACTAAGACTGTTGTCGTCATTCCATGTTTTTGGAGCAAACACCACAAAGATGTGTCTCTTCTATAAAGACTGGTCTTAGTTTACCTTGAGAAAAAATACTATTGGAGTTTATACTAAATAATTTGGAGCGTTTTCTGCAAGTCCTAGAAACAGGACCACGTTGAGGCTACATTCAGGACTAGCGAGAAAACAATTCTTTGGCTGATGATTAATTTGGATTCTGTGCTCCTTTGGTTACTGGTGTATTAGTTACTTTTGCAGACAGCCAACACAAGCTTGACATGGATGAACAGCTTACCAACAAGAACGACTGGAGGTTTCTTTAAAGTCCTTCAGGAGTTTGCTAAGAACTGGATGGTGATGCTGGTATTAGCTGGTTATGAGCACAACATTAATTTCTCTTGGGAAGATAGAATAGGGTCAAACTAGAGCCACGTGAAGGCCAGTGTTTGGTTCATTTACCCCACTGAACTCTACTATACCCATGAGTAAAGTGAATTAGAGCGGTCCACTTTGGAGCAATGTTGACACTGATGATATTTCAGAGCCTTGCAAACACGTTTACTACAAAACTAGCAGCTCTTGGGCCAAATGCTCAGTGCTGTAAATGGGCATAGCTCCATTGCAGGGAGAGGGCAAGTCAATGAAGACTGACTGATTTACACCAATTGAGGATCTGGCTCTCGAGTTTAAAAAGAAAAAATGGAAAAAATGACCATGTCTTACCTGCAGCATTCCCAATTGCAACCTGTAGAAAAAATTGGCTGCAGTAGGAGTTGATACAATTAGTAGTCTCCGTTTCTCATAAAACTGATCCAAGAGGGCCGCTGCAGTTCTCACAGCAACATTAATATTCATAGCTGGAATTAAAAAACAAAAGCCGTGGAGCTCCCAGAAACAGACCCTTTTCAGACTTCAGCAGGCACAACTATTCAGCTGGACAGGCATGCCCTGAGAGGTATGCAGGGGCTGGGTATGGATGTTAAAGGGCCAAAGTCAAAAGGTGCAAACCTGGTCCCACTGAAATCAATGGGAGTTTTGCCATAGGCTGCAGTGGGGCCAGGATTTCAAGCAGTCCCCCTCTCTCTCTAAGGCTTTATCTAAGCTTGGAGCTGGGGGTGTGATTTGCAGCTCGAACAGATGTACTCGTACTTGCTCTCATCGAGCGAGTGCTCTCAAAATCGCAGCCCGGGCAGCAGTGAGCAGGGCTAGCTGCCCCCGACTACAAACCCACCTGGACCCCGTGGGTCTGTACTCCGCACTGCTAGCCCATGCTGCTGCTCACCGCTGCATGGCTACATGACTATTTTTAGCTTGCTAGCTGGATGAGAGCTAGCACAAGTATGTCTCCAAGTGTAGACACAGTTTTAGTGCCACCCAAAGCTGTGAAAGCTTGTTTAACTTTTACTGCAACGAAGAAGATCAGGTTCCTCAGTAAACAGAACTAGCATATAGTGCTCCCTCCCCACACAAAAGAAACCGTAGGTAAGGAAGAGTGAACCTGACAATCTCTGCACCTGAGGTCCAGCTTCTATCGTGAGTACAATAATGGAGCCAAGGCTAAGAGAAAATACTTTCTAAACATCGAGAGAGTAAATGGACCATGAAAGACAAGCAGCATGGAGTTATTGGGGGGCAGGGGGAGTCTTGCAAGATGAACAACATTGGTGAGGGAAGGGGGTTGTTTCAGAATAAGAAAATAAGTGGAAAAGTGGTAGGTGTAATAAACTTTAGCTTTTAGTATTGAGCATTTGAAACAGTCAGAGAATATATGTGCCAAATTAGAGCCAATCAGCTTGGCTAATGAGCACTGTCGTGACCTGAAAACTGTCCGAAGGACCATAAATAAGGGTAATTATAGACAACAAGGTAGCTAATTGGCGGTTAAAGATTTTTAGTGACCCTCAGCAGGGGATGGCTGCAGGAGTTGGCACAGGATTCTATCATATTTAACAGCTTCCGCAGTAACAATCTGGATGAGGACATGCAAGTAGCACATTAATTAACGTTAGAGATGCCACTAAACTGTGCTAGCATGAACCAGTGTAATGGCATCTAGAGAGATTAGAATTATGGACAGAAAATAAGATAAGATTCAGCTGGGGAAAATGTAAGGCAATACATCTAGATAAAAAAGACATGAAACACAGACCTACAATAAGAATAGAAACCAGGAAAGAGTCATGTTCACACAGGGTGAGGGGAGATAAGGAACAGCAGACTAGATCTGCATTTGCAAAGTGATATGATAGCAAAAATAACCAGTGCAGTTTTGAGTTGTATACAGAGGCACCACATCATGGACGGAAAAAATTTAGGTTGAGCAGTAGAAATATTTTTTCCTGATGGCAAGATCTCTCAGATTGTAGAATAGTTTTGTTTGGAAAATGGTGGAATCCTGATTGCTTGAGGGATCCAGCATTTGGCCTGGACAAAACATTGGAGAACGTGATCTAATTTGGAGAATTATGTGAAGATACTCCTCCCTGAGTTTTTAAAACACAAGTTAATACTGAGGACTGCACAATGCTGGGCACGTTTCTATAGCTTAAACAGAACTTATTTGAAAGAGTCTTTAGGAATCTATTATTCATTCTATTCCCTGAAGCAGTAATGGAGAAATTTTGCCCCTAAGCCAGCAAAGCATTATGTAGAATGCTTTTTAAAGCTGTCAGATTTCATGATTTTGGATGAAATTTTCACTCGTGCATGAGTAACTCTGGTGTCTAAGTTATGTGCCTAAGTCACTTAGGTGATTTTTTAAATTTCACCCTCTGTAGTTAATGTGGTTTCAACTGGTCATCAGTTTGTTTTCCATTCCCTTTTTAAAAAACTGTTGTGAAATGTTGGGTGCAGTTAAACAGTTGCTGCAATGTTCTACTTTAGTGCTGTCTGTAACGACTCCAGAATGCAAAGCCTGTAAAGAGCTTTGAGATTAAAGGTACTATATAATTGTAAGACACTATCCTCATCCAAGGATAACGTTGCAAAAGGAGGCAAATGATGTGTGGGAAGAGGAAAGGTAAAATATTGCACTTGTTATTTCTAATGGATAAAAAAAAAATGTGGCTTTACCCTCCCACTCTCAATCCAGTAAAAATCACCACCTATTCCAGATGCCACGTGGGATCCAGTTTGTAAAATCTGCCTGGGCCCAGTGTCAGTAGTAGAATGTAGGGCATTCAGTAATCCAATGAGCCTGGATAATCAATTTTATCGGCAAAGAACTGGTATCTAAAGAGCACTGTGGAATGAGAACTAGAGGAGAAAGAAAGAAAACTCAAAAGCCAGAGTAAGAAAATCTGTTCACACTGATACCGGTGGAAGAAAAAGAAGAGAGAGTCAAACTTACAAAAAGATGTGATAGAACTGATGCGAGGGGAATAAGAAGCTTTCAGGTAATTAACCACAGAGCTTGTTGGCTTCTCTCTGTCCTCTCCAATACACAATATGCTCCAAAGCATTACCAAGAGACTTGTGAAAAATGCTACAGTTGTATATTCGTTAGCAGAAGTATCCAGGTTGATTCTGTACACACCCAGGGCCAGCCTTTGAACAATGGACAGCATCTGTGCCATACACATAAATCATGCACCTGTGTGCAGTGACATAGGCAAATTCTTTGTGCAATAAGTACAAGCAATCCCGTTCGCTGACCTTTCAGGTGGTAAGAAAGTACTCACGTACGTGTACAGGTTGGCTCCGTTCCTGACCAGCCTAAATTGTACTGGCACACTCTGGCTGGGCTTCCCTGCAGCTCATATCCACCAATGCAGGAAAACTCACAGGTGACACCATAGTTATCTCCATCACCTGTACATTTGATGTAGCCATTTTCTGGGGCATTCAGTTTACCACAGCGCCTAACTTTAAATACAAAAAAGAGAGAACATCAACTAATTCCCCGTCTCCGGAGCAGTGCTACTAATGAAATCATATTGTACTAATATTAAGGTGACATTCTGGCTCGCTGCTTATTATTAGCTTTCAAAGAGAACCCAGCACTTATTTCTTTTTTTAAATATGAATCTAGCTATTGATTCCTGGATCGTTTATGCATACATGCTAGTTTATATATTAGTAACATGGGATTGTGGAGGGGAAGGGCAGTTGAAGCCCAGGTTGTCAGAGACCCACAGCTTTCAACTCCGTGACAGAAGCAGCTGCTCTCCCTGACAAATGTCCTAGAGTTTGTCAGATGGCAGCCCTGTACAGATCTGACTCACCTGTTGGTCAACAACAACTAGATATTAGGGGAGGCATGGACCTGGGAAGGCCTAGATAATGGGAGGAAGTGGGCAGGGGAAGCATGGGCAGAGGAGGAGGCACAGATTTGAGAAGCAGAGCTGGAGGGCAGGGGCTGGTCAGTAGAGCTCCTATCTGTCTCCTAGACCCCCACTGCTCATCTGACCCCTAGATCCGTCCCCAGAGCTCAGTTCACTGGCTCCCTAACTTCCCTCAGTTGATTCAGGCATTTTCAAATTGTATGAGACAGAATATTCTTCCAGTGGGAAAAGTTCTCTCTCTCTCTCTCTCACACACACACACACACACACAAATACAGAAAGACTGGCTGTCACTTGGATCCTTACATAAGTATTAACTGGTTTTGTTTACACAATTTGACACTGTTCTTACCTCTGACTTTAACAAGAAATTTGCAAGTGCCTTTGTTTTCTGCTCTGTCATACACAGTGTATTGGATCTTGTGGTCACCTTCTGAAAAATGTGACCCAGGGGATGGGCCTTTCAAAATCACACTAAAAAATGAAATAAAATAGACCGGGTGTTCAGAAATTAAGTTAAGGTTTGTCCAGTAGGAAAATATTAACAGCCTTCGGATGGAAAGCCCTTCTGTCACTGGGGAATGTTCAGATTGCCTGGCTGTGCTGAGAGTTTGTCGAGTGACAGAAAACAAGAGGAGGATGAGTGGCAGAGCCCACAATATTTAAGAGGTAAAGTCGCAGCAGCCTGGCTACTCCTAGCAAAGTTACCCACTACTGCTAACAGCTTAGTGTAGACAAAGGTAGTGTGACTCACATCGCTGTAAGACAACTGTCAATGGCATTTTATTTATTTATTTAAATTTCATGTAACAGTTAAACAAGGCATGAGTTTGTTTCTTTCCATGGAAACAAAAATACCTGGATGGAGAATCTAGAACTGAGCATCATTCATTATAGCAGGATAGTTGGTTGTACAGGATTTGAACATCAGTCAGGGCTAGTAGAGTACCACTGTTTGTTTGTTTGCTTGCACTGTTGTTGCCGTGTTGGTCCTAAGATATTAGCGAGACAAGATGGGTGAGGAAATATCTTTTATTGGACCAACTTCTGTTTGTGGAAGGTATAAGTCTTCAACCTACACAATGCTCTGTGTAGCTCCATAGCTTGTCTCTCTCACCAACAGAAGTTGGTCCAATAAAAGATATTACCTCACCCACCTTGTCTCTCTCATTGTTTGTTTTTAAAAAGCCATCTGTTAACACTGCAGGTTACCTCTCTGTGCCAGACTATACATACAAAAAGGGTGGGAGGAATCAGGATTTAATCTCTCTCTCTTTGTGATGGGAAAGGCAGGCATCCCATTGCAGGCTTCAGCTCAGCTGCTCATTTCCAACCAAAGCGTATGTCAAGAGAGTTCTAAACTCTCAAGGCAGAAACTCATCGACCAGGGCCAGACTAAGCATGGTTCAAGAAGCTTCAATCCACTCAGGGCCATATTTTTACCTCAATAGAGTCCCTCTCATCCCTCCATATGCAGAAATTGTGAATACTTGCTGCCTGGAGCGCAGAGGACAAGAAGCCTTGAGATTGAATAAACATTTCTTAATCACCTGTTAGGCAAGTCCCCTGGTAATGAGCCTCTGAATGTTATGCTTCCAGCTGAACAAATGGGGCTTAAGGTGGCGCCTGAATCCAGGGTTCTTGCATGGCAGCTTAGTTTCATCAGACCTTGAACCATCTTACCAGCACAGTAAACAGTTTTGCTAACCCCAACCATTCAAAAACCGTGAGTCAGGCTTCAAAGTCATGAGACTGACTTAAAAATAATCTTATGATTTTTTTAGATAAATTTTGGAGGGGGAGCATTATTTACTTTCTGGTTTTAAAGCCTTTAGGGTGCACTCGGGTCACATTTCTCTACAATAATTAGGGCTATAAACTTTCATTAAGAAAAAACTGAGATACTCACAGACTCACCTGGCTCCAGGAACCAAGACTTTAAGAAAAGCAGCAAATATCACAAGACTTGCAGTAAAATCACAAGAGTTGACCACAGAAATTCTGAAAATGCATATGTCCTTCACAGAAAGTTTCCATAGAATAATAGCTATTTCACTGGATTGGGAACAGTTATTGGTCCCATTACATTGGATTATACAGCTCCTATTTTTATCATGTGACACCATTTCACTGGGAGTGTTTGTGTGTGTGTAGGAGACAGGGAGCATTATTAGTAATTTCCTCATTCTGACACCGAACAACAGATAGGCCAAAGTTCTTATTTTAGGATGAGAGCTTCTTTAGTGGCTCTTAACATCACAGTTCTTCTTTTGCAATCACAAGCAC
>NW_020664375.1:184937-197550 GCF_002925995.2 Terrapene triunguis
ATTTAAGTAAAATCGAATTACCCTCGTAGTGTAGACATACCCTAAGTGTGAAATCCTAGCCACACAGAAGCCAATGGGAGTTTTGCCCTATGTTACTTCCTTAGGGCAATGACATTCCCCACCTATCTCCTTTAATGATGGCTAATGTTGCATTTGAATTGGGGCTACTAATAGTGAAGTCTTTGTTGTTTTTTGTCTTTCTGTGGCTGGTTACTGAGTTTCCTTTGTAGCCATTGCCCAGCATTTTGGGATTAAAGGCACCATATAACTAAATAAAATACCACGTAAATGATGGAAGAAGGAGCAGGACAGTGTTTAGGATACTCATGTTTTAAGTATCCAATTCATCAGGAAGAAGATTCCATCATTAAGCAGCAGAGGACACTGGTTTGTATGAACAAGCATGAATTTTCACTTTGTTAAGACAACAGTCACCAGAAAGGTTATTGTCTGTGGCTACTTCAATAGCCTTTAAGCATTTATACATACACACACAGACACAGACACACACACACACAAAAAACCCCACCAGATCACACCAAACAAACCTCAAAACGATCCAGCTGACTACAGCAGGGCACTCCAACTTTGCCCACTGAGGCCGCACTTACAGACTGCCAGGGCCTGAAAGCCATATATAGGACCTGATCCAGCAGAGTTCTTAAGCGTGTGCTTGAAGTTATGCACATGCTCGAGTGCTTTGCTCTTTTATCTCTAATTTGCACTAGGACCAGGTAGTGCAAATTGCAATCACCCTCTTATTTAATAGGAGAATGCCATGTGCAGAGATTACAGGGCCTAGTATCTAATGCTCTATCTTGAATCAAGCAGCTCCAGGATTTACTCCACTCTCCCAATACCCTAGTATACCAGTTGCATCCAACCCGCGGTTACATATCATAGGATATTAAAGAGGCACCATGGCATGGGATAAAATAGATTTTCAGTCATCCTCTGAATCTCTTTGCTGACATGGCATATGAACTGGTTTATTTAAACCATTTATTAGGCATTTCTGACATTAAGGCTATTTAGTAGGTGGACTGATCTTGTTTGGAAGGTTTCTATCCTGTTGGGGAGGGAGGCAGGCATTTAATGAAAAATTTGGAGCTGCTCAACCATGATTTTCCTCAGCTACTTTCTCATACTTTATTAGTGCTTCTTGGCTACTAGGTTGTAGCAGCAATGGTACTTGACTCCGCCTGTGCTTTAATGACGGCTTCAGAACAAAAGGTCAGTAACATTCTACTGAATAAATGCAGCCTGTTGATCTCAGTGGAAAAGGGATGAGGACAAGTTTTCAAAGAGCCTGCGGCTTTCTGAACTCCTACACTTCTGACATGGGCCACCTTGCACATTTAAAAGGTTTGTTGACCACTTGTTTCTCTGGCTTGTTAAAGGTTTAAATGTATTTGTTTTGAGAGAGTGGGGGAGGCAAGGCCAGGGAAGGGAGGGATGGTAGAGAATACAAAAACCTAATACTCATCTGAGTACCTGTATGTAGTGGATAAAGATTTGGTGCCAAATAAACACTACTACTGACTGTAGATGTGATTAAAGATTGCTGTAGTTAATTCAAAATACTTATTCCATGTAAAAAGCATGTAATGGAAAGAAGAATCAATAGATCTGAGTTATAACAAAAAAAACCCTGAACTTCCCCCCCAGAAAACATTATGCTGTATTTTAAATCATCATTCCATAATCCATGATCAGTGCCTTTAAATTATTAATTCAAAATGCAAGACCAATTTCAGACTCTCTCCGAATGGTTACTTAATTGTTGGTCTTAACCAGAGGTGAAAATAAGCCGGTTCTTGCCGGTACGCCATCCCGGACTGGCTTCCCCAGGCCAGCGATTTAAAGGGCCTGGGGCTCCCAGCAGCAGTCGGAGCCCCAGGCCTTTAAATCACCACCCGAGCCCTGCTGCCGTAGCCCTGGGGTAGTCGCAGTGGGGCTCCAGCGGTGATTTAAAGGGCCAGGGGGTCCAGGTGCCACTACCGCAGCGGTGCCCCAGGCCCTTTAAATCTCCACCAGAGCCCCGAGTCCTGGGGTAGCGGCTGCAGCCAGGAGCCCCCGGGGCTCTGTTGGTGATTTAAAGGGCCTGGGGCTCTGCTGTGGTAGCGGCAGCCAGAGCCCCAGGCCCTTTAAATTGACCCCGAGCCCAGGGGCTCCCAGCCACCTCTGCAGCTGGTAGCTCCGGTGGTGATTTAAAGGGCCTGGGGCTCCCAGCCGCAGCTACTGCAGCCGGAGCTCCAGGCCCTTTAAATCTTGATTTAAAGGGCCCGGGGATTTAACAGACTGCCTCTTTCCAGTTGAGGCCAGGCCCCTTCCGGTTGAGGCCCCCGCCCCCCTGCTCAGGACTCCGGTGTACCGGTAAGTCCTTTAAGTTACTTTCACCCCGGTCTTAACATTTCTATAGGATGTAACATAAAGGATGTAGTAGAATGGTGAAGGCTATTTACCACAACATCTGTTATACAGCTGGCTGAAAAATAAGAATTTTCAAAGTTTTGAGGTATTTCCATTTCCCAGGGACTGAAGTGGACTAATTTCCCCACAATTTGATAATATTTTCTATACAAAGTGGTTACTGCCATTCCTCCCCACCCCCTGAAAAACCTGGTTTCGATTGGACAAAAGTTTTCAAGGAATTCAAGTATTGTGTGAAAAAGTTCATTTAGAAAAAAGTCACATTTCATTTTTTTAAAAACCAGGAGGGGGGGGGGCAAATGTCAACCAGCTCTAGCCCACAGCTGGCAAATGTGCCCAGCCCTAACCCTATCCTGTTACCTCTTCCCAGTCCTGACCCTCACCCTAGCTTGAGACCTAGTAACCAACCCTAACACTAGCACAGAGCTATCATCCAGTCCTAATGGTAACTGGGCCCAAAAGCTGGTCTTAAACCTAGCCCCAAAACATCCAAGATTCCCAAACCTAAATTTGGCCCATGGCTACTCCCTGTCTGTAAGCCTACTCCCAGCCTGGGGCCAGCCACCAACCCCAAACACGAACCCCACTAGAAAGTAGAGCTGGTTGAGAAACTGGGGAGAGGAAGGGTGTTGTGGGGGAAAAAAATGTTTTTTTTCCACTTCTCAGGGTTGGTAAAGGACACATATTTTGTTCCTCATAATTCTTTCTGAAATTTTTTAATCAACATTATTTTCTAAACCAAACTTTTCTTAACATTGTTACCAAACTTTGCTGCACTTCGGTAACTATTTTGATGATTCCAATAAAACTTTTACTTAATCATTTTGATAAAAATGTTGCAAACATAAATTTTGTGAAAAACAAAAACATTCCAAAAAAGTCAAGAGTTTTTCCTGGAAGTTTCATTAGTGAGAAAGACCGTTTTCAACTAAAGACTTTTCACTCATTAAACTTCCAACTGCTCCAACCTGTTGTTATTGGCCCAAGAGAGGAAGCTGTAGGAGCACATAAGTTGGGTTTTTAAAGTTTATTTTCTAGTGCAAAATGAGCTGCTTCATCATGAAGAACCATCAGAACATATGTAACCCACACACCTCCTGGGTGTGGTGTTCTGTCCCATCTAGTTGCACAGAGAGAGAGAGAGAGAGCGCGAGCGAGCTAGCTAGCTCTCCAGCCTTAGCTAAGATCCAGTTGGCTTTTAGCTCATGCAGTAGAGGCTCATGCACTAAACTCCAGAGATCCCAGGTTCGATCCCGCCCACAACTGGGGTCTGTCGGTATTACACATACAATGGGCCAAACTCTGTACTCGGTTACACCTTTGCAATTTTGAGCCAGGGAGTAAGGGACCAGAATAAAATTTTAACAAAAGAACAAAAATCAATACAATACTGACAACACATCCCATTGACTTCAGTGGGGTTTGTGGGTACTCAATATCTCTGAAAATCAGAGGGTTTCTATTTAGGAGCCTAAATACAGATTTAGAAGCCTAACTTTAGGTTCAAAAATATTGGCACGTGTGTTTAAAACGAGTCAGAAAAATATAACCACCACCTGAGATTTAAAAGTCTTGTTTTGCTAATAGCTGATCTGTGTCTGGTGCTACTTTTAAATGCCAGTTATTTTATTTTAAATATGACAGCAGGGTTACAGCTTGTTCTCTGGGGTGGAATAGACTAAACCTGACCTTTCGTTCTTTCCCAAGGTTACTGCTGAACATGCATGTGGCTTTGGATAAATGAACACCTTGCAGTCTGCAGACTAATTCTCACCCAAATGTAAATCCTATTTTGCTTTTTAAATGTTGAATTAATATGTTTAAATAAACAAATACATAGGCCAATCAGTGCAGCCCATCTCACTGAATAATATGAAATTAGCTCATGACTTCTGTATGTAGCTGCATTTTTAATATTGTACCCACAAGCTCTACGTGATTGCTGTTGCCAAGATTCAGTTACAGTTGCTTTGAGCTGGATAAATTTAAACAGTGAAGCTACAGTAACAAAGGGTGGAGCTAAACCTGACATTTTGCAAAAACACCATTAATTCAGGATTTTAAATATTTTTTGCACAGCATGGACCACATCTTAGTAGCAAGAGGATCCCACAGATACCTCCCTTCCCATTCAAAGTGGGGTGGATCCCACTTCCTGTCCCATTCGTGATCGCTTAATGCCCCCGGGGCACCTATAGGAATTGCCTTCATGAAAAAGTAACACGTAAAATGTCTCCCTTTGGTCTTCATTTCCTCTCTCCCTCCCACTTGTTCTATCCCTCTCAGCTGTAAACAAGGAGGAGAGACAGAACCATGGGACCGACCAGCTCTCTGCAGGCCACCAGCAAGTTCTTCACAGATCACAGTTTGGGAACATCTTTTCTGCACCGACCCTTCTCAGAGATCCCAACCACTGCTCGCTCCATCCCTCTTCTGTCTGTCGCTTGCTCTCCCCCACCCTCACTCACTTTCACCAGGCTGGGGCAGGGGGTTGGGGTGTGGGAGGGGGTGAGGGCTCTGGGGTGAGGCTGGGGATGAGAGGTTTGGGGTGCGGGAGAGGGCTCTGGGCTGGGGTGGGGGGTTGGGGTGCAGGGGGGTATGGCCTCTGGGCTGGGGGTGTGGGCTTCAGGTAGGGCCAGAAATGAGGGGTTCAGGATGCGGGAGAGGGCTCTGGGCTGGAGTAGGGGTGCAGGGGGGTGGAGGACTCTGGGCTGGGGCAGGGGATTGTGGTGTGGGGGTTGAGGACTCTGCCTGGGGGTGCGGGCTCTGGGCTGGGGCGGAGGGGTTCGGGGTACAGGAGGGGGCTCCGGGCTGGGGCAGGAGGTTGGGTGTGGGGGAGGGGGTTGAGGGCTCCAGCTGGGAGTGCAGGCTCTGGGGTGGGGCTGGGGATGAGGGGTTCAGGGTGCAGGAGCAGGCTCAGGGCTAGGACAGGGGACTTGGGGTACAGGAGAAGGTGCGGGGTCCCAGTGGTGTTTACTGTAGCTCCCAGGAAGCGGCCGCCGGGTCCCTGCAGCCCCTAGGCACATGGGCAGCCAGGAAGGCTCTGCGCGCTGCCCTCGCGCCCGCAGGTGCCGCCCCAGCTGCTCCCATTGGTCGCGGTTCCCGGACAATGGGAGCTGCTTAGCCGGCATTTGGGGTGCAGGCAGCAAGCTGAGACTCCCTGGCCGCCCATGTGCCAAGGGGCTGCAGGGACCCGGTGGCCGCTTCCAGGAGCCACACGGAGATAGAGCAGGCAGGGAGTCTGCCTTAGCCCGGGGCCCCTGCTGACCAGACTTTTAATGGCCTGGTCAGTGGTGTCAACCAGAGCCACCAGGGTCCCTTTTTGACTGGGTGTTCCCGTCGAAAACTGGATGCCTGGCAACCTTAACTTCATTAATAAGCACCTCACTAACCTGCACACTCCACGATTTGCACCCAAAACATGGGTGGGGGGACGGTGTCTCTCTTTACTGAACAGCAACGTGCTGCATTTAGGACTTAATTATGGCACTGTCTTACAGAATTACTATAGAACACATTCACATGCTGTGAAGTTATAAATATTGATAGTCTGCATTTGTTAAAGGAACATTTCAAGTACACGTGCTACACTGTCATTTGCAGTGAGATGCCCAGGTCAGCAGTGCAAATTGGTGAGGTCATAGAAAAGGTGATGACATTTCACCCTTCCCCCACCACACATAAAACCAACCCTGCAAAAGGGCCAGACTTGAATTTGCATATAAAACACAAGATAAACCACAAACTTAGTCTGAAGATAGACAGGCAGGAGCATGTATAAAATTGCAAGACAAAAAGTAACAGTAAAATTGAACAAAACCCCATGAATGTAAAGCCACAGCAGGGAGACTCCAATGTTGTTTCACCCGCTAAGCTAGACTGAGCCACAGGCATCTCTAGGAAAACCATAGTATCACACACACACACACACACACACATCATTAAAAACACAAATATTGCTCCAGCCATGAAATCAAATTGTTGGTGGCCCATTCAAATGGCTAAAGACCTGCACATCTGGGTGACTGGAAAGTGAGCCCTTATCAGGAGCTTCCCAAGAACATCAGCAGCAGCTGAGACACTGGCTATATCTTCTGATGAAATCTTATTAGTACAAAGGAGAATTATGTAAACGGGGCTGAAAATGTATCCTAGCCTAATGTAACTTTTCCCGTCAGAAAAGCCTGTCCTCATTTCCCCAGAATTCACTGGGAGTCCATGACCCCAAGATGCAAAAGTAACCGAGGAAGTCCCACCATACTGGTTAGTTCTGATTCTCTTCTAGGCTTAAGATGTTGTGTCTGTGACACAATGCCGCAGGTACAAGATGCTGCTGAGGAAGGACAAATAATTACAACAGGCTTCATAGACATTAAGGTCAGAAGGGACTATTATGAGCATAGCACCGGCCATAGAACGTTACTCAGTAATTTCTTCATCAAGCCCTTAATTTCTGTCTGAGCTACAGCAAGTATTTTAGAAAGAGATCCCATCCTGATTTAAAGTGATGAAGAATCCATTATACCCCTAGGCAAATTGTTCCAATGCTTCTCTAAAAGACACTCTATTTTCTCACTGACATGGATGCAGTAGCCATGTTTCCAATGCATTTAAAATATTTTAGCATTAACAGGCTACGAAAGCTTTAAATCTAGGCTCCCTAGGAAGTGCAAACCTCATCTTACTTACCAACACAGGAGGCTGGTCTGCCACTCCAAACTTTGTTGTCCATACATGTTACTGTCCGGTCTCCTTTTAGCTGGTATCCTGGGGAACAGTAATACTCACATCTTGAGTTAAAGTACGCGCCGTCTATGCACTTGAACCCCCCATTAGTTGGCATGGACAGCGTTGGACACCGTATTTCTGTAAAAGAAAACAAATGCATCCAGTATCTTCTGTTTTGCCATTCTAGAGGAGTGGGGGGGAAACAGATGTGCAGTACTGTATGTGAACAAAACATGGTTAGGATTTTTTCAGTCAGAGCAAGTGAAACCATTCATATGATTTTCCCTCCTCAAACAGACTTCAAATTTGGCTATCATACAGCTAAGTTAGCCCAATGGAATGAAATTATTTTAAGGAAAGGCCAGCTGCCCACTCCCTTCTTTTGTCAAAATGTTTTCGCTCACAAACTAATGGTGGGCCCATTCAACCTGGTGACATTCAAATTTTGCAAAATGACATACAATTAACAGTGCAGCTAGAATTAACTACCCACAGTATTTTAATATGTTTGCAAAGGGGAATTCTTATAACCCCTCAGTTTCAGAAAGATTTCTACAGACTCAGAGCCCACCTATTCCATGAAGCATTCCTGCCTTTAATGCCTCTCTTCACTCTGTCTTCTCACTCCTCTATAATGCACCTGCCATGATTTGAGACTGCAAGCTGCTCTGCCTTCAGCTATTTGACACAGTCCACCTATCACACAGCACCATGTACATCACAGGGGCTATGTAAATAATGTCTGAAACAGGTGCAGCTAAGTTAGCTACGGCTTCACAAAGACATATTTATTTTTAAATTCAAAATATGAATGACAGCCCAAAGATAAACAGAGTTAACTCTAAGAGCAGCTCTTATCAGTTAAGTTTCTCCCCATCCCAGCACTGACATTAAATATAAACGCTACTCACATAGACATTAGATATTAGACAGAGATGAGTTTATCACACGAACAGTGATACATGTGCACACATACACACACAAGTATGATCTACTCACGTTTACACAAAACTTTCCCAGACCAGCGTTTGTTTGACTGACAAATAAGCTGTTGAGGACCATGCAGTTCATAGCCTTTCTGGCAACGGATATCACATCTCGTCCCCAAGACATTTTTGTAATATTCTCCTTGAGGTGTTCTGCAGTTTGCATTACCATGTTTCACCTTAATGGGAGAACACCAAGGCGTTTCTGGCAAAGAGAATGGAAAAACAAACACAGAACACACACATTTTACTAAAGACTTATTAGCTTAAGTCACACTTGCAAAGTCATTATGTTTGTTTGATGTTGTAGAGAGAGTTTATTAAAAAGGAAAATGTAAAAAAGCACATGCAGAGATGTAAGTTCCTGGCCTGATCCAGCAAGGTGCTAAACATATCACAGTGTCAGGCCTTTAAAGGTGAGCTGTTCCTGCCTGTTACAAATTAATGAGGGTTTCTATTAAATTGGGTGTCTGAATGTCATGCTGGTGGAATAAGTGTGCCACCATGTGGACAGTTTCATGATCACCAATGTATTTATGTTTTAATACCCCACAGAGGATGCATTTACCTGCCCTTGGTCACAGAAGCTGGCAATTGAAATGCAAGTTCAATCCCAGTGAAGCTTTATCTTTATATGTGGCATAATTTTATTTTCCTTACTCTTGTCTTAATACCCTTTCATTCAAAACTTCCTTCAGGACCATCAGATACACACATATCAGGGCACCATAGAAACAGACATGGCTGTTGGTGAACTCCATGAAGGCTCAAGCTCCCTTTTATGAAGGGCATTATTATATACATCATACTACAGAAATGTCAAGTTTGGTTGCTTGGACACAAGAAGGAGAGATCCTAGGCATATGTGTAGGTGTTTCACTTGTGCTGAATGAATTTCCAGTTTCCATCTCGGGTGTCAGACTGAGCCAAAACTCAACAGCAAGCCAGGATAACACTTCTCTCATGGCCCCATCAGTTCCACAATATTTAAGATATCACTTTAAATATGCTAATTTTCTCATCCCGATTATGAAGAAAACCTAAATGTGGATGGGTGCAGTGTTGTCTTTCTTACTAAATCTGTAGATCTGTCTGTCCAGGTCTGACAAATTGAAACAAAAGCTCTTAGAGAGTTAAGAACTAGCTTCATTCATCCTGAGTGGGTGTTAACTCACAGTCTCCAAGTACAATGTATGCACTCAGGCACTGGGTTTGAATGTCAGCCAGTATATGCACGTTTTATGTGTTTCAAGGTGTGCTTATGTTAATTGATGAAATATACACTCAGTCTTGCATTATTGCTTATTTCTATCACAAGTGTACGTACACACACAAATGGAAATGGACCCAAGATGCAAAGTTCATATCCAGATCTTAAACTGTTCCAAAATCTGAAGAGTTTGGATCTGGGGTTTTGGTTCAGACTCATCTTTAAAATATGCCAGCACTGGTCCTGAAATGTGGCACTCATCCACCAGCAATTCTATACAATCATTCAGGAAGGAAAGAATACTTTGCCCAAATACAATTTAGGAATGGAGGTGCAGAGATCCCATCAGAGAGGCACCAAGCTGATGAGAAACAGGGTAGAAGGCCCAAGCAGCCAATAATCCTGGGCTGCTCCAAGTTGTGCTGGGGATTGGGGCCAGAACAAAGGAAACACAAAAATGTCTGAGAGTCATCTTTTCCCCAGCCCCAACCCATTCCAGCACCTTGCACACAAATGGAGGAACACAGAAAACTGGCCTGAAATATGTGCTTCATCTTCCTCTAAAGCATCCAATAAAGCATAGGTTAGACATGAGAATCAAGGGATTACAGGGACTGCCAAATCAGAGCAGAGTTGGCATTTGGCCACGATACTGGGATTAACAACCATACTTAACTATTGCAAAAAGGGGGTGTGTGTCTTTAATGACTATAGGTGGTCAAGGCTATAAATATACGTATTCAAGAGAAATCCTCCATCAGCAAAGCTTCCACTAATACCATGCTGGGGCACTGGTTCAGTACGCACACTGAGGTGTGTCAGCTACAAACCTTTCCTAGGCAGCCAAAACTACTTTTCTGGGGTCGTGAGGAGCAACAAGTGAGTTTTCTGAGGGGGTCTTCTATCCAAGTAATACCTAAGGTGACTCTGCTTAACTCTGGGATTTGACAAGGACACCACTTAAGGAGGTAAGAGTGTAGGCCAAAAGGAAGACAAGCACTGAAATGTCACACCACATGCAATATTCAGAAGGTATATAATGAGCCTTTATGGGGTCTGGGAGGGTTTCCAGAACCTCATGCCTAAACAGTGGCAAAACCACAAGAGTCATCTAAAAGTAGTCTTTCACAAATGGAATCAGTTTCACAGATATTTATTATTGGCTCTGTCGATTAATTTCATCTCCACATTTCAAATGTCTTTCCTCATATTTGGGATCAATTCCATGAACATATTTAATGTGCTCTTATTTCACATACCATACATGTTGTAGTTTTTATTCAGTGTATAATTCCTCTACATAAAATGGTTAGATATTTTTACATCTCCCCCAGTGGAAATTTAAACTTCCACATTAATTCTACTGTGCTGTTACTAGAACCACAGAAACAGCATTGGACAGTGGAGAGACTGAGAATGGAAAAGCGTGTGACTGCCAGGGTTTTAGTTTATTTCACAAAAAGCATTTTAAAGTAGCACAGCCTGTTTCTGAAGTTGTTTAACTCAGTGACATACTTATGTTCTCTTACAGAACTGCATCATCCACATGGCTATTTTTGGTGCACTAGCCGGAGTCCTACTAACACATGTCTATCTACTCGGGCTGGGAGGCCCACTTCCAGCTGCAGTGTAGATGTACCCTTAAGGGCCTGGATCAAAGTGGCTTTTGTGCTGTGGTGAACAAAGAAATACTGCACTCTGGAGGCTTTTTCTTCTCATGGGAACCCCAGGTAGAGCAGGCATCTTACATGTCAGTTAGGGAAGAAGCATTCTTCTTGACAGCAGCACTTTCCAAAGTGTCTGTCAGCACTGTCCAAATGCTGGTTTGGGATCAATGTTCCTGTAAGCTCAGCATGCAAAATGCAGAGGGGCTTTTTAATACAATGGGGCTTATTGGTTGATTAGGCAGTTGAACAGAGGGGTCACCAGGGAAGAAGGGAACTCTTAGCTAAGTTATTGGGAAGGAACTCAGTAGAGATGTTTCCTTGGAAGTCTGAGTTGGTTGAAAAACATCCAGATGAGCATGGAGGGTTTGGCATGTGGCCAATCCACGGCAAACAAACTACAGGGTTTAATTTGCAGACAGCACTGTGAACTGAAAATCTGCTGGGTTTACATAGCTCTGCTTAAGATGCACATACACACCATGCCATGCTAGGCATGTACTAATGTACATTTTTCAAAAGGCATGCATAATGGTTAGTATATTTGATACTCTGAAATTTTTACAAGGAGAAATGGTCCATAACAAAACCCGGGATATGAACACCCTCACATTTTGGTGAACTTCTGATCCAGATCCAATCTTAGCAAATCAGGTCCATATCTGTTTTTTTTTGTTTGTTTGTTTGTTTGTTGTTGTTTTTATGTGACCTGCTTGTCAACTCAAATAAATGCAAGCAAGTTAATACAACTTAGGTCTTCTCAGCTTCATGCCTTTGATTTTTGGATCTGAGTTGTCTAATCTGCTACTAAAACTCACATTAGAGCTTCCAAATTCAATACAGTTTTTAATATTTGTGTAAATAAACCACTGTGTTTCACATGCCACTGTGACATCCTTGCAGCCATTGAAATAATTTGTTTTGGATCACTTTTCTAAAAGAGAGTTCCTAGACAGAGTCTACATTTTGACCACTAATCCACAGTCCAGTCGGCATTCATTTATCTTTACTGAATCACTTGAATTCTTTGTTTAAGTATCCACAGAGGATTAAATGTTAAAGATAAAGAACAACACATTTACCATATAAAGCTATGGGAAAATAATTTTTTTCTGATTATACTTTTAAAGCAGGATTTTCACACTGGGATACACTTTCGGGGGGGAACAGGGGAGCAAAATAAATATTTATAAAAACGTAAAATAGACAGTATTTTGTACCTTCTCCTTTGGTACTCATAAGTAGCTGATATATTTGCATGCGTATCCTTGTGTAAAAATCGTTTTTTATTCTCGGTCTAGTACTAACATTAAGCAAAGCTACATTAATGCCCAATACTTCTACGTTACCACAACAATGCAATACAGTGTCTTCTTGCATGTCCATTAGGGTTACCATTCGTCCGGATTCCCCCGGACATGTCCGGATTTTTGAGCTAAAAATAGTGTCCGGGGGGAATTTGTAAATGTCCGGACTTCCCCCCGGACGCTAACAGGGCAGCTGGCCGGATGCTGAAACTTACATGAGGCTCCGACAGCCAGACACAGCCCCTCCTCCGCTCCCCTGCAACAGAGATCAACTCCCTCCCTCCC
>NW_020664375.1:202550-238398 GCF_002925995.2 Terrapene triunguis
GCCAGGGGGCTTACCCTGGCGGGCCACGTGCCAAAGGTTGCCGATCCCTGGCATATGGACTTGTGAGTCAGGAGTCCCGCATTCCATTCCCAGCTGTGCCACTCACTGACTGTATGACACTGGAAACGCCACTTCACTTCGGTCTTAGTTTCCCCATCTATAAAATGAGAAATATGTTTCTGTATCTCACAGGAGTGCTGAGAAGGTTCATTACTTAATGTTTATTCATTGTTTGGCTATAAAGTGCTAAATAATGTTATTACAGCAGTAATAAACATGGATTATTTTAAGAGGAAGGGGGAACACAATGCTACATTAAAAATACATCTATGGAATGCTTTATATTTTGGTGGTGTCTTACCAAAACTGGCTGCAGCTCTCATTCCAGCTGAGTACAGGTAAAAGCCACAACATCAGACTATTTTAACAAGAAACTATCATCAAGATTAATCCATGGACTCTGATGATCATAGGATTTGCTTTAGGAAAAAATTACTTCTTATTCACAGAATAATCACCATGTTTAATATTTGAGGAAGAGAGCCTACTGTTTTATATATTTTATTAGATCAGTGTTTTCCAAACTTGGGACGCCGCTTGTTTAGGGAAAGCCCCTAGTGGGCCGGGCCAGTTTGTTTACCTGCTGCGTCCGCAGGTTCGGCCGATCGCGGCTCCCACTGGCCTCAATTTGCTGCTCCAGGCCAATGGAGGCTGCTGGAAGCGGCAGCCAGTACATCCCTCAGCCCACTCCACTTCAAGCAGCTCCCATTGGCCTGGAGCAACGAACCGCGGCCAGTGGGAGCCGTGATTGTCTGGACCTGCAGACGCGGCAGCTAAACAAACCGGCCCGGCCTGCCAGGGGCTTTCCCTAAACAAGTGGCGTCCCAAGTTTGGGAAACACTGTATTAGAGCATAACATTTAAATAGATTTAAATTCAGGCCAACAGAAAAAGATTTGTAATGACTGCCCCCAATAATCCAACAGTCTGTACTTGATAAAGAAACACAAAGAAGCATTTGGCAAAACATTTCAAAAGGAACTGAAACAATAAATTGGACCAATATTTTGATACAGTCAAACATACCGACCCTATTATTAAGAACAAGGAATAAATGATATAGGATCAATTCATGAAACAATCAGACCTTTGTGTGTAAACTGTCAAGCCTAAGTAAACAAGGCACTTAAAAACTACGTTTACCCACTTGTGCAAAAACGTCCTTAAAGCATTTTATTTTAAATACATTTTGTGAAATAGACTTTTGCTATACAAACTGTCAAATACACTTAAAATGTTCTAATTGTGATCCTGCCCAGGGATCAGCAGTTAGGCCCTGACTCAGCACACTACGTTGGCTCCAGTTCATCAAAGCACTTAAACAAGTGCTTCATTTTAAGTATGTGAGGTCTTCAGTGGGACTACTCGCAGTTAAGTACTTTGCTGAACAGTGATGGAGTCACGCATCTGGTAAAATGTTCTGCTGAACAGGGGCCTACGCACATGATTAATCTTATTGACATCAGATGGAGCATATGGACAGTCCCACTGACTTCAGTGGCACTTCTCACATGCTTTGTTGGTTTGGGGTCTTACTGCAGTAATTGACAAAGTAAGGTAGAAATTAGGAGATTGCGACCACATTGCTGAACCAGTAGGCAATACAATAAAGGGCTCACATTCACAAACAGTGCACAATATATATTTTGGACCATTTCTTTATAAACAAACAAAGTACCATGCCAAAACATGCAGGGATGTAGGTAACACCACATTCTTTGTATTACTTCTCCAGAACCATTTAATTATCCCCACATATGTGTCATACCCTTCATCTATTACCTGCTAGTGAGGTACGCAAGAATTTATGGTGTGTGCGTGTGGAAAAGCCACAACCAGTCTGCAAATGTGATTAGCTAGACAGGATCTTCCTAAGAGATTGTCTGGTTCTTGGCAGAAAGAAGAGGAAGGATGTCAGATTGCGGAGGACATTTCAAGAGGACTTTCCTGTCTCTCAGTTTATTTAGAAATTCACCTTCTCTGCTACAAGATTCCCTTGCGCATGGCAGACCACCAAGCCAATACTGAGCTGCTTGCTCAGGGCCATCAGCCCCATGCACAAATATAACCACATGTGTTACAGGAATCAATTTCAGTAATGACCAGCAAACCTCTCTGTTGGATAGGTAGCACATAGCAGACATTTTCAAATATTATAGGGAACCAAGCTTAAAAGAGAAGGGGTGGGGGGAGGAATGACACAGTGCCCTGTCTCTTGGAATTAGAGGAGAGATTCTTAATGATTTTGACCACAAAATGTAGGAGAGCGCTCATTACCACTTGAAACACTTTTATTTTTGGCTAAGAGGAGAATTTTCTCATTGGAGCTCTTCAATTCAGCCTGGCTGGCAAGCAGCAAGACAAGGATTAAAATAATGATTAACAATGGGCAAAGGTTCAACATAAACAATACAAGTTTTAAACATTAAATAGGTAGCGAGGGTTAAATATCAAACATGGAACATTATGCTGGAAACACTTATACATGCGAGTAACTTTACATACAAGGGTTTCCATTAAAATCCAATGGACTACTCACATGCATAACGGGAGTGCAAGCAGGCAGTGTTCAGTCCCATTACCAGATATGCCTTACACATGCAAGTGGTTTCACATGGGTGAACCCTTGACCTATGTGGAATCCCAGTAACGGAATGAGGGATTGGATGGTGCCAAGGTCCATCTGCGTAGATCTGCTTGGATCAGGGCCTAAAATTACAATCTCTTTGGGGCAGGGACTGTGTCCTCCTCTGTACTTGAATAGAGTCTAGCACATTACCTCTGAAACATAGCACATTACAGTAGAACCTCAGAGTTACGAACTGACCGGTTAACCACACCCCTCATTTGGAACCGGAAGTACAGAATCAGGCAGCAGCAGAGACAAATAAATAAATAAAATAAAAAGCAAATACGGTACAGTACAGTGTGAAATGTAAACTACTAAAAAAAGGGGACATTTAAAACAAAGATTTGACAAGGTGTTTATTTAAATTAAGATGATAAAAGCAGCATTTTTCATCGGCACAGTAAAGTTTCAAAGTTGTATTAAGTCGATGTTCAGTTGTAAACTTTTGAAAGAACCACCCTAACGTTTTGTTCAAAGTTATGAACATTTCAGAGTTACGAACAACTTCAATTCCTGAGGTGTCCGTAACTCTGAAGTTCTATTGTATATTGTGTTAACATTAAAATAAATAATAACGTATAGCCAGGAAAGGAGGTGGGGGTGGGGAGGGCCACAGAGATATTTTCACTATGACTGACATGGGAGGGAATCTCCAAGCACCATTTCTGTGTTGTGTCAGATTAAGAGCCCACAACTAAAATAACCTACTGTAGTGGGGTGGTCACTTGCTCCTACCCGGAAGGGCTTAAAACAGCCCTTCGAGAGGGCTGGGGCAGGGGGAAAAGATGGGCTGATTGGGGGAAACAGCCTCAACTGTGGCCATGCCCCGAACAGACCCAGCTGGCCCTATAAAGGCCAGGGAAATCAGGAGCAAATAGTCTCTCTCTGCTTATAGAGAGAGAAGGGCCTGGCTGCAAGGAAGCTGAGCAGGGTACTGGGAGTGGAGCAGGGCTGGGGGAAGGCTAGAGGAGCTGGGGAGCTCCAGCCAGGAAAACCCCCAGGCTGTGGGCCTGGCTGAAGGCCTAAGAACAGTACCAGGGCTGCAGAGGGGCAGCCCAGCTATAGAGAGAGGCAGCAGGTCTGAACCCCTTTGACTGTGATGAGTGGCTGATACTGCAGTCTGCCCCAGTGAATGGGGCTAGATGGAGACTGGGCAGTAGCTAAGACTGAGGCAAAGTGGGGATAGTGGGTGGGGGTTCCCCTGGGAGGGGGAGACCCAGAACTGTGGGGATACTGCCAGGGGGCAGCACCCAGAGAAAGGGGCACCGGGGTCCTGGGAGGGACATGGGGCAAGTGGCAAGGCAGATCACAGCCTGCAGGGGGCGCTCCAGGATGCTGGAAGAGCTAATTCCCATGGACGACCAGCAGGAGGCGCCGCAGTGGTGAGTCCGCATTGTTATACCTACATATTACTTGAAACCAATCACAAGTTTCTACAATTTGTTGCCATTAGACAATGTTAGCCTTGGCACCAAAACATCAAAGAGGACTACACCACTTAAAAGTGGCCCCAAATAATAGTTATAAGCTAAAACAGAATGTAAAGGCTTTATTCTGAGAGGCAGTATTCCATTCACTAGCTTGGCACTAGGGAGAGTGACAACGTTCAAATCAGTTGTAATTATACAGCCACAGACTAATATTTTAAGGCTTGGGTGTGCTCCCAAGCACTATTTTTGCAACATAACGTGGACATACGACTTCAAGACTTTCTCTTCCCCTCATTCTTTTGTTCAGAGTTTGCCATTTTGTGTGAGGATTACAGAACATACTGTAAAATCAACAGCCAAAACCAATATGTCAGTTGCAGCTTTATGTTCTACTGAAGTTTACAGTCTTAAATACAGTACCAATTTAATTAAATACATCCTTCTGAGAGGATCAGTTCATTTCACATTTTGAAACATTGTTTGGCTTGAAATTAAAAGAAAAAAAAAGGCAGTTCAAAAGCCAGATTCTAATTTCAGATGTGTCTCATATCTCACAGAGGAACCAAAACAACAACAAAGATCTGCTGCTAACGTCCTTGCACATACACACCCTAGGAATTAAGCCTTTGCAAAAAAAGATGGAATGTTCGCCTACTCTGGTCTCCTGACTCTAGCCTTGGCAATATCTGATCCTTCCAAAAAAAGGTGTGAATCATCCCATACCCCTTTATTCACCAATCCAATTGTGTAAAGCTGCACCATAGGGAAGAGTTTGGAAATTCCTTCCCAAACCCAACAGATGATCAGTTTATACCCTTAAGCACAAGAAACAGAAAGGACTGATCTCTTTTCTCATCAATTTTTAATGCCTCTATCAAATCCCCTCTAACTTTTCTCTTTTCCCACTGTAGAATTTTTTATGTTCTACAGTAACACGAACCACGCAAAGAGTATGAATGGAGAAGCTAACCTGTTGCATCTAAGGGTACGTCTTCACTACCCGCCGTATCGGCGGGTAGCAATCGATTTATCCGGGATTGATATATCGCGTCTCGTTAAGACGCGATATATCGATCCCTGAACGCGCTCACCGTCGACTCCGGAACTCCACCAGAGCGAGCGGCGGTAGCGCAGTCGACGGGGGAGCCGCGGCCATCGATCCCGCGCCGTCTGGACCCCAGGTAATTCGATCCAAGATACTTCGACTTCAGCTACGCTATTCGCGTAGCTGAAGTTGCGTATCTTGGATCAATCCCCCCCCCCCCAGTGTAGACCAGCCCTAAATCTATAGAACCTCTTCCGGGAAGGCAGAAATAGCTAAAGCTTGAGACCCAGAAAGTCAGACAGGGAGATATTAGGGAGGGAGGAAAGAAATGCAGCAAGAATGGTCACCATCTTTGCAGGAGAAGGCAGCACCTGTTGTGAATATAGGTTTTCATACATTTATACGATAGTATCAGAAATAGGCACACTTCTTTTTTATTCATAGAGCCCCAACTTCTGAAAAGTTGAAGTAAATGGAATTTAAACATGTGCTTAATGTTACACACTCCTCTAAGAGGACACAGCACTTCACAAAATACACTGAAAGGTAAAATACAATTTGGCAGTAGAGGAATGAGTAGCGAGGAAAGATTTAAAGAATTTCTTCACATCTAGCTTAATCTTTGAGGGAGTCACACAAATTAAGGAAAGCAGGTTTGAATCTGTTAGGTAATTGTATTGTTTTGATTTACTCAGATTTGTTCAGGGCTTGAATCAGGGAGGGGGAATAAAAGTTGTGATGGGAGGGAAAAGATTTTTTTTTTTTAGGGAGTGTCTTTAACCCATGATTTGCAACATAACTGAAATTGAATTTTATATTGTATTCTTAGTTTGTATACAATAGATCTGATGGCCCCAGTTCATATTTGAGATTACCATACATTTTTTAAAGTATCAGCTGAGCCACAGAAATCAATTCACAGGACTTTTTTTTTTTAACCAAACCGTTGATTAAACATTTTCATTAATATAGATTGCAATTTTATAAACACAGGATGAAAATAACTTAACATATCCTCATCCTGATTCACTTTCAAATCCTACAGTAACTCTTAATGATAAACTTTACATCTGACCTTTGTATGAGGTGCAATAACTGGCTACACTGCATGCTACTACTTGAGAAAGGTCAGGACAACAGTCCTGAGCATGTATGCAGAGGAATGGAGTGCAAAACAGAACAGGGAAGCTGCAGCGTTTTTTATTAAACCAGAGTTCCGTTGGACTGCATATCAAGTGTATCATAGTGTGTTCAGAAATCAGAACTGTGACACTTTGCACCCCACATTCACCATAGTAATATGATTATGGTATGATGATGATATAATTATGTGGCATTTTGTACAAAGTATGCCTTGTAAGGTATCATTCTAAAAGTCTTGATCTGTTGAACATTAATATCCTGTTGGGTTGTATGTATTGTCATTGTATGTGAAGTTATGAAGTTTTGCTATGTATGTGTTACTGAAAGATGTTGTGAAGTTGGAAACACCCACAGCTAGCCTTTCAGGTACAACAATGAAGAAGCTAGACAGTGCTAATGGCCCATCAGCAAGACAAAGAACCATGGAAAAGGTTTGTCCTCACCTGGGAACACTTCAGCCAGCCTCAGAATAATGGCTGCTATGACTCAGCAAGGCATACAAGGCATGTAACCAGACCACATGACAATGAACTCCATTTTCTATTTTTCGACAAGCTGGGCTGGAAACTTAGCTTGGAACATATGCCATATGGAGAAACTATATAAGGTGGGGAGTGACATCATGTCTGGTCTTCACTCTTCCCCAACTCAACACCTAAAGAAGCTCTGGAAGACAAAGGACTTGGAATAGGGGAGGGGAATCCAGGCTGCAGAGCAAACACAGCATGTGCCTCAAGAATCTGCAAGCCTGCTTGTATCATCGGTCAGGGTGAGATATTGCTGATTCAAATCCTATCTAGTACATTAGGCTTAGATTGTGTTTTTGTTTAATTTCCTGCCTAACCTGCTTTGAGCTGTTTGCTATCACTTATAATCACTTAAAATCTATCTTTGTGTAGTTAATAAACTTGTTTTATGTTTTATCTTAACCAGTGTGTTTTTGAGTGAAGTGCTTGGGAAAATCTCAGCTCAGCTAGCAAAGGCTTGGTGCATATCTTTCCCACATTGAGGGGGGGGACGAACCATATTAATGAGCATGCATTGTACAGATCCCTGTGCAGTACAAGATGGTATAATTCTGGGTTTATACTCCAGTAGGAGTGCAAAGCTGGGGAGCTGGGAAATTGGCTGGTGCTCGATTGTGGGTCCATGAGTGGCTTAGGTAAAGCACTCAGGTAACTTAGTTGGGTCTGTGGTGCCATCTGCTGTCATGTTGGGTGCTAACAGGGTATGGAGAGGCTGGCTGTGTATCATCAGCAAAGCAGCGTGAGAGAGGCCATCCCAGCTGAATGGTTAGGGGGCACAGCGGTTCTAACAGCTCCCAGACTGCATCCCGGGGGGTACAACCCATCACAAGAACCCAGTTCATACATATGGCATTGCTTAAAGTTTTTCCAATTAGTGCATGCTCAGCTTGGAAGCTCAGACACGCAACTTTCAGAAACCTCTAGAGCTGTCCTTATCTTACATAAATACTCATGTGGAAAACAAAGATATCAATTCTCCTATCCCCCTCCGCCTCAAGCCATATGCCATAAATTTCCCTCTACTGCTTGCAGGTGCTGGTTATTTCAGGCACAGAAGAGAATTTCTCGTGAGGAAAATCCCTGATGGCTGTATGTAGATTTGTTTACTGTCAGGGTATTCCTTAAGATGCACACACAACATTTTAAATCACAGGTTTTAACTTGCATTCAAGAGATACATTTTGACAGATATCATGAGTCAGAAAAATACAATGTCTTTAGAATACCATGCAATTAATAACTTCAAAAGAGATCAGGGATGATTGATAAATTTATGTTCCAGCAGCAGTACGCTTAGACACAGGAGACTATCATTCTTATCGGGTTACACAGGAACTGTGAATTAGAAAAATAAAATTTGGGATTCAGAGCTCAGGTTCTCTCCAGAAAGATATTGACACTTGCCCACTTGGTAACCTAATGGGGCCATAAAGAAATTCTGCAGCTGATTTCTGCCAGTGGAGATATGAATTGAGGGCTGAAATGATTACCACTTCACCAATGTCCATGAAAGCTGGCTATGAAAATAACCATTCATTTACTGATAAATAATTCAATCTCAGCTCCAGTTATTCAGACAGAATGTCCCTGACCATTCAACCACCCCTCCTGTGATTGACTACTGGAGATTTAAAACAAAACAACAAGTTGCCTCTCACCACGAAGAATAAAATCTTGCATGGGTAGCTTTATTTTCATGAACGTATATAGGTAAGACTTTTCAGAATAATTTATTGTAAAATGACAACTCAAACAGTGTTGTAAGTTTCCCAGCAGACGGTCACCCTGATACTACTGTATCTCAGAAGATTCAAATTATATCAGTCTTCTTTCAGGTAAAAATTGATTTTTTTAAGGCCTCTAAACAACCTGCCACTTTAACACAAAAAACATTTGCCCCCTCCCCCAAAAAATGAGTGGTAATGTCACTTTAATACTGCATGTAGGCTTTTAAGGAACAAATCATCTAATAAACTGTCTTGTATTTTGCATGCAAAATCCCCCCCAGACCCTCAAAAAGATACAGAATGTGATTTATTTATTTTTTAGTCATATGAGACTGAGTATCAGGAAGTAGAATTCCAAAATATTTCATAAGCATAACAAGTACAAAACTACAGCTAGTAATACAGGCTATAACTCCACCAAGGGGTGTCCCAGAGTGAAATCTCATTCAAATTCACCTTCGGCTGCATAATTGTTTGGGGTTTTTTTAAAATAAAGTTAGAATATTTCTATTTGAAATAGTGCTTATCTATATTCCATATGACACCTTGCACCTACGGTACACTGTTCGGTGCCTTGCATGGTCATTTGGGCTTCTATGAGGAGGGCAAACAGCTATGAAGGTTGATATTAGCGGAGCATTTTTTTTAATCTTTATTTTCTGGTTGGTAGCTTCTGGTTTTGTTGATCAGGATAGAGTGCTGGCTCTACTGTGGTTTATACACACGGTTTTAAACACTAGTCAAAAGCACTGATCTAGATAGGTATTGCTATAGCCCCATCACTGTAATGTCTGAGTTTTCCCAACTAAATATTAACTTGCTGAGGACTGAGATCATGTCTTCCTAAATGTTTGTACAGCACTTAGGCCCCTATCCTGATTGGAAACTCCCAGCCTAGTAGGATCACCTGCTGCTCTTCACTCAGGAACTAATTTTGGCCAGGCACTGAGGAAGCTGGGAGTTGGTACTGTTCACATTTGATGGAAAATGATGTGGAGCTGAGCATTGCTGGCACTGCAGCCCATGTTGTCTCATCAGCTGTCCCAACGGTCTCACTTGTTTACTAATATGAAGAGGAGGATTAATCCTTGTGTGACTCCACGGGTGAATGCTGAGATGAAAGGATAGTGCCCATAATGATTTGAAGACCACATTTAGTTTAGCGTGGCTTTGTTTACTCTTTCAGCCTACTGGAGGTGGAGCAGGGGCATTCAATCAATGGTATTAAAATGCCATAGAGAGGTCCAGCAGAATAAGTAGAGATGGACTACCCTTTTCACTGGACAGAAGGAAGTGAAATTAGAACAGCAAATGCTGTTTCTAGCCTATGTCCTGACCTAAATCCTGATTTAGGGAGCTCCAGATTATTGACAACTAACAGATTGCTAACTTCACAAATAACTGGCTTAGAAAAGGTAGGTCAGAGAATGGGCAGAAGTTTGCAAGGTCACTAGCATTGACTGATGGTCTCTTTAGTATTGGTCAGTTTATTGCATATTTTTGGGTTCCCTTAATTGAAGGAGCAAGTGTTTTTTCTACTCTCCTTTACCATCCAGGAACGGGAGGAGGTGGAGGTACAGTTGCTGGACTTCTTGTCTGTTAAGGTTTTCATAGTTATTTCACATGTGGCTGGGTTGAAGTCTTGGAAGGAGAGTAATACGTTTCTGGTCCTGCACTGAGCTTGTTGTTCTTGGTAGAACATGAGGCTATCACAGATGCAGGCAATCCTCTCTCTGTGATATAAGCAAGTGGGTTCTGGGGTTGGGTGGAAGCACTCTGGGGTCATAAAAAAAGTCCAGAAAAGTTCTGAGAGTTGTGACTTTGCTGCTTCTATAGCAGGATCATTTTGCTTCTTTTGTGGAAATGGCATACATTTGTAGAATTCCCTTGCATTTGAGACTGGCTGTGTCAGATTACATTTTATGCCACTGATGTTTGAGATCTCTTTTAGATTGGCATGGGATTTATAAATTGGGTAGGTGGGTAAGACTCAACGAAGATAAAAGTCAAACAACATTAAGGGAAACAGAAGGAAGAACTATCAGACTCAATGAGGGAACACGACCACCATTAGTAACACAAGTGTATGGTAAGAAAATAAGAACAGCCATACTGGGTCAGCCCAAAGGTCCATCTAGCCGAGTATCCTGTCTTCCAACAGTGGCCAATGCCAGGTGCCCCAGAGGGAATGAGCAGAACAGGTAATCATCAAGTGATCCATCCCCTGTATCCCATTCCAAGCTTCTGGCAAACGGAGGCTAGGGACACCATCCCTGCCCATCCTAACTAATAGCCAGAAGGAAGCCTGGACTTGGTGCACATGGATGCTGGATTACTAAATCTGCTGTAAATGGGTTTCCTTTTATCATGCTCATCATGTGTGTTTGCTGGTGGCATGCGCACCCGGATGCACATTCCCATGACCCCAAGAGGTATGTTGGCGGGAGTATAACTGGTAGGGACACCCACACCACACAGATCGAAGGGTAGGAGCCAGACCAAAGGAAGTCCACTGATCTTCCTGGTAGGACTGGGCTACTGACCCACTCCTGTAAAAAAACAGATCTGTTATGGAAACCTACACTCTACACATTTAAAAATGGAAGGCAGTAGTGAAGGCCCTATGTTCCACATGGAATAAAGAGGCATAAGTCAAGTCAATTTACGTAAGGAGGACCAACAACACTGGGCCTCTTTATATTTTATACATCTAAAGAATTAGAAAATAAAGTATCCCCTCCATTGAATTTCCAAAATCTCAACTTTTAAAATTTTTCTTTGGCTATACTTTGTGAATTTTTGAATGAGTCAATGTGAAAATGGCTATTTCACAAATTTCCACTGAAAATAAAACTTTTGGCCCATAAAATGGACCAAAACCAATCAATGAAAATCTCCACTAGGAGAACATTTTTCCATCAAAAATGTTTTTCAGGGGAAAATTGGGGTTTTAACCAAATGAACTTTTTTGTGAAAAGTATCTGCTGTCTCATGAAAAAATTGACATTTTGCCAAAAAACAAGCAACTGAAAATAAAATAAAAAAAAAAAGTAAGTATTTGGAAATGCCACTGCAGTGCTTCATGGGAACTATAATTCAGCTTCCTCATGCTGCCCCCATTCACCTCTATGGGCTGGGTTCCCCAGCTGGGCTATGTCTCCCATGGTGCACCGTGGCTAGTGATTCCCATGATGTGCCACATTGGCTCAGCAAGAGGTTTAACTGCGGTGTGCCATAGGAGAGAGATTCTTGCCATGGGGTTGACCCACAGAGAAGAATGGGGGCCTGAGGTACTCACATTACCGCTCCCATGAGGCTGCATGGTGGCATTTCCAAATTAAAACAACTCAAGTGAAAAACAAAGAAACCGAAACTGGTTCAAGTGAAACACCACCACTGCATATATTGGTATACGTACTTGTGTGGCAGGAGGTTGGAGAGCATTAACTACTACAGACACAAAGAAGGAGGGCACAATCAAGTAAGTTTGAGAACCACTGGTCTATAGGAATCTTTAGTAAACACTGGGCAAAGTCACTGAGGCTGTTCAAGGAGATGTAATATACAAGAGTCTGACACCTAGAGATGATATGGCCACTGCCTTCCCTTGGGATTTACCACTGACAAAGCAACTTTAGATTATAGCCAGGGCTATGAAGGAGCCCTAATGGCAGGGGCTCTAGAGGGGACTGGCCATGCCTTCTCCCATTCACCCACACTCATATGCAGTCATTTGCAAACTACCTTGCAAAGAGCAGGCTGTGGAGGAGAAAAGCAACTACAATCTCTCCTTGGTAGATCTGCCACCATTGGGGGCTTTGGCCAGGAATCATACGGGGAAAAAGTACTGCAGGAAGCTTTCTTTAAGAATAGACTGTTTGCCTCAAAATTCATTAAAGCAAATATGTGCCAAATGAGCAGCATCTGATCGGTTTATTTAGAAGTGACAAATGGATATATAGGGTTACCATTCATCTGGATTCCCCCGGACATGTCCGGCTTTTGGAGCTAAAAATAGTGTCCAGGGGGAATTTGTAAATGTCCGGACTTCCCCCTCCCCCCCATGCAGAGTGTGCGCGGCTAACAGGGCAGCCGGCCAGATGGTGCCATTTACATGGTGCTCCGGCAGCCAGAGAGAGCCCCTTCTCCGCTTCCCCTGCAGCAGAGATCACTCCCTCCCTGCATTTGCAGATCGCCTCCGGCAGTCTGGAGCTCCTCCCCCGCTCCTCCTCCCCTGCTGCCCAGCCTGCCAGGACGAGCGGCAGGGTAAGGGGGCCAGGGGGTCGGAGAAGGGGCAGGGAGGTTCTGGAGGGGGCAGTCAAGAGACGGGGAGGGTTGGGAGTTCGGAGGGGGGGGTTTCTGGGGGTGTGTGGATAAGGCTTTGAGCAGTCAGGGTACAGGTAGGGTCCTGGGGGGCAGTTAGGGTGGGGGGGGTCTTAGGAGGGGGCAGTTAGGGGACAAGGAACAGGGAGGCTTAGGTAGGGGGTGGGGTTCTGGAGGGCAGTTAGGAGCAGGGGTCCCAGGAGGGGTAGTCAGGGGACAAGGAGCGGGGGGGGTGTTTGGGAGTTCTGGGGGCAGGGCTGTCAGGGGGCAGGGGTGGGGAGAGGGATCGAAGCAGTCAAGGGACAGGGAGCAGAGGGGTTTAGATGGGTCGGGAGTTCTGGGGGGGGCTGTCAGGGGGTGGGGAGTGGTTGGATGGGGTGTGGGAGTCCCGGGGGTCTGTCTGGGGGTGGGGGTGTGGATAAGGGTTGGGGCAGTCAGGGTACAGGTATGGGGTAGGGTCCTAGGGGGCCAGTTAGGATGGGGGGAGGGTCTCAGGAGTGGGCAGTCAGGGGACAAGAGGCAGGGAGGCTTAGGTAGGGGGTGGAGTCCTGGGGGGCAGTTAGGGGCAGGGGTCCCAGGAGGGGGCAGTCAGGGGACAAGGAGCGGGGGGAGGGTTGGGGGTTCTGAGGGGGGCGGGAAGTGGGAGGGAGTGGAAGGGGCAGGGGCGGGGCTAGGGCAGGACGGGGGCGGGGCTCCTCCCATCCTCTTTTTTGCTTGCTGAAATATGGTAACCCTATGGATATATATACTCCATTTATTACAGCACTGTGAACTATGCCATTAGGAATGGAGAATTTCTAATGAAGACTAATAATGCAAAGCCTGGGTGATAAACATTGGATCCTGCAGGGAACAATAACAAAAGTATTTATTTTAGTTTTTCATTAGCTTTAAATATTGTTGGTGCACTAAAAATGTGTACGGGGGGCTGTGCAAAAAGTTTCTTTTGTTCAGTCTGTGAGGAAGGCCATCAGAATTTGATTTTGGCTTAAGGTATTCTAAAACAAAGAAAATCTTTGTTTATGGCCATGAATTGTCACAATCCCATAGATCGTTAGCAACAACAGTCATTAACAAAAGAGAAAAAATGTTTCCAATTTGCTCAAATGTAAAACAATACAATTCAACAAAGTTATTTATTTGATTCCTTAATTTACAAAGTCAAATGAAAAGATGGTGTATAAAGTTGTGTGTTTACTTATGTGAACCATTCCTATGATAGTCACACAGTGTATGCATGGCCAAATCAGTGTATTCCATAGTTTTGTGATTATCTGAGTGTATATATTGCTTACACACCATAGGTTACATATGCGAAAGAGGGAGAAGGACAAGGTGGGTGAGGTAATATCTTTTATTGGACCAACTTTGGTTGGTGAGAGAGACAAGCTTTCAAGCCACACAGAGCTCTTCCTCAGGTCTGGGAAATGTACTGAGAGTGTGTCAGCTCAAATCAAGATGGAACAGAGTGTTAACATAAGTAGTTAACACACATTTCAAGGGATCACTCAAAGTGAAGTGGCCTGTTAACACCCCTCCAGTCAGAGGGGGCAAAAGATGGGGGCAAAAGCAGCTGGGTGGGTTGTTAGTGGGTTATAGAGGGTGGCAATAAGCCATAAAGCCAGTGTCTCTTTATTCATTCCATGATTTTTAGTGTCTAGTGGAGTTATGAATTTAAGTTCCCAGGCTCGTTTTTTTGAAAGTGTTGTGCAGGTTTCCTTTGAGGATGAGGACTGATAAGTCAGATATAGAGTGATCGCTTTGTGAAAAGTGTTCACCTGCAGGTGACAAGGTGTTTTTGTCTTTTATCACTTTCTTCTGAGTTCATTTGAGAGCATAGTGATTGTCTGATTTCTCCTACATAATTGTTATTGGAATAGTTAGTGCACTGGATGTGGTAAACCACAGGTCGTGATAGGCATGTGTAGGACTCATAGATCTTGAAAGGGGAGTTGTGGGGGATGTTGATCATTGTAGCAGTGGAGATGTGTCTGGCAGGGGCTGGAGTCCAGGACACACCAACTCAAAGTGACAACAGACTCTGCCAGAACAACAGATGTGAAACCTGCAGACATATCTCCACTGCTACAGTGATCAACACCCCCCACGACATACCTTGCAAGATCCATGGGTCCTGCACATGCCTAAGATTTCACTTTCCTCTCTCAAACAAGAAGACCACCAAGTCTCCCTTTGGATCTGTGGTGATTGGTGCTGTTGTCAGGATGCTGTCATTATACTATTCTGAGGTAAAAGCACTGCTAAGTGCATGTTACAAAAAGTCACCAGAGCACTGTAGCTAAGAAAATGTAAATTCAGTGTTTCCAACTCTCATGATTTTATTGAGAGACTCAGGACATTTGGTCAGCCACTGGAGTCATGTGATTACCGGACAATCTCAGCTTTTATTAAAAAATTTAAAAAGTAAATTTTCTAGTCCTCAAGAGAGCAGCAAAAAGCTCAAAAACCTGAACCCTAAAGGCTCAAACTAGAAGGCAAATTTAAAAAACCCAACACATTATATTTTAATCTAATATTTTTAATCATTTTGGAGATACTGTTTTTTAAAACTCAAGGGTGGCAACACTGATATGATAAATTAACAAAAACTAAGTCCAACAACCTCCTCCCCTGTCAACACACACTGACTAATCAGACAATTAGAAAAGACTTAGGAGATCTTCAAAGCAACCACAGGAGGATTCTAACGAAACTCTTCAGACAGCGAGTTCCACAGGCAGAGCCTTACCGCTGAGACAACTGCCAGGGGATGCATGTATAGCAGGTTTGCAGGGCTTTCGGGAGGTATAGGATTGGAAGAAGAGGAAACAGGAGAAAAAGGCAACTGCCCCATTTTAGTCCTCATCATAAGCCTTCCAGACTAATTTCCACTCTCTGTCCCCAGCCAAACCAGGGTTTCACTAGAAACAACCAGGACAGCCAAATTGGGAAAATCCTAGAGAACTCGCTGCCCCAGACACTGGCATCACTGCCCTCGCCACACCAGCAGCAGAGTCAGGCCTGCTTACCTCTCTTCTCCTCCTCCCCATTCTCTGCCCTCCAACTCCCTCTCCTTCACTACTTTCATCTTCATCCCATCCTTCTTTTCCTCATGACTGCTCTTGCTCTCTTCTTCCCTTGACACCACACTACTTGGCCACAGTTAGTCCAGGGGTCTTCTCCATTGCTTTGTCTGCCATCTGATACAGCCTTCCTGCCTCTCTCTCTTCCACCACTAGTTCATTTCAAATCTCAACTAATCATGCTTCTCCCCCACCCCCACCTATTGCTGATAACTTTTCTCTCCCTAACTTATCTCTAATTGTATCATTTAATTCTGTAAAGTAGAATTTCTGAATAGTTTTTATGAAACAGATGAAGTTGCATTGTATACAATGTAACACACACTACAGTGCTGAACATGTTACATAAATATAACTGTTCTCCAGGCAATCTGTGTTCAGAGAAAGCCATTCTTTGAAAGAAAAAAAAGATTTCTGTTTTATTATTTTTAAAGAAAGTTTGGCATGCATTACCAACACCCAGCCAGTTGTCTGGAAGAGAAACTTACATACTAATCTCAGCAATTTGAAGTTATTGCTTGCCATAAAAGAATATGGTCCCTTGATTACTGAAATATGAGAGTCAGGTGTCAACACTTATTTAGTACAGAATGCAAAAAAGGTCCAAACATCATACACACTGTATACAAAGCATCCACAGATCCTAAGAAGGTTAGAATGGAGGTTGGGGCAGGAAGGGTGGGCCAATTTCAGAGAAAAACAGCTGTTTTCTTTGAGAGTTTTAAAGAAGATTTACAGTTTTGTTTGTTCTTACAGTTTTTATTTACGCTATTTTATAATCTTCATAAGCTATTGTCGAAATAATGTTTAAGCTATCCCATATCTAAGGAATTGTGGTGGGGGTGAGGGGTGAGAAAAAGCAACATATTGCCTGCCTCACAGACCAAAGAATCTGGACCCCATTGTATTTCTCACCACATAGTCCTCATGACACAGAGACATCAAAGTCTGAAAAATTCACTCTGGAACTTTTAGAGTTTGCACATTTAGAAAGACATGCTGACAAAATTCAAGCTTCTCTGCTAGACTTGATGGCCCCGAGAGACACATGAATGGAGCATATTACTCTCACTGACAAACCACAGAGGCAGGGTATTAAAGCAGTAAAAGGAACCACAGGAAAATTAAACTGCTTTATAAAGCACTATTAAAAGTCACTATTTGTAAAGAAAGATGGAGGTAGCAGAGATCCATTTGGGGACAAAAAATCTGAGACCCCAGGGGCAATCCTAGGTTATGGAAACGTCAGAGTTGTGTGGAAAGGTAGACCAAAGTACATCCTAATATGATGGAAAAAAGGTCAAGACTTCCTATTAGAAATCACCCGCACCTCACGGGAGGGAAAAATGGAGGAGTGACCACATTCATAATAGTTGTGGTGGACTTGAGCAGTAGTGATGGGGTACAGAAGGCATCATGGTGTCACAAAAGTAAGTTTTAATTTCTGACCTGAAAAATCCTTTTGGGTAATGGAAGAACAGTTCTGTACCCACTGAAGAAACAGCCTCTCGTCAGATGTGAAGGCAGCATAGCCCTGGAAAAAGCTTAACAATGGCTTGGACCACACAGACACTGTCATGCCAGGCAACTGACTCTACTTGGATTTCTTGATTGAATGCATTTGCTTCCTGTTTACAATGCTGACTGAAGGCTTGATTCTGAATCACTGAGATCAGTGGGAGCCTTGGGACGGACTTCAACTGGAGCAGGATGAGACCCTGAGTGAGAATTCCACATTGGTCAATGTGTCCAAGCTCCTGTCTAGTTCGAAGTGCTCCTTTTTGTTTTGTAAATTGGGTAGGACATATAAAAAATGTTTCCTGCCTGTCTGATAGTACAAGTTAGAGAGCGGTGAAATCCTGGCCAGCTGCCCAGAACATGGGATATAAGACCAATCCTGCATTTCTCATGCATGCAAAACTCTGACTGAAACCGATGGGAATTTTGGGTGTACACCGAACACAGGATCAGGCCCTGTCAAGGTTCCCTTCCCACTCTGAACTTTAGGGTACAGATGTGGGGACCTGCATGAAAGACCCCCTAAGCTTATTTTTACCAGCTTAGGTTAACAGTACACTGCCACCACCAAGCGTTAACCAAATATTTAGGGAGAGCCACTTGGAACTCTGCCTTCCCCCAAATATCTCCCAAATCCCTAACCCCCTTTCCTGGGCAGACTTGAGAATGATTCCTCCCCCAAGCCCCTACACCCCTTTTCCTGGGTAGACTTGAGAATCCCCCTCACCAGTTAGTCCTCGTGAACACAGATCCAAAACCCTTGGATCTTAAAACAATGAACCCTTGGATCTTAAAACAATCAGGTTCTTAAAAGAAGAATTTTAATTAAAGAAAAAAGGTGAACAGAGTACCTCTGTAAGATTAGAATGAAAGATAATCTCACAGACAATCAATTTAAAACTCAGAGGGTTTCCCTCTGGGCAAAACTTTAAAGTTACACAAAGAACCCTAATTTATCTTCCCTCTTATTTGCAAAAGAACCCACAAACAAGAAAATAAAAGTAATCTAACACATTCCTTCTCTAAATACTCACTCCCTATAGGACAGGGGTCGGCAACCTTTCAGAAGTAGTGTGCTGAGTCTTCATTTATTCACTCTAATTTAAGGTTTTGCGTGCCAGTAATACATTTTAAAGTTTTTAGAAGGTCTCTTTCTATAAGTCTATAATATATAACTAAACTATTGTTGTATGTAAAGTAAATAAGGTTTTTAAAATGTTTAAGAAGCTTCATTTAAAATTAAATTAAAATGCAGAGCCCCCCGGACTGGTGGCCAGGACCCGGACAGTGAGAGTGCCACTGAAAATCAGCTTGTGTGCCGCCTTCGGCACACGTGCCATAGGTTGCCTACCCCTGCTATAGGAGTTGGATGGTTCCTTCTTTCTCTGTTTCCGGCAACAGCCCACACGGCACAGACCAAAGACTTTCCCCCCCTTCCAGATTTTAAAGTATCTTGTCCCCTTATTGGTCCTTCTGGTCAGGTGTCAGCTAGGTTATGGGAGCTTCTTAACCCTTTACAGGTAAAAGAGGAATTAACCCTTAACTGTATGTTTATGACAGGCCCTATGCTGAGTAAGCAGGCTGCTCCATAATTATTGTATTTTGCATGCTTTAGTCAGTGTTACCTAATTAGGTATGTACGGCATCACTTTAAACCATGCCCATTTAAACTGGAAACCAAGTAAGCCTGAACATCCTAGAGAAATGGGGGTTCAATAGGCCCTATTTTTAGCTCATTTACTCCTGTTACCATTTACCCCCAGCACCGTTTCCCTTCACCTCCCCCTGCAATGGAAGGCTTTGTAGTACACTGCTACCTTGATATAACGCGACCCGATATAACATGAATTTGGATATAAGGCGGTAAAGCAGTGCTCTGGGGGGTGGGGGGCTGCGCACTCCGGCGGATCAAAGCAAGTTCAATATAACGCGGTAAGATTTTTTGGCTCCCGAGGACAGCGTTATATCGAGGTAGAAGTGTATTCTCCCACTAACAGTAAAACCAGTCCTGTGGCAGTTTCAAACAACTCAACGTCTATCACCATAGGATCAAGCAAAGGGACCCACACACGACTAAGGCAGATGAATGCCTGTCTACCTCCTGTTTGTGGATCATTCTGGGGCCTAGGCAGGAAATAGGCATCTGGATGCCTAGAGTGAGGCAGCATTGTGCACGTCCAGAGGCAAAAACGTAAGTGCCTAGGGACATTTTACCCTGAAAATTTAGGTGCTGAGACAGTTTAGGCACCTACAGCATTTGGTGGGAGTTTTGTGGGCCTACGTCTGAGGTGAAGGTGCCTAAGTACTTTTGTGGATCTGGGACAAAGAGCCTATTTGAGAATAAAATAATACAGCTTTCCAAGCAGTTGTGGGGAAGATCTAATCCATACCAGGTTGCTGTGTGTCAGTTCTCACCGGAACTTGAAAAATCTGCAGTTGGTTGAGCAGCCCAATGAACCAGGTTTTTCAGTTGATTTATTTAAATTGGATGATTTGAAACCACCAATTGTGCAATATCTAACAACATAACCACAAGTTCTTACCATTGCGCTCCCACCCACACTTCCCTGCTTTGTCTGTCACACTCACAAATTATTGTGTCTTGCTTTAAATAGGATTCCAAACTCTTTGGGGAAGAGACCATGACTTCCTGTGGGTCTGTCCAGCATAACAGGGCCCTGAGTTTGATTGAGATCTTCAGGAACTACTACAGCACACATTAATAACTACAGTAATAATAAATGTCATTGTACAGCATGTCTCTTCTTACAAACTGCAAGTTCTCTTTTCTTTCTTCCATTCCCTTCTATAATAATGGAAGAATGACTTTGTTAAGCACCCAGAGAAGAAGGAATACTCTAGGGCTGTCCTAAGAAGACATATTACAATAAATGAAGAAATAATCTATTTCATTTTCATCATAGAGGCTTATTGTCGTGAGTCCATTTAGACTTGATGGGAGACTTACTTCCATTCCCCCAGCTTTGGCTCTGACTTAGGGCTATTCGGGTTCCCTCTGTGCTGTACTGTACATTCCAATTCCTTGTTATCTTTTAAAGGGTACCAGTTGAGTGTTTTTGTTCAGAAATACCATTTAAAATATGGTTTGTATGTAATAAAACATACACTTGAATTATTAATGCTGGAACACAATAAATTCTAAGAATATGACATTCTTGCCCACCTATTTCTTAAGAATGTCTAATTAACTGACCATGATCAAATGGACTTTCAGGCACAAAATGAGTTTCTCTGATCAACACACTCTGCTATCATGCCCAAGAGGTCTGAATGCCATCCTAAACCATCTAAAAGCATAGTAATTTGATTAATATAGTCTTGTATTGAGCATTCAGTCGTAAACCCAGGCACACAACTGCCAATCAGAGAGATCTTTTTGTCAAAATAGTTCAAAATCATAACCAAAAAATTTGAACATTTTTATTTTCTGATAAAGCAGTAAAAATCATCATTCAGATGAATTATTATTTAGCACAGTTGCCTTCTGAGTCTTTGATTAAGGTGTCAAATGTGCTACTGACCTCCTTTCCACCACCATCAAAAAGCCAGAGATAATTCATGTTGTTGATAGTTCTGGAAATATCACTTCACTCTGTTCTACAGGCACTCAGGCCATGTCTGCACTACAAACTATGGCTGACGCAAGTTACGTTGGCATAAAGCCATTGCAGTTAGTATATCGCTCATGCAAGGCATATTTGGCTCCTTGTGTTGGGTTGCGCATACTCTCCAGGAGTGCTTGTGTTGATGACAGTGCAGTGCACCATGGGGTAAGGATCTCAGTGTGCAACCCGCCACCGTCCAGTGCCCCGTCTTTTGGGAAGTTTTGGCAATGCATGGGGGGCAGAAACAAGTTGCACACTGCTGATTGGGAGCAAAGGGTCAAGTTCCGAGCATGCAACTTTCTCCACCCTATATCATTCATATCCCATAATTTTCACACCTTTTAAAAAAATTCTATGAACCCACATGGCTCTCCTCACTGTCCGCCATCTCTGACAGAGCATGAAGCCTGCACAGCTCTGCACTATTGTCACAAGCGTTGTAAGCACAGGACGTACAATCTTACAGTATTTGCAGAGCCGCAAGAACCACATCAGCACAAAGATTTCATGGAGGACAGATTGCTGAGGGACATAGTGAAAACCAGTTAAAGTTGCTGCTGGCGTTCACACAGCAGCTGCAAACAGCAAAGTGCTGCTTCTGGGCCCGAGAAACGAGCACTGACTGGTGGGATCATATCATAATGCAGGCTTAGGACAATAAGCAGTGGCTGCAGAACTTTCAGATGTGAAAGGCCACATTCCTGGATTTGTGTGCCAAGCTTGTCCCAGCCCTCCACTGCGTGGACACCAGAATGAGAGCTGCATTTATGCTGGAGACATGAATAGCAATTGCAGTGTGGAAATGTGCACACTGGATTAGTACTGGTCAGTGGGAAATCATTTTTGAGTTGGAAAATCCACGGTGGGGGCTGCTGTTATGCAAGTGGGCAGAGTCATTAATCACCTCCTGCTATGCAGGACTGTGACTCTCAGCAATGTGCAGGACATAGGGGATGGATTTGCAGCAAGGGGGTTCCCGAACTGCAATGGTGCAATTGATGGCATGCATATCCCTATTTTGGCACCAGCCTACCTTGCCCCAAAGTATATCAATAGAAAGGGCTACTTTTCTATGGTTATGCAGCATTGGTGGATCACCAGGGACATTTCACTAACATCAGCATGAGTTGATCAGGGAAGAGGCATAATGCTTTAATCTTCAAGAACATGGGACTCCTCAGAAAACTGCAAGCAGGGACTTTCTTTCCCAACCGGTGAGTTATCATTGGTGATGTTGAAATGCCAATAGTGATCCTGGGGGATCCAGCCTAACTCTTGCTTCCCTGGCTCATGAAGCCATACACCAGCCACCTCAACAGCACCAAAGGAAAGATTCAACTACGGGCTTAGCATGTGCAGAATGACAGTTGAATGTGCTTTTGATAGGCTAAAGGTACAGTGGCGTTGTTTACTCACAAGACTGGTTCTCTGTGAGAAAAATATCACAATGGTTATAGCTACCTGCTGTGTCTTCAATAATATCTGTGAGGCAAAATCATAGAATACCAGGGTTGGAAAGGACCTCAGGAGGTCATCTAGTCCAACACCCTGCTCAAAGCAGGCCCAATCCCCAAACAGATTTTTACCCCAGTTCCCTAAAAGGACCCCTCAAGGATTGAACTCACAACCCTGGATTTAGCAGGCCAATGCTCAAACCACTGAGCTATCCCTCCCCCCAAAACATTGTCTCTGGGGTGGAGGGAGGAGGTGGAGTGGCTGTCTGCTGAATTTAAACAACCAGACACAAGGGCTATTAGAAGAGCTTAACATGGAGCTATACAGCTCAGGGAGGCCTTGGGGGGGAAAAAAGCACTAACAGTAATGTGTTGATGTACTGTGCTTTACTTGGCCCTGCAGTTTGGGGGCCTGTTAGGAATTGTGTGGTGCACATCTACAAATATAACACCATCAATGCACGTATTAATTTTGTGGTGCTTGATGTACATTTATAATTATTAAACTGTCTTTGATCCTATGAGTTCTGTCACACCGTACAAAAAAACAAGTGGGTGCTTTCTGTACCACAAGGCATTATGCAGAATATGTTGTGAACTAATAAAGATGAATTATTTTCCAAAGAACATAATTTTATTGAGAAGCACAACCAGTGCAAAGAAAAATACACATACAAACACAGTGGTGTTCACAGGTCAATATATGTAATGTTGTGGTTGTCTTTACTCTCCCCCGGTGTGGAGTAGTAGGGGTAGGGATGCAGCTGCTGATGCTACATGGGAATGTTGAGGGGGGCGTAGGGAGGTGCTGTAACAGAGTTCTCCATGTGCTGCAAAGGGAGGCGAGCCTGTGATTGTTGAACCTGTAGGTCCACAAGAGTCTGCAGCATCTGTGTTTGCTGCCCGAGAATCCCCATTATGTCCTGGTGCATCTACATTTCCTTTTCCTGCTGGGCTCCTGGGCCTATCTCTCCATATAGTCTGAAATATTCATCCTCCAGGCCCTCTGCTTGAGGTCTGAAGCAGCACTGGCTTGCAGACTCTCATTGAACGTCACCCCAAGTCCTCTTCCTTCTTCTCCTTATCTGGCTCAGGTGTTCTTCGGGTGTGGAGATTGTGCACGGCACCACTCACAGCACCAGCCCTGGTGAGTATGGCCTACCAGGGGTAAGGGAAGTAAGGATGGAACTGTTTGGTCACATGAAACTATGAGTAAATGGCAAAGGCACTGAATACTGGTACCACTGTCCAGAAGTGATGGTGAGTTTAGCTGATATCTCACTCCTAAGGCACAGAGAGCACAGCTGCTACTGGCACCCCAAAGCTGTGCTGGCCTGTATGCTGCCTGCCTGTGTACTGCAATGGTGCCTGCCAAAGTTATTGCAGGCTGGTGTGGGAGAGTGTCCTATTATTGTGGAGAAAGAAATAAGGCTGCCATTCCTAGAAACCTTTGGGAGAGGATTGCAGAGTACCTACATGAAAGTTGCATCGAGATCTCTCAGGAGATTCAAGGGACATCCCTGTATACATAAACAAACTGCTCTGCATAGCCCCTCTGCCTAACTCCACAGGGGAGTGAAAAGTGGATAACAGTGCTACCTCATGTTGTTGTACTGGTACCTCTTCTGGTACGAGCAGATTAATGAAAAGTCAATAGCTGTGTGCATCACTGTAATGGGAAATACATATACACACTTACCCACGGTTTCTTCCCCTCCACTGGGCTTGTGCATGCTCGACTGCAAGGATTGACTGAACTACAGTGAAGTCAAACAGGTCCTGGCATAAGGCACAGCTGGACCTCCCCAGCTGCATGTCCCCCATCCACCACCTCCTCCTTTTCGCTGTTCATGGCAGGGGTCTGTGTCCCAGGCTCCTCAGAGATATCCAGGGTGGCCTGCTGGGTGGTGGTGGGGTCTCCACCAGGTATGGCATGCAGCTCTTTGTAAATGCAGCAGGTCTGTGGCTCAGCACTGGATCGAAGGCTGGCCTTCTGGTATGCCTGCCACAGTTCCTTTGCTTTTACGCAGCCCTGCAGTTGATCCCTTTCATACCAATTCTCCTGTATCCTATTGTAGATGGCCACATTTCTATGGCTGGTCTGTAGCTGTGCTTGCACAGCCTCTTCTCGGCACAGCTCCAGGAGATCTGATATCTCCTGTCTACTCCAGGCTGGTCAGCTGGGCAGTTACACATAACAATGGGGAGCAGCTTGATGTGCTCACCAAGTTGGGCTATCAGGAAAAGGCATTTTAAAATTTTGCAGAGTTTTAAGGGGGGGCGGGCAGACTTTCAGTCTCTGTGACCCCTGAGCAACGAGTTCAATACTGTGACCAGAGTGGTCAGTGTTGGGCATTGTGGGACAGCTGCTGGAGGACTGCTAGGGTTGAAATAGGTAATTCAGCGAGTGCACTCACACTGCTTCGACCTCAGTACATTGACTATGGCGCTATGCCATTTGGGGAGGTAGTACTACTGCGTCGCCACAACAGGGCGCTTACTTCGCTGCGAGACAAATATAAGTGTAGACACCTATGCAACTAGTTTGATGCAAGGCAGCTTACGCTGACCTTTGTAGTCTAGACCAGGCCTCAGAATTTGGAACAGCTAGCTGCAAATTCCATCACAGAAAACCTGTCTACAGTTATGGTTGTCATTGCTGTGTCTCCCCAAAAAGGTTTTATATCAAATCACTTAAATATATTATCAAGTACTCATCACATTTAAACTCTAAACCAATATATTTTAAATGGTGGTTTCTGATAATGATAAAAAAATAATGGAATGTGTGTCAAAGAGCTGTAAATGAAACAATAAAAAGACAGAGGAAAAAACTGTTTGAGAAGATGGTAGACATGACACTCCAAGGCATGATGCTAGTCATAAATCTCACTTTCAGAGACAAGGAGATCTCAGATCTAAAAATAGCTCAAGAGCTCTTTGTGAAGGTTTTGTAACTAAATAGAGTGTAAATTCTGCATGTGTTTTCAATTATGATGATGCACTGCACATATAATAGTAACTATAGTACTTGGCATTTACACAACGCTTCTCAGCCAAAGCTCTCAAAGGGTTTTATCATTGGGGACAAATATTATTCTCTCTCCTTTACCGAGAGGAAAACAGACACAGAGGTCTAGATCCTCGAAGTTATTTAGGCACCTAACACCCACTGAAATCAACAGGCGTTAGGCACGGACATACCTTTGAAGATCTGGGCCAGAGTGGTTAAACAAGTTTCCCAAGGCCACAAAATGAGTCAATAGCAGAGATGTGAATGGAACCAGACTCCCAGTCTAGTATCCTATCAACTGTAACATGCTGCCTTCAATATATTGTCTCTTTTATTCTAATACAATAATGAAGAAAATATACTGGAGGCCAGGCAGTTTTCTACCAAGGACAAATGATTGTTCATACAAAAAGGGGGGATTTAACCTTACTTGGACTATGTTTTTAAAACTGACCTTCAATTTTTTCTAAAAATGGTATGAGTAAGTATAACTCCACGTCACATAGTATCGATAAGATCTGGAAAAGCATACAGAGGGCTTCCTTGAGACTCAGGGGACTGAGCTCAGAAAGGGATTGGAGGGAAGCAAACAGCGGCAGAGTGAAATTAACAAGTTGGTGCTCAGTTTCACTGTTGCTATTCAGAACCTTTACAACAGCAACACAGGTAAGAGCCAAGTCAATTTGTTGTAGCTGCTGCTGCTGCTGGGGAACACTACATAGCAGCAGCTGAGGTAGGCTACTGCATATGTAGCTTTCCCAAGCAGCCGCAGAGTTAAATTAACATGGCACTTACCTATGTTGCTGTTGTGGAGTTCTCAATAGGTATTTCTGGGAAGGAAAAGAACCCAAAAACAAATGGTAGTGAAGGGGGAGAGTAGCAGACTCCCCACAACTAACTGGAAGTTCTGGGTATCTGGGGGTTGGCGAGAAAGCTCATTCTTACTTCCAACAGCCAGAGGTAGAGTGGGGAGAGGGGAAGGGACCTTCACATTTATCAAACATCTACTAACCAGAAGCTGATATGAAAGATGGATCCCTCAGTCAGGGGCCAGAGATGCACCCTGGCAGGACACCCAATATCCACTCCTTTCCTAGCCGCTAGGAGTGTGTGGCGGCTGGGGAGACTGGATTTCCCACCAGGGCATTGCCTCTGGAACTTGGAGGCAAATATTCAGTCTGTGGGATCTGCCTCTGGCTAGAACATTTAGTCTCCAGCATAGGGGATGTCTGGCACATGGATTGTTTTCAGTCCTAATGTGTTTTTAATCTTGTAAAATAGCCAGATGAATGCATATTCTTTGTGGCCTGTTTTACTTGTGAGTGACATAGTGAAGCCAGACAAAAAGAATGCATGTATTCAGATGAGATTCAAATTAAATATTCCTTATAAATATGCAGCAATTACTTTGAAGCTTTTTTCCCCCACTGACCAAAAGTTAAACGCCAGAGGAAACTGTAACTTATTTAGGCTTATAACTCAGCTCCGACACAAGTTGGAGACAATGTCTCATCCTAGGTGGCAAGTCTATGGCAACAAGTCTGACAAAGATCCTCTGAATGATGCCAGCATGGACCACAGTCCCTGGAAGGTTTAACATTGGTGGTACAGTCAGACTTGGTTAACACTGACTCACACTTTGCCAGCCCATGCTGGTTAACTGTAGGCTTTGGGTAAACCATTCAGCATTACAAAGCAGAGCTGAAGGAACCTGACTGATTGAATGTAGTTGTGTATTCATTCTAACTATGAATCTATTCTTAGGGTCCATATGTCCCACATGTCTACTTCTAGTTCCTTAAAAGGAAATGGCATTTCCTGAACAGACAAACAAGAGAATTGGGTGGTGGTGGTGGTGGTGGAACATAATATATTTGTCTAGCTTTATCACAAACTGATAATCTACACATCAAACTCTTCATTACATCCCTTGAAATCTCAGATGTATTTATACTGTACTTCTAAGGGCCAGCTGCTTTAACCAGTCTTCTCACATGTATGATTTGAATAATGCTGTCCACGCAAAGTTGTGCAAGAAGTACAAATTGGCAAGATCATCAAGAAAACCTTCTATAGTGGTAATGGTCTCCTTTGTCTAACTGCACCAACTTCAGCGCAAGTTACAGAAAACAATTTTCTAACTCATTCATGAAAATTATTCAAATGCACACATATTTAACTTTCACACATGGTTATAACCTTAGCCACAACACTTCCTGAAACAAAAGATCAGGCAATTTATGTCTAACTTATCTTCAGCCATGTTGTTATAAAGCTGCAAAGCTCTCCTCTGTCTTCTTAAAGCATTTTTATAATACATTTATAATTCAAATCTGGAAGCTGTGGTGGCTGAAACAATGCAGTAAATATCAATAACCCATTTCAACATACCTATATCATCTACAGAGGGCTAATTCGAGGAACTACCAGACTATGCATTCTCCTCAAGAAAGCAATTGCAATTTCTCATATCAGAGAATACCATTACTGTGTCTCTGAAAGCTACCAGCAGCATCAGAGCTGTCAGGTTCCATTACTCATGAAGAGGAGCGTAAGTAGCACACAAATGTTTTGTTTCAGTCATCAAGACTTCCCAGCCGCTTGTATGATCTTGTTTTAAACAACTCATGATAGCTTGAGATTGTTTAAGCTATCTCAGAAAGTCAAAATGAAGTGTGAACATTTCATGCATCTATACACTCTTCCCATTTTCATTCATATGCCTGGCCTGATTTAGACAGAGCAGTTTGCCCTGGGTTCTCACAGGGCCTAATCAAAAGCCCACTGAAGCCAACAGAAGTCTCTCCATTGACTTCAATGGGCTTTGGATCAGGCCCCTACTGACTGAATAGGATACATAACAACCTCACCAAAAAATGTCCTATTTAACCTGCCTTGACTTGGAGTGGTTTGCAGTGTCTCAGCAACATGGTATTTTTGCAGGGGCTGCCACGTTGTACTCCACAACTTATGCTTTAATTTAATAAACTAGCCCTTATGATTATGAAGATGATGCTGAGAAGATTAAATGAGCATAACCCATGAGATGATGCCAGCCTGGTCTGCAGAGGGCTAGCTGAAACAATACCCAGGGGAGGTGTGAACAGGCCATGTCCCTCTCTCAGCAAGGTGCCCAATAATGATAACAATGTTGACATGTAAGTTATCTATTTCAGTGCAGATTAACACATGTGTCTGGAAAGAGAAGGAAGGGTCTCCAAGCCCCACGCTGGGAAAGCCAGGCCTGCAGAGCCCCTCTAGCCCTACCAAAGCACATGCAAACCCGAACAGCCCAGTAGAGCACATAGGATCATACTTTAAACAAGGGCTCTGTCTGCTATGAATGGTCCCTCATTTTAACATCTCAAATGGATGGCATTTGGTTTGGGGGTGGAGCTTGGAAGCATACCCCCAATGTGACTGCTATATTAACCTATGAGGGGAAAAGGAGAGAGAGAGAGGGGAGTTGAAGATAGCGCCAAGACTGAGAAACTGGTGGCAAGATAGACAGTGTTTTCAGCAGTAACCAAAGGGATACAAGGAGAGGACTTGGCAGGAAAGTGTTTGGGAAATTATATTCTTTATCATAGGTGCGAGCTCCGTGGGGGCCACCAAACAGCTGATCAGTGGCTCGGGGAGGAGCTAAGGGGAAGGGAGCGAGTGATGAGCAACAGATGGGCAAAGGCCTTGGGGGAAAGGACTGAGCAGGGCCGGGACCTCAGGGCAGAGCGGGGGTGGAGCACCTGGGGAAAAACTAAAAGTCAATGACTATGTTCTTTATTATTATTTGTACTGTGGTAGTGCCATGATGACCCAATCACAGATCAGGACCCCATTGTGCTATACGCTGTACAAACACAGACCTAAACAATTGTCTGTGCCCCAGAGAGCTTACAATCTAAGTATAAGCCAAGAGACAATAGGTAACTATAATAAAAACAAACAAGGGGAGCACCACATACAAGTGAGACAACAATGGCCAGCATGATAGGCTGTTGGTTTCAGCACACCAGCAGCCTAACCATTGTCAAGTAGTTTGCAGACATCGTAGCAAAGGAGAGTTTTAAGAAGGGATTTGAAGGAGGACAAAGAGGTAATTTTGCAGATATTTACAGGGAGCTCGTCCAGAGTGTGGGGAAAAGTGTGAAGGGGTGTGATTCAAAATTTAACAAATGGGCCACAAAGGCTGGCATGTTGAGTATTAGGTGGCAGCAACACATTCAGAAGTTGTTAGAAAGACAAGCTGAGATACAACAGAAGTGAACAGAAACACCAGCTCAGACCATAAAACCACTAGTGATTCTTTTCTCATGGAATAATCTTTTCAGCGGAAACGTCCAGTGTTAATATTAGCTAGTAGCAAGTTGTTTGATATATTCAACTATGCATGCTGGTCATCTTAATTTATCACTCCCATCCTAAAAGCCCTTTCTCTCTTCACTATGCAGGATTAATAGCATGGACATCAACTTAAACATTTCTCTTTGGGAAAAAAATGCATTGCTACCAAGTAACCCCTAATATTATACTCTGACTGAGAAAGAGAAATATTTTTCTCTTTTTAAAGTTTATTTTCTGCATTTGACAGCACTTGTCAAGTCAGTATCTATTTTTTCCCTGTATAGTCACTTTTGCTTGTTTACCTGAGTCCTTTGCATCGCAAAAGAGAGGAGGAAAACATCAATATGTTTTAACTCGTTTGGCCAGGTTTCTTGTTTTGGGTAGGCTTGTTTGTTTTAAAGGAGAATTTAGGGGCAGGACAACTTCACCAGAATGATTTGTTCGTCTGGTAAAACTGAGTAGTTTCATGTTGACAGAATCCCTTTACAAACATGACAAATCACCCTGCCCATCTTCATATAAAGACGAAACAATACATAAGAAGTTTAGGTTATTTAACGCTCTAAGAAATCTGGAGTTTATGAGCAGTTATTTCAAGTTACAGCAAAGATCAGAATCATGGAAGCTAAGACATATAATTTGGAACCACTTTTAAGGTCCTGCAACATAATTTTTTAGTCTGAACAACTTTTATGGTGCTCCTTTAAATATAATTAATAGCTAGAAACCATGAAAGAGTGCTCACTGCTAGCCAGCAACACTGTATGCACTAAACTTTTAATTTACTGAACTAAAAAAAAAGTCCACGCCTTGATTAAAAGATCATTTCTCAAAACTTTCCAGCATTTCACTCCTGGCAAAATGAAGTAATTCAGAGACTGACAAGGTCCAGTTCGAAACCCGAAACAGCAAACACGTGTTCGAGGCTGCCTAGTATTCTTTGCCCCAGATGCTGTCACAGCCCTGTATAACAGTCTACATCACCTTCATAGCTGGCATCAGAGATAGCTGCTGTTGCCATGTTAAAGAATTATCAATGAATCATCTCTGCAGTAATCCAGTCTCAAGTGATTTTTGACTTTCAACTTGGATATATACAAGCAATATGTCCAGCTTCATCGGTTGGATTTGGAGCAAATCCGTGTAAAAGAATGTATAAGACCATTGCTTGAATGGCTTTCACACAGATATCCAAAGCCCATAAAAGCTGTCAAGATACCCAAAATGCTGCTGAAGTCCACGTGTAGCCCCAGTAATACTCTCTAGTATCTAAATGTGCCTGAAACATAAATTATACTTTTCACCTATGTAGCACTTTTTATGCATTAATCTCAAAGCACTTTTACAGAGCTAGGTATTATTACTATTCCTATTTTACAGATGGGGAAATTGAAGCAGAGGGAGGCTAAGTGACTTGCCCAAGGTTGCACAATGAATAAATGACATGGCTGGAAATAGAAACAAGGTCTCCAGACTCCCAGCTCAGTGTCTTATTCAATGGACTAGTTCCATGTGATAATGGAGCATTGGCACAACAGTGTTCCCAGTTTTGTACTCCATATCTTTCTCAGCCATAACGTGATCTGAACTGTACCCATTCTATTTGCCCTGACATTCCAGGACGGAATTTGTTTTCTATAACTACTGTTTCAGCCTACTGCTATCTAAGGAGATGACAAAACCCCAGTAAAATGCATCTTCTCATTATCAAATTGTTTGTGAATCCGTAGCTTTAATATTCCAAATGGCAGTCATAGGCATCTTTGTTTATTGAAGCAGAGATGAACTGTAACAACCAATAACATGGATTCACTAACTTGCAGATGCAAGTAACTTGTCAGCAGCAGCTGTCTTGCACGTTTCCTTTGCCATCACCAGTGCTTGCATACATATGCCCATCCAAGCCATTATGTGGTTGTTCTGTTTACACTATAGAATCTTGCTAAGGAGGTCTATTTTAATGCAGGTAAAATAAGAGCTGGCCATCCCATATACTCAGTGATTTTTTGAAACCTCACCCTTTTATTTATATTATCTCATGTTTGGTTTCTCATCAGCACAAAATTCCCAAGATGTTGCTGAATTGTTAGTTGGCTAAGTCTACCTGTCAGAGGACTTAATGGCTCTACTGTGCAGGAACCTTTCAGTAAAGTGGGTCACGTGTAGAGGTTACTATGCTTTACTGTTTGGCATACTGTACTGTGTTATTTTTTGTAACACTTTCCTGTAGGTACAGGAAATTAGGATCTGTAAATAGAAGGCATAGCTGGCCAAAAGTGAAACTCTTGTTCTGCCTTAGGATTCATGGGTGCAGCTGCCACTAAACTCCACAGGAGTGGTTTATGCACATCCAAAAGCACTAACAGATCCCACATACACACACTATTTTCTACATGATTATTAATAAAAAGACAGCAGACGATCTGAAAACAATTCTCAGACACCCAGGACAGGAAGCTGAAAGCCATGTGCTTCACAGCACAAGTAGTACAGGTATTTCCAGAATTGCTCTACTACATGGGCCAGTGGATAGGGCCCTGGACTGACAATCAGGACAAGGGGCTGGGTTATAATACCAATTTTGCCAATAGCCTGCTGCATGACCTCGAACAAGTCACTTAACATCTCTGCCTCAGTTTCCCCTCTCATCCTTTGTCTGTTTAGGTTGAAAACTCTTCAGGGCAGAGACTATCTGCATGCATGTACAACAATTGGGGCTTCTAGGCATCACTGTAACACAAATAATAATACTTAAAAACAGCTATTTTTCAAAAACCAATGAAACTAGGAGGTTGAGAAATATCATGATGTGAGTATATACATATAGCCTTCCTCAAAATAATCAACTTTTAAAAGGTTTTGACTGCTTTTTTTTCCAATATTTGATACACTTCTTAAATTGTTTTCAGATCTTTCTCTTCAAGCCAGTCACTCAAAAGATTCAAGGTCCATCCACTGGTCACTTACATTCTGTTGCTGTCTGAGATCTCTTCTTTAAAACTGTGCCTACTTACTATGAACTTTATTTTAGATATGATTTTCCTCATTTCCATCCACTGAAACTGATGTGATACAGAGAAGAAAGCACATTGAGTTCCTCTCATGATTATCATATACTCATTCAGTGTCTTATTATTTCATTCCCAGGATCCCAAAGAACTGGCTGAAATATATACATACAAGAATCACTTTACCGCTCCAGGCACTGTTAACGTCTGTCCCCTCCCCTGGTTAATGCACTACTGGAAGGTGCTCAAATACTATGGTGATGAGAGCAGTACAACCACCTATATAGAATGGTTACAATTCAGGACTTTAACCATGTTGCTGAACTATCCTAAAGCCTACGATTGCCTAAGGAAAAAGATCAGAGGAGGGAACCTCCACAAGAAGAGACTGCAAAGAGCAGAAGTCTCCAACGAAATGTTCCACCACTCCTCACTTAAAGTCGTCCTGGTTAACATTGTTTCGTTGTGACATGCTGATCAATTAGGGAACATGCCCATTTAAAGATGCGCAATGCTCCCTTATAACGTTGTTTGACAGCCGCCTGCTTTGTCCACTGCTTGCAGAAAGAGCAGCCCGTTGGAGCTGGCTGGTGGGGGCTTGGAACCAGGGTGGGCCATCAGCCCCCCTATCAGCTCCCCTAAATTCCCTGTGCGGCAGCTGTCCAGCAGGCTATCAAGTGACAGGCAGTTCAGTTGTCCCTCCCCCACTGCCGTGTGCTCCTCCTGCTTGCTGTGCAGAGGGGGGTGGGAGAAGAGGGGTGCTGATGTCAGGGTGTCCCCCTCCGCCCCGCTCCTGTACCTTATCTCCACAGAGCAGGGGGGAGACACGACAGGGCTCAGGACCGAGGGAGCAGCAGCTGCTGTCTCAATTTGCTAATCTACTTAAAAAGGCAATGTACTTAGAGTGGGGTCAGCGTACTTAAAGGGGCAATGTGCATCTCTCTCACATACAGGGTGTCTCTCTCTGTCTCTGCCATGCTGTATCCCCTCCCTCCATTTGTGCTGCCTTGCAGAGCGTGAGGCTGCATTAACAACATGTTAACCCTTGAGGGCTCAGCCGAGTGCTAGTTCATCATTTAGCACCAAGGCATTCTCTGGGAAATAGCCCACCCTTTGACTTCACCACCTCAACCAAGCTTCACAATCATCATTGCTGTTTACAGTATTGAACTGTTTGTTTAAAACTTATACTCTGTGTGTGTGTGTATATATATATAGTCTTGTCTGGTGAAAAAAATTTCCCTGGAACCTAACCTCCACTATTTACATTAATTCTTTTGGGGAAATTGGATTCGCTTAACATGGTTTAGCTTAAAGTAGCATTTTTCAAGAACATCACTACAAGGTTAAGCGAGGAGTTACTGTAATTATTTTCCCTCTCTAATCCCTCGAGAGAAGATTTGGCCAAATACCAAAAGACACCCTGGCACCTTTAAATAAAGAGCAAAAAGGACACCTGTATTTAAAACTTCATCAGAAAGACTTTGCCACAGTAAAACTGCATGGAACTGAATTTAACCACCTCCAAAAGACAAAGGGTTGAGTTAACCTGCTGGGATTTAAACCTGTTACAAGGAATCTAGGTATTCTAGATGACACTGTAATCGTTTTGGTGATTAGCAAAGTGATAGGAAAATACAGGAGTATGTGAATATCCCACAGAATTATCCAAACAAGGTTAAAGTAATCTTGACCTGAGTAGTTTTTACTGCACACCATCAGAACCATCAACGGCTATTCAGAGACTTTTTTTCACAATGCCTTGATTAAAGTATTTGGAGCGTGGTGTGTAGAATACTGTCAGAGCCAGCGCTAGGCATAAGCAAACTAGGAAATTGTTTAGGTTCCTGAGCAGCTCAAGGCGCCCCCCATTCTCTTTTTAAGCATGTGTCGTGGGGAGGGCCCAAAATATTCCTGCTTAGGGCCCCCGAAGGGCGAGCACTGCTTCTGAATACTGTATACTGTTGAATTCAGAATATGGGGCCCAGACACACAGCATTGCTAATAAGTTGGCAAGCTGAACTGTCTCACTTCAAGAGCAGTAGCCAAAACAAACTATTTTCCATGTTTAGGTAACAAATTATTATTGAAATAACAGAAGCTCTGCCTGGATCCAACACAGGGTGCTTTTCTTTATCAGCAGAAATGACCAATTACCAAATTTTTTGACTGTAACACACAGTTAAAATGGATGTACAGTATGATTTGTTTGTATTTAAGATAGCATTGACACCAATGAGATTTTTTAACTCATCACTTAAAAGCCTATCCTTGTCTACTCAAAGATGTTCCATATTTAACAGCTGACCATTCTAGATTAAAGTAACTCCGGGGAGAAAAGAAAACACATTTACAATGACAGTAGATTTTATATTTACCAAAAAGAAATATTTGAGAAGAAAACAAATACATTTTTAATATATTAAACGATAACGCCAATGGAATGTGTAATCTTTTAACTATACAGTAGGTTTATCAATACAGTTGCTGCTGATTTTCACTGCCTCAGAGTCTTCGCCACTACAAGTAAAAGGAAAACTGGATTTTCAAATGCAATGAAAGCTGAAACAAGCACACCACTGTGCGGTCAACTCAAACATAATGGGCAAAGACTTGGATTTTTGAAGTCTGGGTAAGCAGAGACTGGACACAGAGCAGTAGCGACATGTTCGGGCTTTAAGAAGAAAGCCAAACACTGGATATTAGCATTTTCATGCAGACCAGTTAAAGAATAGCATCAAGATGACCTGCAATGTAAGGCACTCAGTTGTCCTCCCAAGCAAAGAAACAGTTTGGCAGCAGCAACTCTCACAGAAATGGCAGGGCAGATATTTCTGTTGACTTCATTGAATTAGCAATTGATGTTTCTAATATCTTAGTGTTTATTACAGAAACAATGCAAATTTGTGTTCCAGCATCTTT
>NW_020664375.1:253398-325179 GCF_002925995.2 Terrapene triunguis
TTTTCCTTCTAAGCCACAGTTCCACGGCTTTCCTCTGGAGAACCTGCTTATCTCTTTGCTGGTATTTCTGTAAGGATGAAGGCCAAAAGGAATGCCTGTGTTTGAAGGCCAGGCTGTACGCTCTCTTAAAGGCCTGGTGTGGCATTGGAAGGGACTGTTTAGATTTTGCAGCATTGTCTGCCACTAGCTTGTCTCCAAAAAGCAGGGCTTTGTGAATTTGGCAGAGCACAGCGTCTGTTTTGAGAGGCTATCCACCTTCCAGGGACAGAGCTCTCAGTGGCACTGGGTCACTGAGCTGGAGGCCATGGCTTTAGCTGAAAATCTCATCATGTCCACTGAGGCATCAACAATGAATGCAGTTGCCAGGGAAACTTTCTTTAAAATAGTGGCGAAGTCAGGGTGATCTCGATCCTTGAGGGCTCTGAGATCTTCCAGCCAGGAGAGTGATGCCCTCGCAAACCAAGTACATGCCAGGGATGCTCTGAAGGAGGTTAAGGAGGCCTCAAAGTCTTTTTTGAGAGTGTCCTTCATTTTTCTATCGGTGGGGGTCCTTACGATAGAACTCCCTTTCTGAAGGGATAACAGTATCTTTAGCCAGGCAGACCCTGGGAGCATCAACCTTTCATAGCTCAGTAATTGGGACTTTTGGTTCCCCTGTATCCCATAGAATTTAATATCATTTCTGTTAATGTACTTGCCCCTATCTGGCTTATCCCATTCATCCCGGATTACTTCCTTGAAGGAGGAGTATAGGGGAATCACGGCCTCGGGGGAGGATTTTGAGGAGAGAAATTAGCTCAGAGGCTTATTCTTGGGATTTTTTTCAGGTTGAATATGAATAGTGGATACAACCTTGTTTCACATGGCCTCAAATTACTCAGGTAGATAGAACGTATGCTGAATCTTTCCCTGGTCTGGATCAGAAATAGAGCCTGATAATTCACAAGCCTTTGGGGAGGAGAAAGGGGAAGTGGATGAGGAGTCAGAAGACTCAGACCTCCTAGATCTTTTTGCTTTTTATTCCCCATTTTTTGCATTCTTTGATTTTTTTAGCTCACTTAGAGAGCATTTAAGCTCCACTTTGGCTTTTTGTGAGGCCTTTTGTGGCCTTCCTGAGGGCCTGAAGTCCTCTCACAAGATCTCTTTCTGGGCCTTGCCTGCTGGGTCCCATTTCCCCATGGAGGGGGGAGGGAAAAAGCTTCCAGAGTCTTCCTGGACAAATTGGGAAGGAGAGGGAGGGTGCTTATGAGCCCTGCTTCTTTTCCCAGGGTGCTCAGGACCCATTTTAGGATTTGGTGGGGTGGGATTTGTGACAAGTCTGTTCTTCTCTGTTCTCCAGGGGCCCCTATGTCAGCTGACTGGGTTCTCCTCATCCTTGGAGACTCTCCCTGCTCTGCCCATAAACTCCTGGTCCATTTTTTCAATGTCAGAGTTGTGGCTGTTCCAGTAGGCAGAGGATCCCACACACCTTTCCCGGGACCTAACTCATAGCCCTGGGATCTTAACAGGGTTAGGGATAGAAGGCTAGGTGCAGGCTGGCCACAACTCACCATCTGCCAAGCCTGGGAGGGCAGTCTCACAGATGGAGCACCATTGGATCTCATTCTGTGCTTTTTCAGCTGCTCTGCCGTATCTGGATGATGGTGCAGAGGAGCCAGCAGGGAGGCACTGCAGGTGAAACTCTGGGGAGTTCCAACACCGGGCTAAAAAACTGGCCCCGGGGTAGGAGGAGCTAGGAGGGAGATCACTGCTCACCACTGCCCCCAATTTTGACAAAAAGCCCCCCTTAGGCAGATGTGAAAGCTGCAAATGGAAAAACCACCATGCACCAAACCTGGAAGCAAACAGGAGCTGAGGTGAACAGGCTTATTGAATGAGGCCACCCCCCATGAGGCTCCAAAACTCTGATCTACTTCTGAGAGCTGCAAAGGGAGGTGAGCACACCAGAGATCAGAACTGTGGGAGATGCTGAGCTGCACAATGCAGCTGCAACCTCCTCTGCAACAGGGGGTCCCAGTCAGGGTTATCATTTGCTATGGGGCAAGGGAAGAAGTTGTCCCTCCCTCAGACCTTGTTTTGCACTCCCCCAGATTTTCATAAGTCTATATGCTCCACTCCACCCCACACACACACACCCTAACCACCAAGACTTTGCAAGCTGTAATATAATCACATATAATGTTCTAGATGCTGACACAACTTTGCCCCTCACTCCACCCCTGAATTTTTCTGAAATGAGACCCTGGGGTCTCAGAGCAGCTCAAAGCATAGGCACTGATTCAGCACATCTCTCATGCAGCTTCTTCTAGTAACTTAACATGGCATGCCCATTCAGTAGGAAATACAAACAGAATGGCAGTGGCAAACCTGCCTATCCTCCCTTATGATGAATCCCTCATACACTGCAAGAGGCCAGGCTGACACAATCAGTTGTAATTTACATGTTGTATTGCAGTAGTTCTCAACCAGGGGGCCGCAAGCAGGTTTTAGGGGGTCCGCCAAGCAGAGCCAGCATTAGACTCACTGCGACCCAGCAGAGAAAGCTGAAGCCCTGGGCTCTGAGCCCCGCCATCCAGGGCTGAAGCCAAAGCCTCTGCAATTTAGCTTTGCGGAGCCCCCTGTGGCATGGGGCCCCAGGCAATTGCCCTGCTTGCTACCCCATAACGCTGGCCCTGCCTTTTATATGCAGAAAAACAGTTATGGCACAGGTGGGCCATGGAGTTTTTATAGCATGTTGGGGGGGGCCTCAGAAAGAAAAAGGTTAAGAACCCTTGTTGTATTGGATGATTCTAACTCTGTGTGTGTGCCTGTTTTGGAGGCATGTATACAGTCCACTATAATTTGACACTAAACCTCATAGGTATTGTAGAACACATATCTTGCTCTACGCCTGTGTTAGGACAATATCTCTAAAATAATCCAGGCAAAGATTTCAGAAGCAAGTCTAAGGCACCTTTGAAGAAAGGAAGCAGGAAACTCCTCATCATATCAGAAATCCCAAATAATATCATAGTTATCAATGTTATAGTTCTTAGAATCTCAGGGTTGGAAGGGACCTCAGGAGGTCATCTAGTCCAGTCCCCTGCTCCAAGCAGGACCAATCCCCAGACAGATTTTTTGCCCCAGATCCCTAAATGGCCCCCTCAAGGATCACAACCCTGGGTTTAGCAGGCCAATGCTCAAACCACTGAGCTATCCCTCCCCCCCGCACAGGCACTTTCTCAAGTGATATTTTAATAGCCAAAGCATTTTGCAATGGGACTCTATTACAAACAAAAGTCAGATCTAGTGACCCAAGAGCATAATCTTGGTCATTTTTTCCTCCTGTTTAACTTTCAAATAGTTATAGAAAAAATGTGAACTATTTAAACCTGTGGTTATGCAGCGTTCCAGTGACTACTTGCATTACACAAAACATTACCACCATGACTTCCACTGAAGACTGTCAGTTCTTGAATGTTTCAGGTACAAATGAAATACGGTCCAGGAATAATTTAAAAACAAACGAATTCACATAATGTCTTAAAAACAAAATAAAGCAAAAATATAGAATGGGAATACGTGTTAAGGACATCATAATACATCAGATTTGTACACAGTAAGGAACAAAGCAAAGTTAAGTACTGCTAGATAGTCATTTATTATATTATTTGTACTGCAGTAGAGCTTACAGCTAATTTAAGGATGCAATTTTTAAAAAAAAAATTTCTCCCATGGCCCATTATCAACATAGATGTGGCTCCAGTAAAATTATTGATTTCTTTTTTTTTCTTTAAAAGATAATTGCCCATAATGTTTAATGATCTGATGTTTTCCCCATAAAAGTAAAAGAAGTATGATAAAATGCAACAATACAGATGCATATAATTGGCTTTTGGAAGCCCAGGCTATGATGCTGATGGTAGTCAGGTGAGAGAGTGACAAATTTGGTGTCCACTCTTGCAAACGTCTCTGCTTGAAATTTTACTCGTGTGAATAGGCTTATTGAATGAAGGTGCTCAGATGTTTAAAGTTACTCACTGGTGTAAGTGTTTGTGGGATCAGGCTGTAGATTGCAGCAGAAGCAGGACTATCCAGGAAATATTTTTAAAAAATATAAACCAGCTAAAATTCTTAGATCAAACACTTAGGAGCTGCTTTTTTACTTTGAATTAACAGTTTATTACAGGCAGCACAGCTAGAGAGGCCAACAGTTCAGGTGGCCCAACACTTTCAATTATAAGACCCTGCTTTCAGTTAGTTATGGCTTTGTCAAATGTAAACTGCCTGGGCTGAAGTCTTCCATGATGGGTGTCTGCCCCAAGCTGATTTTCTTTTAAAATAAAGTTTCTGAGACTCGAACAAGGGTATCAGAAGAGGAGACTGGAACTGGGATGAGAAACCAAGGGGGATTTGGGATGAGAAGCTCAGGGGAGAGAGATGGGACAGGCTGGGTAGAAGCATTCAGACTTGGGGGAAAACAGGGCAGAAGCGTCTATACCCGCTAGAGCACAATCCCCTCCAGAGCCTGGAATGGACCTCAGGATTCCAGAACCTCACCATTCCTCTGCTGTCTGCAAATATCTGCGAAACCCTCTGGCAAAGTGTATGCCTCATCCCCCTCTAAGGCTGGTTCACACAGAGGATGACGACCTAACTACTACCACTATCAGTTACTCCATTAGCTCAAGTGGCAGAGGGCTGTGTAGTGGGTGATGAACCATATGGGTGTCAATATGATACCATACAATGTATTTTTTTTTCAGTTTCAACCTTAATTCGGTCCCCTGGTGGGTCTGCATTATGATACAGACTTTAATTACATGATTACACACTATTTTTTCCACAGGACCCATGCTTCTTCAGTGTGTGTCTTGGAAAAATGTATCCCTATACTGTATATGCAGAAGAGAACTTACTCATTTTGTAAGTGACATTTCTGTCAGTGACATTCTAGTTTTAAAGTTCAGCAGCAGGGGGCGCAGCAGCCAGCTGTCTTTCATAAACTACAGCCAGACAAACAGAAACCACTAGAGGCCAACGTATCACCAGGTTTTTATCTCAATCACTGGATAAAATTGTCTGAAAGATATAGAACTAAGGAAGTTTCATTCTTCTTTAGACTGCAAATTACTAGTGCTACTTAAGAGTCACTTCGCTGTTTGCAATAACCACCTTAGGAGAGATCCTAACTATTTTTCTTAAAATGGGACATATGCAGTTGACAGAGTAATGCATCAAATAGTTATTACCTTCTTCTGTTAAGAAGGTGGAGGACCAAAGTGCAGGAGTATTATTCTTGTACTTTGTATCACAGGATGGTTTTAAATTTTGGTAGCACTGACATTTGTTATTGGTAGGAAGTATGCAGCACGACTATTAATCTGAAAAACGGTGTCACATTACAGAGTATTGAAAAGGACTCAATGAAGAGCTGCCAAATAACAGCCTTTAAATTTCCCAGGGAAATATCCTTGGATGTAGCATGTGAAATTTCAGGGGGAATAATTTGTTTCTGTGGGACTGAAAAAGGAGGCTCATAATGGGAAGCTGGTTTCTCATTTAAAATATAGAGGCAGATGGATCCCTCCATAACTGAGTTTCATTGGTTGTATCTGTGAAAGTTCTAACTTACATAAGTAAATTTTATAGGGATTTAAAAGATTACAGGCCTCTGTGTTCAATACATTTCTGATAAAGCTTTCTAAATCTATTACCTTAGTAGCTTATCCATTTTTCCACATGAAAACTGATTGAAAATATACTGTATTGTCTATTAAAACTTAACCTTAAAATCTGCCAATCAGTTTAAAGATATTTGCTAACTTCATAACTTGATACTTATGGCAGGGTTGTGTTCAGGAGATTCCACAGCTAGAAAAGTAAGGGTGTTATAGGTCAGGCCTAAACTGCAATTACTCCATCAGTTGAAGAAGAAGCAGATAGCTGCATTATGGCTTTGTCTAGGGCTATTAACACACTTTTTCATAAGCATTAAAAACTGAAATAAGGAGTTTTTTTCTCCTTTAGTACACAAAGGAGGCAATGGGATATGCTGTGGGCAATACTATTAACAAATATCTTGAGAATGTAAGTCTGGATATATTTGTTCAATTTTGGGCAACTGAAGCGACGCAGAGATGTTTGTAAAAGAAATATAATAGAACATGTCAAATTCCATGCATTTTTGTAAGTGTGTTTCTGATAACTACACTAAAACTATAACTACATTATAAAGTTTTTTTGGACATCATTTGTCAAAAACCAAATTGTGATAACTGGACCATTTTAATGTCATACTCAGGTTTAAATTCTACCTGAACTCACATTTATGTTACCCACAGCCTTAGAAGAAGATAGGCTCATGTACACATGATAAACATCCCAAAATGTGATCTGATTTACATCAACTCCATTGACTTCACCTGGGTAATTAGAGATAAGGGATGGACACAATATATGCATATAAGCTATCCGGGAAAAAGTAATAAAAATTACCACTCGGTATAGCACTATGTTCTTTGGGAGTACGAAAAACAATCAGAAATGTGTGTTCATGCCCCACTTCCATGATCCTGCACCAACAAAGTCAATGGGAGTTTTGCTATTATATCACCAACATTATTGTGTGGGCTGTATTGTCTCTTGAGCTCAGGCAGGGTTTGTGAACACCCTTGAAGTGATGGTAGATGTAGGGCCAGATCCTGTGCTTTTTGTCATCAATGCCGATTTACTATTTCTCTACCTATAAGCTAAGCCATCTTTTAAAAAAGCATTATATAAAAATACTAATGCAGAGCACCTTAAAGCAAAGAGCAAAAGATAGCTGCACTCAGCCATTTTCTTGAAAGGATAAAAAGCTCTAAAGATATATTTAAAGCATCAGGTACAGTATTGATTAAGAGTGAGCAACTTAACTGCTGGTCAGGGGCCAGAGGGAGGAAAAGAGTTGGCTGTCAAGATAGAGATGCTATAGTTATATACTTGTGACGCACACAACCTCCACTGCATGGTAATTTTGATGGTCAGTTTTAGGAAAAAAATGAAGTTTAAGAGCCATCCCACTGGCATGAACCAGAACCATGTAATCCAGGAATAGTGATTTATGCTGAAATACTTAGCTTTGGAAAATAAGGGTAAATGGTAAAAAACAAAAGCAGTGCTCCAAATCATTTCAATGATGGAACCTTCTGCTATTATTTATCTGACAAAATACCTTTTAGTGAACAATATCCTTTTTATCGTGCAGTAAACTATACAATATGTGGTATTATTAAAGATGAAAAATCATTTATTTTTAATCAGTGCACACTGCCTGTTAGAGTCTTGACTTTTGTGGCAGCAAACATCCCGTTTTCATGTAACTGTACTTGGAAGGGCAAAAGGGAACAGAAAAAATATGCTATACAAAGTAATTGGATCACAATAGAATGTGCTTCCAAGTGTGTTTTGCTGTGTCAATAGCTTTAAGGAAGCCTCCCCTTGTAGAATAACATCATATTTAAGAGAATTACTCTTCCCTAACTGAACTCACACTTTTAAAAAAAGAAATAGTCCTTAGGGTACCTTCCTTTGGGATCAATTCCAGCCCCCTTTAAAAATGTAAAACTAATTTCAACTCACTGAAGGAAACCATTTAGTTTATCACTCCTCTTCCAAGATTTTTTCCTATTCAGATTTTTTCCTATCCAAGCAGAACAGAAGTCAAATGTCCACTGAGAAAAAGAGGAAAACAGTAAACACCATGTATTTTGCTAGAAAGAAAACAACATATTTAATGTACATCTGTAGAACTCAAAGCTGTCACATGGAAAAATAGCAGAACAAAAGGACAGGATCTTAATTAACTCTGGAAAAGGATGACACAGAATGCAGGCTTTTAATATGATGCTACTTACTGCAGTCCAGAGGAGGCTCCATTAAAGTATTTGGGTATTTGCCATACTTTATACGGACGAAGCATTCAGTTGGACCAATTTCTAGGTTAAGAACAGCTCTAGTCACTTGTGACAGGATTATATAAAGCCTAAGCAGCCCTGAAACTAGGAAAAATAGATAAATCAGGGTGAAGTTGGGCCAAAGGCAGATTCAAAAGTGTGCACAAGTCAGTGAAATTAAATAACTTTTTCCTAGTTGTTTTTTAAAGATCAGCTTGTCTCTTATGAAATATTTTGAAAAGGATTCAATTTGGCTACAATTCTGGTTTTATATTATATGTTGTACGTTACATGTTTATCTTTGTTTAATAACTAATGACTTTTGAATACGAAATCACAATCCTGGGATCAGATTAATCACAGGACAGGATGTGTTTTTACATTTATTAATAAACTACATTCTTATTTCTTATTTATTTGCAGCTCAATTTTAAGGAATCTTGTCTTTTTATGAATTTGGTAATTAGAACTGTGTGTTAAATATAAGAAATGTAAACAACAAATAAAAATGACAAATTCTGAAAGAAAAAAACATTTGCATCCCACTGAGGGTCTGGAAATTGGCTGAAGCATTCACTTGCTCCTTCTGCATAATCCCCACCTGAGAGAGGGCCAAATCCCTTCTCCTCCCTTAGAGCAGAGCCATTGAAGCTACTGAAAGTACTTGCCTGAGAAAAACAAGAGGGATTTAGCCCATAATGATCTGTTTGCAACATCAATATTTCCCATAGTAATTCATTCAGATGTCCCAAACAGAGGATATTAACTCCAGGTGGAAAGCAGGCAGCTGCAACACATGAACTGTTAATGATGAAAATGTTTTCCTGAAAATGTCCTTCATAAAATGAAAAGGAAGAAAAATACAGAAAATTATACATAAACTCAAATGATTTCTTAATACTACAGAATGCTTTTCAAAGTTTTTCGACAAGGCATCAGCGGCTCTATAAGGATGAATATCTTAGTAGCCTTGTCTATATGATCAATTTATTTACTTTACTAAATATAAAGTTTTGCTTACTTCAAGATGTCCACCATATGTAATCATAATTAAGGGTCTCAGATACCGTAGTTTGTATGCTAACAAAACCTCCATTAAAGTACAGTGAAGATTTGGGTCCTCAAGGATGCAGGAATAGGTTCCCAGTGAAATGGTAAAATGGCAATATTGACAATTGATTTCATTCTGCCCTGCTGTTGGCTTGATTCTATGTTCAGGCGAATTCCCTCAACAACTCTCACTGATTTCAACAAGAGTTGAAGGCACTCAGCATCTCTCAGAAATGAGTGGTGTTTCTGCAAGGCCCTGATTTGGCCAGGTACATAAGCACATTACACATTACTTGCAGTTAGGCATCTCATTGACTTCACTGGAACTATACATATTCATAAAGCTAGACACATGCTTACAGTATCTTGCTGAATCAGAGCCTATCTTTTTAAATACTGTTGAGTTTTATTGCTATTTTTCTATTTCAAAATGGAACAAGACAGATGATTTCTAAGTGGCTCAATACCCTTCATAATGTTCATTTCTAAATATTCCTAGCTATGTTGTTGAACCAAATAATACACTACAGTAGCTATTTACAGCTTTGCACCATATCAGACTGTAAGTGGTACCGTGTAGATTCAAGCATAGGATACAATTATTTAGCAAAAATTATTAAAATGCCTGAATCCAACTTTTCACATACAAAAATATATTTTTATTATTACAACACTGAACAGTTAAGGCCACAACACTTCAGTAACATTCTGATAAGCTCATCAGTTTCAATTACTAAAATTATCAAAAGAAATAAATACCAAAACCATGGTCTTCAAGTCCAAAACCAAGGCAAACAACTTAATTATTTTTTTAAAATCTGTCATCAGTAACAATAAGAAGTCATAATTGTTTTCAAGTATAAATTGCAACATGTGCTTGCAGCCTTTCAAATATATATTCTGACAGCATTACAGTATTACACAAGTAGAGGACTTGGTCTTTCTGCCCTGGTTAGTTGTGGTTTCCTTAGGATTCTCCCTCGTGTGATTTTGGTTTTCGTCTTTCCTGTCATCACCAGATAAATCTGCTTCCTTTCCTTTATCCTTTTCACTTTGGAGTGGCTTTTCAGATTTACCTTCATTGCTGTTATGTACATTTTTCTGACTTGTCAACGACTTTCGCTTAAACAGAGAAAACTAAAATAAAAGATGATATATTACCCCCCTAGACAATTAATAGTGATTTTCAATATGTACAAAAAAGCCTGCACACAAGTTAAAAGTTGCACTCTCAAATGAACTTAGGCCACACAGTTATGTTTGGTAAAATAACAATAAAAAACACACCTTTACAACACATAATATAAACATAAATGTTTCCATGATCTTTTAAAAATGTTAAATGGATAACATTCCTTTGCAGTATTTGTAACCCAAATATTGCCATATTGCCCAAGTGTGTAAGAACCAGAAAGTGAAACTGAGCTTACACTGATGAATAACACAAGTTTGTTTACACAGACCAAACTCAGAAAATTGCAAGAAGTAAACAAACAGGATAAATGATGAAAAATAAATTAAATTTGTAATATTTTTTCAGTTTTAAGAATTAGGGCTCAAAAAATTAATCGCGGTTAAAAAAAATTGCTCTCAATCACAATTTTAATCGCACTGTTAAACAATTGAAATGTATTAAATATTTTTGGATGTTTTTCTACATTTTCAAATATATTGATTTCAATTACAACACAGAATAAAAAGTGCTCAGTGTACAGTGCTCTCTTTATATTATTATTTTTTGATTAAAAATATTTGCTCTGTAAAAAATGATAAACAAAAGAAATAGTATTTTTCAATTCACCGCATACAAGAACTGTAATGCAATCTCTTCATGGTGAAAGTGCAACATATATAGAGAGATTTTTTTTGTTACAGAACTGCACTCAAGAACAAAACCATGTAAAACTTTAGATCCTACAATCCACTCAGTCCTACTTCTTGTTCAGTCAATTGCTAAGACAAACGAGTTTGTTTACCTTTACGGGAGATAATGCTGCCCGCTTCTAATTTACATCACCCGAAAGTGAGAACAGGCGTTCGCATGACACTTTTGTAGCTGGCATTGCAAGGTATTTACGTGCCGGAAATGCTAACATTCGTATGCCCCTTCACACTTCAGCCACCATTCCAGAGGACATGCTTCCATGCTGATGATGCTCGTTAAAAAAATAACGCCTTAATTAAATTTGTGACTGAACTCCTTGAGGGAGAATTGTATGTCTCCTGCTCTGTGTTTTACCCTCATTCTGCCATATATTTCATGTTATAGCAGTCTCGGATGATGACCCAGCACATGCTGTTCGTTTTAAGAACACTTTCATTGCAGATTTGACAACACGCAAAGAAGGTATCAATCTGAGATTTCTAAAGATAGCTACAGCACTCGACCCAAGATTTAAGAATCTGAGAGGGATGAGGTGTGGAGCATGCTTTCAGAAGTCTTAAAAGAGCAACACTCTGATACAGAAACTACAGAACCCAAACCATCAAAAAAGAAAAGGAACCTTCTGCTGGTGGTGTCTGACTCAGATGATGAAAATGAACATGCGTCGGTCCACACTGCTTTGGATCATTATCGAGCAGAACGTGTCATCAGCGTGGATGCAAGTCCTCTGGAATAGTGGTTGAAGCATGAGGAACATATGAATCTTTAGCGCATCTGGCACGTAAATATTTTGCAACACCGGCTATAACACTGCCATGAGAACACTTGTTCTCACTTTCAGGTGACATTGTAAACAAGGAGCATTATCTCCTGAAAATGTAAACAAACTTGTTTGTCTAAGCGACTGGCTGAACAAGAAGTAGGACTGAGTGGACTTGTAGGCTCTAAAGTTTTACATTGTTTTATTTTTGAATCCAGTTATATTTTGTACATAATTCTATACTTGTAAGTTCAACTTTCATGATAAAGAGATTTCACTACAGTACTTGTATTAGGTGAATTGAAAAATACTATTTCTTTTGTTTTTTACCGTGCAAATATTGGTAATAAAAATAAATATAAAGTGAGCACTGTACACTTTGCATTCTGTGTTGTAATTGAAATCAATATATTTGAAAATGTAGGAAACATCCAAAAATATTTAAATAAATGGTATTCTGTTATTGTTTAAAACAGCATGATTAATTGTGATTATTTTTTTTATTAAGAATAAAGCCCTATTAAGAATTTAAAACCAGATCCTGCAAACATATGTTATGAACAAAGGCAAACCATTTAGTTATATGCTTAGTTTTAAGTATGTGTGTAGTCCTAATGAAGTCAATGACAACAGACTTTGAAGTTAATGGGACTACTCATGTGCTTAAAATTAAGCGTGTATTTAAATGAGTTCCAACCCTACAAGGCTCCATGTAAGGTAGTCCCCTCTATAAAGAACTCCATGGATATCCACTCCGTATGTTTTCATCTCAGTAAAACTCAAAGTGGAGAATTATTTCCTTCTTGAGGTACGTTGTATAAGATCAGATAAGAATTATGGGCCTGATCCAACTTTCACTGAAGTCATCAGAAAGACTTCCAATGACTTTAACGGGAGTTGAATCAGATCCTAAATCTGTGATAGACCCCGCACACCCTGAAAAAGATTAGCTCTTAATTATTCAAAGAACAGTCTCATTCAAGTCAATATGAGTAATCATGTAAGTAAGAGTTTGCAGGATCAGGCTCGTCATTTGCACTTTTAAAAAAATGTTAATCTAAAAATCCTAGACAAGTTCTCTAATTTATTCACTGTCAGTTATACAAGAAAGCAATCCTGTATCTGATTTAAACTAGCTGTTGAAATTGATGAAACAACACTACTTCCTTTTGCTTTTTTGCCAGGATATGGAGAGTTGTGTGTGTCAGAAGGTTCAGAGTTCATATGCATGTTCTTTGGGAACTGTATAAAATACTTTGGAAAAGACAGATAGTTATTTAAAAATCTGGGGTTGGAGTAAAGAGGTTTACTTTTCAAGCAGGCAATACTTATCTTTTGACAGTGTTCTATTCTGCTGTTATTCATATTATCTGCATTCATATTAGTTTAGAGAATAGCCTATTTTAAGCTTCAATCAGAGAACAACATAGCCATAGAAAACTTCTTTTAAAACATACAGTACGTTGTATCTATAAGTATTTTTACACTAAGGTGTCTGACAAAGAGATTCCAGTAATAAAAACCACTTAACCTTCTTTTACCGGCACAGAATTGTTTTCAACTTCAACAATACTTCTCCCTCACAGTATCTGACGTATACCCAAAAAGTCAAACCTCCGGGGGTCGGGGAAGGAGGTGAGACTTGGTTGGTTGCTTGGAGCAAAGCAACATTTATTCAAATAAAATTTTAACAGAATGCTTCTTTATACCATTTTTTATGGTGTGATTTCTGGGTTATAATATTATCTTATTTTCTACAGTCTTCTGCTTTGGAGGAGATTTTTGAACATGGGGGATAAAATCCCAGCTCCATTTAAGTCAATGGGTGTTTTTCCATCATTTGAGTTCAGTGGGGTCAGGATTTCACCTGGGTGTTTCCATAGCAATAGATACTGTATGTCAAATGTGTTGGCTACGTCTTCTCAGACTTCTTTACATTTCCAACACTGCAAATAGGACACAGGCCCTTGAAATAGGGGACAGTATTCTCTCTGCACCCTTCAAACCATGTTTGTCTTCCTTCTTTGGTCTCTTAGCTCTTTTCCCTTTGCTTGTCCTTTCCCCTACAGAGTGTGTCTACACAGCCCGTGGCAGTCAGAGTCCCAGGCTGGGGTCCAGACATTCTGGCTTATGCTACTGCACTAAACACAGCTGTGTAGACAGCCCTTTGAAGTTATGCCTTGGGTTGGAGCATGGGCCCCCTCCCTAGGCTTCAGAGCTCAAGATCCAGCCTAAGCTGCAACTTCAAGCACAGTCTACACAGCTATTTTTAGCGCAGTAGCACGAGCCCTGTAAGTCCGAATCTATTGAACCCGGGTTGGGAGGCTCACATGTAGACGTACCCAGAAGTTCTTCACCAGTCGTACTGTGCTGAACCCCCACCTCCACCCTGAGTATTCCTAAGGCTGTTCACATGCCATCAGGTCCACTCTTCCTCTGATTAGCCTCTGGTTCACTCCTGGCTCTACTAAAAATATGGTCACAGTAGGGAATAACCAAAGGAAGAGGGAAAACCTGGTGTAAAAGCAGCATAAACCACTACCACACTATGGGACATATAGAAATATTACAAGATGGTATGACACAAAAAAGTAAATATCTAAACAAGTGAGATGTACAGCAAATGTAGGATACTTAAGAGATAAGCCTGCCATCAGTAGTCCAAGTTTGGATATTTCCCCTGTCTCAACCTCTTGCCTTGCTTCCATTATGGTGCCGTGGCTCATAATGCTTTCACATGATGTCTTATCCTCTCTATCTGCATATTGGAGTCAATGGAATCACTCATGCAATAAGTTACTGTTGAATGTGAGTAAGGTTCTCAGGCCCTCTGCAATTCCAAGAATGATCCACAATAATGTATACTCTTCAACAGTAGCCGGCACATACAAAGGGATGTTCACTGGGGCTTTTCAGTCAGCTATGAAGATGGGGCTCACTTGTGTGGACAAGGATCAAAAATTTCAGTAACTGCTCACCACTATTGTTATTATTTTATTATTAGTCATATTACACAGAACTGAAAACTCAGGTGGTTTACCTTTTTAGTCCTTCCAAGTATTCCTCCAGATATTCTATCATCACCACTTTCTGAAATTGCCCTTGAAGAACTGTTCTCAGGATGAGTGTCGGGGGTATTTTCTCTCTCTAAAACAACACAAAACATTATATTAATCTTTTTTTCACAGCTGCAAAAAGAGATCTGTGCTTTTAATTATTTTTAACACTCAGACACACAAATTAGTTCTGCATCTAAAATGGAACAGACAGAATAAAATATTCAGTTCAACTTGATGCCCAGCCAAACCTGAACAATTCTGTTTTAATTTTTCTCATTTCTATTTATATCTGTTTACCATACCCCAGATGTTTGATTTTCAAAAGCAAAATTAATACTGAGGGCATTGGCAAATATGTAAAATATTTTGACTAATCCACCTACAACTGCGTATGGTTAACAGAAGACAGAGTGTATTGCACATGAATTTAGAAAACATATCCTAACCAGCAGAGAGTGACTCCTAGTGCCAGAGTTGTATTTCAGCATGAGTCTTTGTTTTGTAGCAACAATACAGAAAGGGATAGAATTCATCTCGATTTTCATATGTCCAAATTACCCTCTAATGCCAGCCTTAATGATATAAATCCTCCTGCTAGAATCAAAGAACCCCAGATTTATTGGGGGTTGGGAAAATATTTAAAGATCTGTTCTGGGCTACCTATTGTCCACAATATTGGACAGAGATGCCCCAGCTTCTTTGTAATTAGATGGAATGATGTGTTACTTTATGATGCATCATTGATTTCCATCAAGGCAGTAATCATTTTTTATTCCAGAAGTTGAAAAAAAAAAAGGTTCGCCTTTTTGCATTCCAACATGTACATTCCCGTATCTTTCCGAAGGACAGCATAATCTTCCCTGATGTTCTCAAACCTGTAAGAAAGCTTTAGGCTCACTATAGCAACGTTGCTGCATACTATCCAACAATTCCAAATTTCATCTGAGATGATTATCCCTTTCAGTGGTGATGGTAGGAAAATAGATTCCTACTTACAGTGGGCTACATCCAAGTGGTGAAAAGGCTTATGAATTGGCCTTTTTGCTCAATGCCATGCAATGCTAGGGGCTGGTGATGAAGGGGCGGGTGGCCTGGTTACAATAAGGTGCAGGAAAAGTGCACCTGGATTGCTGCAGCATTGTCTGCCCCTTTCTTGAAGACGTAGGGTGAAATCCTGGCCCCACTGAAGTCAATGGGAGTTTTGCCATTGACTTCAATGGGGCTAGGATTTCACCTGATTAGGTATACCAATTAAGTCAGTTTCTTGGTTTATTAACGTCTGCCAGGAAGGTGAGAACAGCACACGCACCAAGAACTTAAAGGAGTGTGCCCTGGAGCCTGAGAACTAGCTGGAAGGGGAGCCTGATGATTCAAAGATGATGCTAAGCAATCAGGAAATAAGGATCCCTCCACACAAGGTATCGTGCTTTAGTTGATATTTTATTTTATCCTTGTCCACTGTGTATGAATAGGGAAGGATAGGGTTACTTTGAGCCTGGGACATCTGTACCCCAAAGCAACACCCTAGCACCCCCTATCTACCATGGTGATAGAATTATGAGGTGTTTTACACAAAGTATGCCTTGTGGGGCATCATTTTAAAAGTCCTGATCTGCTGAGCATTAATATCCTGTTGCATTGTTTGTGCTATCATTGTATGTGAAGTTATGAAGTTTACTATGTATGTGCTACTAAAATATGTTGTGAGGTTGGGAACACCCACAAGCAGCCTTTCAGGTACAACAATGAAGAAGCCAGATGGTGTTGATGGTCCATTAAGGGGAATACATGTACTTTTAAGGATTACCCCAGGAACGATACAATGGAACCTCACTGAGATGGCATATACACAATGGAGACTGTTTGACTCCCATCACAGCAAAGGATCTTTCCAGTAAGCTGGAAGAAGCTATAAAAGGGGGAAGCGACATCATCATTTGGCTTCATTCCCCCACAACTCAACACCTGGAAGGAGGTCGGGAGGAAAAAGACTTTGAATGGGGGAGGGTTGTCCCAGGCTGGAAAGGCGTTTCAACCTATGTATGGAAGATCTGTAAACTGCTTGTACTATCAGGGTGAGACACTGCTGGAAATCCTGTCTAGTTAATAGAACTCAGATTGCAAATTTGTTTTATTTCTTAGATAACCAACTTTGATCTGTACAGTATTACTTATAATCACTTAAAATCTATCTTTCTGTGGTTAATAAATCTGTTTGATAGTTTTTACCTAAACAGTGTGTTGTTTGAAGCGTAAAGGGAAATTTGCTCAGGAACAGGTGTGTTGTCCTCTCCACATTGAGGGACTGGGTAATAAACTTACACTGGTCAGGCTTCTGACCAGAGCAAGACGGTACAACTCTGGGGTCCTAAGCTGAGGAGCTGGGGGGAATTGGCTGGAGCCTCTCTATTGTGAGTGGCTGGTGAAAGCATTCATGTAACTCACCTGTATGTGTCCCTGCCTGTGAATGTTTGTGTGAGTGCAGGACCTGGAGAGGTTTGCAGCTTGTCACATAATCACAGTGTGAGAGGGAGCCCACGTTGGTAAGACAGAGAGCTCAGCGGTACCCCACTTCCAGGTTGTACCTCGGGGAACCTGTCACATTATACTCGTGGACTCTCTCTTCACTACTATTGTAAAGTGGAGGTGGGCACCACTGCAAGTGGAATTTCCCAGAATTCCCAGAGATGGGCAAAATGTTGACTGGAACTGTAATTTTCCCGCTGTTGCTTTTTTCCAGCTGAACAATTACAACAATGCAGCAACCCCCCAGTCCTAACTGCTATCTCTGCAATCAGTTCCCTGTAGTTGGCTCAGGACACTGCACAACTAATAGATTTGGCTTCAATAATGTCTCTCTTGCAGATTTAAAATTGGCAGAGTTTAGTTACTATTTCAGCAGACAGTAGGAGTGGAATAACTCCCCTCAGATAAGGAAACTGATGGTATGCTAGACTTATGAGTGCAAAAGCATACAGGGGCTTTTGAAAAATTTTACTCTTGAAAGTGGAACTTAGGTTCCTAGGTCATTCAGGTGCTTTTGAAAATGTTACCCATAATCTTTTCAAGAATTTTGAAAAAACATTTTAATTAATCCATGACTGGCAGCCTGTCTTTTTCCCTAGTGTGGTAATGAAGGCAGGCAGCTAATCAGACCCTACACTTTTCATAACCATACAGATTTCATTTCTTCCTTTGTTTCTGAGTATTCCCCATACAGTTTCATGCATACTAGTTACTAGAAGGAAACCTAAAGAAGGCAGGGTGCGAAGCTCTCTAGTGCTCCCTCAGCTAAGGGGGTGAAGAGAAGATATCTGTCTGTCTGACACAGATTCCCCACAAGGTGAGGCAAGGAAACACATGGCAACAAGTTTCCTGTGCCCAAACAGTCAGCACAGATACCGGCCACTACAATCAGTTTGCCACCTGTGAGCTAGAACTTCAATGATTTCTCCTTTAATGGTCTGCCTGTGGCAACAAGCATGTAAAAAAATACAGAATATTCCTGCAAGGAGCATGCCACCATGATAAGCTTCCCCTACTACACACCCGAAAATATCTTGGGGAAAAAAAGATTTCTTTCTTGGAGGCAAATAAAACTGGTAACTTTGCTGTGTTGCTGGCTTTACAGCATTGCTTTTTATGTCTTACAAAGTGTCTGCATCATTTAACATTTATATAACCTACATACATATATAAATGTTGCCAGGTAAAATGTGTAGTTTGTATTTAGAAGAGCTGTAATGGTTAGATTCTGAATGGAAGGTTTTTGTACCTTGCTGAAGTATTTTCTCTTCTTGAGGGGTCTTCTCTTCCTATAAATAATACATAAAATAATTAAATCTGTATACTGTACTTTCAAAGCCTTTAAAAAACTATATTTAACTGCAGCGTGTGAAATTCATTGTATTTTTTTTAATAATGCATTATTATATTAGTATAATTCCAGAAAAAATATAGTACCATTGTAGGTCTTACTTAATTGGTAAAAGATGAAATAAGATTAAAAAAATAACATGCCTGTTCATCTAAGTAGCTAATCTTAAAAAAATAGGAAATATATTTATTTAGACAAAGCATTCCAGAATATTTCTTTTGGATACAAAATAAAATAACTGAATTATAACTGCACCCCTATTGCTATTAAAACCACATACGAATGAAAAACAAATTTGGACTCAAACATAGAGGGTAAGTTTTCAATGCTGAGCGCAGGAATTTAACAGCATGCATGTTATAAGGAATTATACAGTTAATTCCTTCACCGTACAACAATTTAAAAGAAGTGCTTCACCTCTGGAGTTTCTGAAGTGGTGTTATTGCTTCTTTCTCCCTCAGGTGTTTTACTGTCATGTTCCTCTTTTTCATGCACTTTCCCATCATCATTGCTGCCTCCCTCCTCTTCCTCCTCCTCTTCTTTGTCTGTTATTTCTTCTTCTTCTTCTTCTTCATTATCAGTCTCTTCATCTTCAGAAGTTTTTTGATCCTGTGACAAAATGGAAAAAATAAAAAAAATTTAAAACAATGTTCTGCAGCACTAGCAACCAATACTCTACAACAGCTCTACGCCTCATATTGGAATGGATTCGGATACTCTGGCCCTAACTGTTCCCTTCACAGGCAGCTGAAAAGATGAGAAGACAAAAGCATTTTATTTCAGAGTACTATGAGTCCTTATTTAGGCTCTGACCTTGGAGTCTTATTTTAATACCTGCTTTAAGTACAAAACTCAACTCAGCCTTAATTCTGGAGCTGTGGCCAGAAATAGCCTTTTTCTGACGAACAACATGTCCCCTTACAACAGAAAAACAATGAATGCAAATGCTTTTTTGGAAATCCTGGATAATTCTTTTTATTTGATATCTGTGTGAATAATGAAATCGGTAATGCTTCCAACACTTTAAGAAAAGGAACTTGTTAAATACCAGGTTTATTTTTCAGAGAGTTGATTCAAATACTAAAGTCACAGCAAATGGAATGCTCTGGTTCCCTATAGACGCTATCATTTACAGCATGTTTGATCTCAACCCAGTATAGCACCTTACTATATCTAGACTTTTCTACAAATACCGTTTTTATTTTTGCGATAACCATGGAGTATTATGAAAAACCAATTTGCATCAAAGAACATGTCTCTGTGAAAATTGTTACAAAGAAAACAAAGAGTAAATTGTATGATTTACATGACATCATTTAGTCCAATCACCTTTGCTGTGCTAGTTATACAGTTTTGGTAACATGAAATGTTACTTTTTTTTTTTTTTAAACAGAAACATTGTCTCTCCTATTGCAAATCTACAATGAACATATAACAGCCTAATCTAAAATTCTAACTTGGACTTCTAATGACAGACAAATCAGCGGAGCTCTGCTCTCAGTTTATCATTTCACCAGAGAACATAGATGGTATTACATCCTTGCACTGTATGGTTGTTTAGCTACCCATTGTTATAGTACATTTAGATATTCCAAGCAACATTTCACAGAAACATTCATTGAGCTATTGAACATAACACAACGATCCCAGTTGTAACTTAAATCAGTGGTTTCCAGCTTTTATGATTTTTTTTTGATGCCCTGTTTTGATTGGTTGGTGGATGGGCACTCCTCACCTGGTAGCCCCTCACTTCATGCTCAGGCATAGTTGCTGTCTCTCCTATTTTCTGTCCATTCTCTCTGTTTTTTTCCTCCTCTCCTTTTTGGCTACACTCTCATAGTAGCTCACTGTGGATACTTGCTGCTCAGGGCAAAGGCCATTCATCGGTGGTTCTGTGGGGCTGGGGCATGGGATCTTGCAGCCATGCTGTATATCATGAAGGTGGACACAAATGCTTGTGCTGATGAGCGCCTTCTTGGATGAGTTGCTGTTATGAGCAGGTGTATTTGAGGCTGCTGCAGGAGCAGAAAGGGTAGGTAGATTTCAGGAAGCTGCCCACCACTTTACCCACAGCAGCATGTTTGCAGAGAGCAATCAGAGTGGATCCAACTTCATGCAGCTTTCCACACTTCCACTGCTTCACTTTTCATGGACTAGTCTAGTGCCCTCCCACCCCCAGAGACTTGTCCCCAGGCTGAAAACACTACTTTCCATACACACATGCAGCTTGCACTGAAGTCAATGCATGCATATGTATCTAAGGGCAGAATCAGGCCAGCTCCCTTTGAACAATAATAAAATCCTAAGCTTGGATATGCCAAGTTTACATGTTATCTAATTGCATGTTTCACTATTTCAAAACAGAGAAAATGTAAGTTTCTAGCAGCATAATTCCGCCTTTTTTAGAGTGGTGGTGTTCATAACCTGACAGAGCTTGTCAACTTAATGTCTATGGCCAGACTGTGCCCCCATGATCCATACATGGCTCTCCCCACTTTCACATTGAGGGGGTGGGAGGTGCAGGAGTCACTTCTGTAGCAGCAACCCCCTCACTCTCTACACCCTGCAGATGGCACTTTGCCTTCTGGGCAGGGAGAGAATATAGGGTGGAAGCTGGACTGTATGGACACACATCATCCCCACACTGATCCCACAGAGATTAGCTGGAAAGAGAAATGCAGCTTGGGAGTGTATTAACTTTCCTACTGAACCCCATCTCTGTTGGGGAATGAAATTTGAGCAGTGGTCATGGGCAGTCACGGCCAGGAGGAATCCTTGGTAGTACAGCAGTATGGTAAGTGTACTACTAGGAAGACAGGGGAAAGGCAGGGGAGCTTCTGCTGATGTGGATGGACCTGACCTTTGGGGATCCATGGAATTTGTAATGGGCACTGCAGCTCACTCTGCCAACATAAAATCTGCACTGAGATTCCCTCCCCGTTTGCTCCCTCCAACCGATTTTCCAACTGCAGTTTTATTTAGTTCTATAAGAACAGTCTTCATTGCAGGCAATGAAAAAACATCCCCATACGCAACCTTGAAAAAAGAAAAAGGGAATCACAAGCAACCCAAGTGATTTGCTATAGTTCATCTATCCATCAAGTACTGTGAAAGCCATTGCCCACAGATGCACTACTTTGTTTTGCCTACATTATAATAGAATCATAGATGATTAGGGTTGGAAGAGACCTCAGGAGGTCATCTAGTCCGACCCCCTGCTCAAAGCAGGACCAGCCCCAAGTAATATTTTATATTACTATTGGGTCTTGCAAACTCGCATATCATTGTCAGGTTTCCTGGCAGCAAGCTGTGCAGATTGCAAATGGAGAGCCAACTGTGAATTCCACAGGGGCCTTACATAGTGGGCAGTCATCAGTTTGAGAATGTTGACAAACTACCAGCAAGAATCATGCCTGCTGGCTTTTGGAACAAATATGAGAAGAGTGACAAGAGGTTTCAGAAGGGTATGATTTTGTTGTTGAATTTTTTGTTTTTACTGAGGAACACATTAATCATCAAGTTACAAATAACAGTCTCTGACACACCAGCTTAATTTCTATATCATTATTTATTCAAGCATCTATAAAGCAATGGAAAAAAATACTAAGGGTTCAGCAAAAGCTGCCTTTTTCAGGCCAGCTCTGGGGTGGGGGGGAAGAATTTACAGATAAAATACTGGAAATGTTTTCATCTCACAGTTCTGTAAAATTGGTGTGTTATTTATCTTTAGTATGGTACACATGCAGGCCTGGATCTTCAAGTGATTCTACATTGCATAAGGTGATTGTACTCCAGTGCATATGTGAGAGGAGATTACACATATGCACAAGACTGGATGGCTTTCTAAAAGGTATGCTCCACCTCAACCAGATGTTATGGACTTGATGCAGAACTTAATGGGTGAAATTCCATGTCTTGTGTGGAAGGTACGACTTGATGGTCATAATGGTCCCTTTTGGCCTTAAAAATCTATGAATCTATACATCAGTAAGGGTGTAATACATCACTGTGCAATGGGACAGCAAAAGGCCTATGCAGCACTTAAGTCCCACTTTAGTGCTATTTTGAGTAATTAAGTGGTTCATAGGTCTTGTGCTGGTCCATTTCACAAGGGTAAATTTCATCCCATACACCTAGTCCTCTCCAAACTGCATAGAAGATTAAAGTCCTGATAGGCCTACTCCCTTGGTCTTCAGAGCACAAAGTTTAAAAAAAAAGGAGGGTGGTCTTAGGTGGAAAATGGGCATGTCTCAGGAGTTACTGCATTAAGTGTGTGTGACCCACCAACCTCTTAATGCCAACTAGCAAGAGGGTGCACAAGGGTTAGAGGGATCTCTTGGGTCTGGCATGTACATTCTAGTTCACCAAAGTGTGTCATGTGACATCTCAAATAAAAGTCAGTGTCACACTGATCATCAATATAATTGCAAAATGCATGTGCGGATGTTGTGTAAGAAATCATCTACGCACTCAGAAAATTATGTTCTTAAACTCTGTGTCTAGGGACTGGCCACCAGCAAAGGTGAAAAACAAGTTTGCTGTCAGACAAGCAAAGTTTATCTAGGTAGCTGTTTACATGTAAATTAAGTATTATATAGTTCAGAATGGGTCCCCTTCCACCAGTCTGAACAGAATGCTAATGGAAGATTGTAAGAACTTCAAAGAAAGACAAGCAACAAGAAGAAGCAAACAGCTGGGAACAGAACCCTATCTTGAAGTGCACATCAAAGGTTGTGGGACTCTAAAGTACAAAAAAAGACCCTATAATCCTTCATCTAGGAAATAAACAGACAGCACGTTCTCTTAATGAAAGAGAGGCTTCAAATAAGCTTGGATGAAAATGTTGGATAGAAACTGCGGGTGAGATAGCTTCTTTGGACAGGAGGTAAACCTGTTAGTTAAGGTTCGTCTCCAGGAAGCATGTTATGATTTTGTTTTATATGTAACTGTTTGTTTCCAATGTTCTTACTTGCTACCACTTGAATCTTTGTTCTTTGACAATAAACTTATCCTTGTTTTCATACTGAATATGTCAAAGTGCTGTGGTGTTAAACAAAGTGGTTGAGTTGAATCTTATGAGCTGCTGCATACTGTTCCTTTGCGAACAGTGGGCCAGGTAATACTGTGAGTGTCCAGTGGACAAGAGGCTGGACACTACCAGGAATGCTCGGAGAGCTCGGGAGTTGATGTGTGCCTTTCGCTAACCTGTCCAGAGAGAGCGAGAGAGAGAGCACTGCAGAAGCCACCACAGGCTGGTGGTTTCAGGGAGCTGAGCCACAGCTAGGGTGACCAGACAGCAAGTGTGAAAAATCAGGACATGGGGTGGGGAGTAATAGGAGCCGATATAAGAAAAAGACCCCAAAATCAGGACTGTCCCTATAAAATCGGGACATCTGGTCACCCTAGCCCCAGCAGGCACAGACAAGATGCCCACATGCTAAGGTGCCTCAAAACCCTGGGCACCCCTGGGGAGTGTCACAGTGTGATCCTCAGCACGCAAACGGGAAAATTCTGTCTTACCTCTGAATTTTCATTCTAGGACACTCCGTGTCAGATAGATTTCACACTGTTCCCAGTCTCAATGGAAACCAGAGGCAGGCCAGACCTTGCTCTGAGTCTAGGCTTAAGACCAGCCCTCAGGAAGAACTCTCCAGACTCATAACTTCCAAATACTAAATTATGTAAAAGTTTAAAGTTATTATTTGGCTCAACATGTCAGCCTTGACATGAAATTGAGGGATTTGGTGGAGGAACCCCCTTTCCTTTCAAACTACTTAACAAGTGAGCAATAGCCAGAGGGGAGGAGGGTACAACCCTGGACATAGTACAATCCTCTGAGTGAGGGTCAGACTATCTCCATAAAGGGTCCTAGGACAAAAATTCACAGGTAAGGCAGAATTTTCCCTTTCTCACTCCCCTCCATGTCAGACACTCTTCACAACGGGACGCAGAAAGCAGCAAATCATCCATAGTAAGGAAGGGAGGATTCAATTTACCCATACAGAACTGAGAAGAAACTTCCAAGATTGGTGGGGCATCCCATTCAGTAACACCCTTCTACCAAACACTGCATCAGCATGGGTGAGGATGTCAGCCCTAGAGTGTTGGAACAACTGTGAACAGATGACCCTGCAGTAGCCTTATGGACTCTCCTTCTCATAAGATGTGTAATCTCTTTGCCCACAAAATTGCTGCTTTTTTCAGAGTGCAATGAGAGGAGCTGTACCTGATGCTTTGAATGCCTTTGCTATATATACCTTTATTCCTCTGTAGGCTCTGTTCACATCTAACTTATGCATTTATACTTCCTCGGGATGTTTGTATTCAATCAGAAAGGCAACAATACCACTTCCTATTACATGCAAAAGATTGGTGTGGTCTTGGGGAAGGATGCCTGGTTAGTTCACAGGACTACTGCCTTTGGCAGAACATGTAACTGGGGTTTCATTGAGAGCATGCCAAGCTCCAAATCCCCCTTGGACAAGAAGGTGGCAATGCAGTAGGCAAAATACTTTCATTGAGAAGAGGAAGAGACCTACCAACTGTGAAGCTGAAAAGTGGTTTTATTAGGACTTGTAGCCCACAAATCAAGACCAGAATCTGCATATTGCCAGAGGACTGATAAGAGTAATGGTCCTCAGAGATCTGTTATGTGACGGTGATGAGAGATTCTAATGGGTTTATTACAGTGCAACATTCTTGCAGTCAGTGACCTGTCTTTCCAAAATGTGTTGGTCTTGAACCCCATGGTCAGGCCATCTTGTAACAACACCAGAACATTCTTCGCTTCAGCTGACTTTGCTCTGATGTATACCCCTTATAACACCAACATCTAAACCTCAAGTGAGACATAGACATCATTTGAGAATTTCCTCCAAGTGGCTAGGAGAGTGTTTATTCACCTTCTTAGAATGAGTGACTGTAATTCTTTTCTCTCAGCTTCCCAGACGATGGGTTATAATATGCTGGATATTGGTTCAGGATAGGTCCCTGTTGCACTATGCTTTGTCTGTGTTAGGAATCTGAGAGGAGATTCTAGTTACATCAAAATCAGGTCTGTGAACCAAGACCTGAAGGTTAATGGGAAGGTGATTATGATCGCCAAGATCTGTTCCTTCACAAACTTCTTTAAAATCATTACTCTCAGTGGGGGGGGGGGTAGAGTGGGGATGGCATAGACTCATAGATCATAGACTTTAAGGTCAGAAGGGACCATCATGATCATTTATCTAGTCTGGTCTCCTGCACGTTACAGGTCACTGAACCTCACCCATCCACTTCTGTAATAGACCCATAGTCTCTGGCTGAGTTACTGAAGTGCTCAAATCATGATTTAAAGACCTCAAGTTACAGAGAATCCACCATTTACACTAGTTTAAACCTGCAAGTGACCTGTGCCCCCATGCCGCAGAGGAAGGCAAAAACCCGAAAGGATCTCTGCCAATCTGACTGGGGGGAAATTCCTTCCCAACCCCAAATATGGTGATCAGTTAGATCCTGAGCATGTGGGCAAGACCCACCATCCAGACACCTGGGAAAGAATTATCTGTAGTAACTCAGAGCCCTCCCCAGTGTGGAAGTAGAGAAAGAACTGACAGGGATTTGAAGGGGATTTCATATTCAAACAGTCCCCTTGTGTGAGCAAGAGTCAGGCTAGCTGTAACCCTAATAACGCGAGATTTGTAGAAGCGAGGATTGTGTGAGGCGAGTGGGAAAGAACTGTATGAGAAGTTGTTGTGACCTTGTGTTAGATAAGTATGGAATGAAGACTATAGTCTAAATTGTTGAGGAAAATAAGATATCAGGAGGACATATGTATAAACAAAAAGCAGCTGTCGCCCATTATTGAATGTAACAAAAAGTATAAATGCTTGCTGTAATTGTTTACCTGGAGAGAGACTTGTTCTGCTCTCTCCCGCCACGCAATTGCTAGAGAAAATAAAGTATCTGACTTGCTGCACCCAACCTGAGAGTGAGAACTCTGTTTTTCTCCAACACCAGCTAGTGCCCCATCACCAGCCACTGGAGATATTTGCTGCTAGCAGTCGCAGATCAGCTACATGCTATTGTAGGCAGTCTCATCATACCACTGCCTCCATAAACTTAACAATCTCAGTCTTGAAGCCTGTTCTAGAACTTCACTCCTCTGAGATAAGGGAACCATAGCCTCTGCTTTTGAGTGTCTCTTCTTCATGTAGTACCTTTTTTGGTTTTAGCATGCAAATAGGTTCATCAGTAGGCTTCCAACCTGGCTTGTGATGCACCGAAAGGTTCTAAGCTTGTCTTCCTGAGCCAATCGACCATGACTTTCCTTCTTGGTGTAGAATCTTGAGGAGCAGAGCAACAGCTTCTGCATAGGATATGAACTAGACTACTTCTCTCAGCAGTCCTGAAGGTTTTCTGCCTTCTTAGCAGGCAAGTACACGCTATGTTTCTGAAGAATCACCAGCTGAAAATGGAGATGGTGCTTGATGGTCCATAGCATGAGATAAGTTATACTCCATGTCACCTCCTTGAGCCACATCCCAACCCTCCAAGTCAAATAAGTGTCCAGATATGTTCCCCCTACATGCAGTCTGGTATCTATACTTTGCTTCTATGTTTCTCTGGACCTAATACCACACAGCTGTTAAGTAATAGTAAGAATGAATTCACCAAGAGATGCTAGTACTGAACTGAACCAAACCAAGATCTATGTATACTGATTTGCTGCAGTTGCTCACTGGAAGTGAAACAAGAATTGTGCTGGGTATACATATGAGACCAACTAGCTCAGGAGCCAATTCAGAGATTTTCTCTGAGGAGAGGGTGTGCTCAAGTTTGCAAATCAGACACTATCTTCCTCCCTCTCTCTTTTGAAATAACTATTGTTTTGGACAATAACTTAGATACTAGAGTTTTGTAAAGGCCATAATTGGCCCTTCCACTTGTTCGCGCAAAGTAATGTTTCTGAAGGCTTTTAGTGATGGCTTCTGGGCTCTGTGTAACATGATGAGAAGACAGTCCAGACAAGGTATCCCTTTCACTTGAAGGGAGGGATGATATGGTATTTATGAATACCCATGTAGAAGTTACAAACCAAAAGGGAGTACTCTATTGAAAATACTTCTTATAGCAGAAGCTGAAGTATCTCCAGTATCTCTGCAGGAGGTTTATTTTCATATTCTGAAGTTTTGGGAAAATAATGTATAACTGATTTCAGTATTTCCACCTAGATTTCTCTCCTTATGGACTCATTGAGAGACCTGAGATCTAAAGTGGTCTGCATGTCACTGTTTCTCTTTGTACCACAAAGAATCTTGTGCCTTTTCCAAAATATCTGTCCCTCCACCAAATTGATTCCATTGTTCCATAGCTAGGAGATGGATCACTGCATCCTTCATCTTCTGATGCCATGAAGGGTCTTGTTGATAGTGTTGCTTTATTTTAATTTACCGTGGGGAAAAGAATAAACTTGTCTGTAGGACAATGAGTGAGTTCTATTGAATAGCCTTCCCTGATTATCTCAACCTCCATTTTCTGAGGCAGTTCACTCCCAGATGAGGGCTTACAGGGAGGCACCCCTCAGACGGGGCGGGGGGGTCTACCCAAACATGGGAAACCAAAAAACCAAGAGAAGCTTTTGGGGTTGGATGGTTTTCCAGAGAATCCCAGACGGGGTCTTCCAACTCTCAGGAAAGGCAGCAGTGACCTCCTCCTATTGTGTAATCTCTACGCTAGGACCTAGAATGACAGCAGCCTCAAAGGGAAAACCTGTTGAAAAAAGATAGTTTGGAGATTCTCTCACTGGAAGAAAGGAGAGACTTTTCCCCTTCTCTAAAGCCCCAGGGACCGCTTCGTCTCAGTGCTTCCCAAAGAGCTTACCAACAAAATATTTGAAAGGATATTAGATGCTAGCACACAATTCCAATTTCATCAAGTGGAGCCACAGTTGTTCCTGAGACACATCTTTGGAAGTTCTGAATATACAGCAAGTCAGAATCAGGTGAGACATCATGCACTGAAAAAGCTGCTAGGGAAGCCTAGTTTAAAGCACAATCTTTGTGGTGGGTTTTGGAAAGGTTGGGATGGGGGGCAGGTGTTTATGCATGCACACAATGGCTTTCCAGTTGAGCACAGATCTCCACAATAAGAGACTACAGCCAATATTCTCAGGCTACTGTATCCCAGGGCACGTCTTCATTACCCGCCGGATCGGCGGGTAGCAATCGATCTATTGGGGATCGACTTATCGCGACTGATCGCTCTGCCGTCGACTCCGGAAATCCACCGCGGCAAGAGGCGGAAGTGGAGTCGACGGCGGCGCGGCAGCGGTCGACTCGCCGCCGTCCTCACAGCCAGGTAAATTGACCTAAAATACGCAACTTCAGCTACGCTAGTCACGTAGCTGAAGTTGCGTATCTTAGGTCGACCCCCCCCGTAGTGTAGACCTAGCCCAAGTTTAGCCTGAGTGATGATCTTATTCTCCTGTCTGTGGGTTTGACAGAAGTACTCTCTTGGCTGGTATGAGTATGCCCTTTACTAAGAAGGCTGCAGCAGGCTTAATCTTAGGCAGATTAATGAAGACCTCTTAGTCCTTACCTACAAGTAGGTCTCAATCACACCCTCATAAACCAAGTGAAGAATTACACCGTTCTTCAACTTTGCAAAGTGGGTTTTTTAATTTGTTTTGTGTTTTAATTTCTAAAAACACAAGCACCTACAAAGTTAGGCCTCCCATTCATGCTTATTTCTGGGAAGCTTAGTTAAGACACTGAGGTATCTTGTTCATAACCCGAACTCTAGAGATGTGTCCTTCTCTTTAGAGGCTCTAGAGGGCAGACTCTCTCATGAGAGGTTTTAAGACCATGAACCACATTCTTCACCAGGCCCTGAGCCAAAACTGTGAAAGGGGAGGGGGGCCTGTGAGGAGAAGAGTTACCAAGGAGATTGAAAGGACAGTCTGCAGGCATATATCCTGCATGTCTCCCTAAAGGAAAAGAGTAGCCACTTTATGACCTCATGTCACACCCCTGGAGGCTGGAAGGGGAAAGGTGGTAGGTCCCTCTTCCAGGAAAGGTGATCTAAAATGCTTCACTCTATATTCCCTGCTGCGAGGCCTAGGCTAAATGGGGAGTGACCTGGATCTCCTGGTGACAAATGACTCTTCGGCACCTTTCGTAGCAGCTAAGGTCATGCAGGTAAAACAGCTTGTGGGAAGGGAAAATACCTTGTGGCCTTCTTAACCACCTCAGCGTGGACCTTGCCAGGCTGGGAGCAGGAATTTCTTTATCCTGCTCACTACAGGGAGAACTTTTGCCTTCTGCCAAGATTCAGGAGGCTCAGGTGAAACTATCCTGCTTGCTCTGCAAGCTGTGGGAATGGGGTCTCATGCCTAGAGAAGACGCAGAGAGACTTTGAAATAAAATTTAGCCCCAGTTCCATGCCACTGATTCTGGTTTGGTCTCAGTGAAGGGAGTTTTCATGTGGTTGTTTCTCTCTCTTTGCATAGGCCTCAACCACCACATTGACTAGAAGCCAAGTTTTAATGCAGCCTGCTGAACTGTCTCCACGTGGCCTTTCCCATACACCAGCTGAGAGCTCAGTTCCTGGGACCTGCTGTATGTGCCTACCATTTCTGAAGCAGGAGGAGAGGTGCTATCCTTCAAATCCTCCTCAGAAAGTCAAGATTTTTTTTTTTTTAAGTTTACAGTTTTAAGAAGAAAAACTTTGAAACCAATGAGGAAACAGAGACATTTAGTTGAAAATCTTTTTAAAATTCTGTGAAAGCTCTGCTACAAAGGGGCCCCGAAGTCTGTTTTGTATGCCACCTAGACGCAGAGAATTCTGGGGATTTCTTCCTGAGGGCTGGTCCTAAGCTGAGCTCAGAGCAAAGATCTGGTCTCTCTCCACAATTACCATGGAGAAGACTGACAGAGGAGACTGAGAATGAGGCACTTAGCTATGTACTCTTTCCATGGCCCCACTCCTCCTAATAAGCAAGAATAAGTTGGCAGCTACTCAGCCGCCCTCTCAATAATGCAGGAACAGGTTCCCTCACTACTGTCCAGCTCATCACCTACAGTGTGCAACACTCTGTCTGTGCTGTACAGGCTCAGTCCCAACAATCTCCAACAACATTACCTTCAAAGTCAACAATTCAGAAAAGTTTACCAATTACTGTGCTATTTCACACCTAAGGACACAAGTCAATTGAAGGAAAAGCAAGTATATTTGTGGGGACAGATTCCCAGCATTATATGACGCAAAAGGCTTTGCAGATAGAAAAACATTTGTGCCAGCAAAATTTCTAGAAGGCAGAAGTATACAGTGGAGTCTGCTTTGTCATGCACACTTTCCCTGGATGAAATGTTTGAAAAGTAGTCAAGTTAGTTCTAAATGTTTTGGCTATACTGCAGTTTTAAAGATTGTTCTTTAGAGATGTTTATGCAGCTGTATTTGTTTTACAATTTCACATAGCAGATAAATTAGTCATTTTTTGTTTACCTCCAGTTTATTAAGAACAATTTGCAAACTCAAATGTCACCTTTTTAATATCAGGCTTTTAAATTTAAGGTTTCACCTTTTAAAGAAATCAGAAACTAGATCCAATGGGTCAGACCCTGCCTTGCAATAGGGCCCCTCTGTGAGCTACCTGGGTGGTGCAAAAGGGCCAGAAAGTTTCCCTAAATAGGTGGTTGGGGATTACCTCACTGTGGGTGAATGTAGAGCTGGCAGAGCTCCTCCCTGTCTTCCAAGTGTGTGAGGTAGGAGGGGATGCAGCCAGAACATCCCCAACAATCTGGCATTCACAGGCCGGTGTAACAGACCCAAATAGGCCTTTACAAGCAGCATATTTAAAGCTGGCTGCTCTAAATTACATCAAGGGGCCAAACCAACCCAGCAGCCCCTGGGACAGGGGAGGTGAGTGGTGGTATAAAGCTACCTTTGCTCTTTCCACCCCCTAACACACACACGTTGGGTCCTGTGCAGAGTACAGCTCAGGCAAACTGAAGGATTGGGGCTTATGCTATAATCTAGTTAGGATGTGGCCAATAGGCTCACGGTTCTTGAGAGACTTTTACAGGTCAGATCCCCCCCCTCCCCAGATTCGCAGGGGAATAAACCTCTTTTAAAGCTTCATAAATACTGAGAAGTCATGGCCTCTTGCATGGGTGCATTGTGGGTTGAGTGTGGACAGGTTGAGAGTTTGAGAGACACCCACAGTACTCCCATGCAGCAGCTGGGCAGAATATATACCTAGCAAGACCCTGAGTACTTGGTGGGGCACCCAGACAGAGCAGCTGATAGCAGGAATGGTGCCAGGGTTTTTGCTGTCCTAGGCGGCAGCTCCTCCTCTGAAGCTGTGTTCTCGGCGGCGGGGGTCCTTCCGCTCCGGGTCTTCAGGGCACTTCGGCGGCAGGTCCCGGAGCGAGTGAAGGACCCGCCGCCGAATTTCCGCCAACGACCCGGAGCGGAAGAAGCCCCCCGCCGCCAAAATTCCGCAGAGGGCGGCAAAATGCCACCCCCCACATCCTGCCACCCTAGGCGACCGCCTAGGGTCGCCTAGTGGAAGCGCCGGCTCTGGCTGATAGGCCCCATGGGTACAAGCTGACATGGACACACAGCCAGGGTGAATGCTGCCTTCATCATAAGGTATGAGGGAAAATGAACACTGATCGTTTTATGAGCAGGGGTGAGGGTGCTACAGAGTGCATTGCCATAGACCATCTGACCCTGCTGAGGCAGGACTTCACAGGAATCTTCCACTCGGCAAATATTTGTTGTTCTCTCCTGTGCACCTCAGAGATGGCAAGGACGGGATTTTGCCCTCTGGGGGCTTGTCTCTATGGGGAAAATGCATCATGCTAATTAAAATGTGAGAACACTTGTTCTAACAATATTAAGTAGAGGTTTGGTAGAATTCATTTTTTTTATAATTTTGACAGATATCAATGTTTATTTTTAAGCATTTTTAATTTTTCTCCATCTAAATTTTCATAGTTGTGCAAAATTATAGGTTTCACTTTTTATTTTTAGCAGTTGAAATTTTCACAGTTGTGGGAAATTATGGAGATGTTGAGATTCAAAAAGTCAAAGCTTTATAACTGTCAAAACAAATATCACATCAAAATATACAAAGTAAATATCCTTAACTCAAACGCTCGTAAGTTCTCAAGCAGCATTTTTCTTACTTTGCCTATTTGTAAATTTCTATTATTATTATTGATGTATTTTTATTATTGTATTATTGATGTATTGAAGTATTTTTTTCATCAGTTTGTGTAAGTATGGTGAAATTGACGTTTACTGACATTTACACATAAAAATCTAATCCTTCCAAGAGTAATTAAGTATGACTTTGCCTTGAGTGTGGATAAGGACAGCCATTAAAAAAAAAAAAAATTATCTGACCACGGTTAACCATCAGGGGGTTAGAAATATGTGGGTGTCTTGATCTGTAAAACATTTCTTTAATACTGTTGTGCTCATTGCTCTGATCTTGGATGACGTAATGTGATGACTGGAGGTACTGCTTTCTTAAGCTCTAAGCAGTGCTAATAAATACGTCTGGTAATCTCTTACTGAGCAACAGTGCAAGCTTAACATCTTAAAACCCAAATACTCTCAGCCATTTACCATTATAAATTGAGAGCCTAATTTAAATTTCTAACTATTAATATAGTAACTTTGTTAGTTTCAGCTATTCACCAAAAGTGTCCACAGTTTCAGGATCCACCACAAAAAAACCTGTTTGCAGAGTTTGATGAAAAAACTATGTAAAAGCATGAGTTAAGCACTCTGATGGATTTAAGAGCTTATTCTTTCAGCTATAAGTTATTAAGGTAGCTGTCAAACTAGGACTTCCTTCTATGTTTTTATGGATGCAAAAGCCACACTGCATACTTTAAAAAGAGTTCTGACAGTAAAATTTAGGGAACAATTACTAATTCTTGCTTAAGCGAGAAACTTTGAGCAAAATTAATCACTTTTATTCAAATGATTCATTTTATTTTACTAAAAGATTATATAAAGCATTATCTGAAACCTGCTGATTGTGCTCGCAATGTTTTATTAAACGCTATGTTTACATTCCCCTGGCAGTTTGGACTATGCAGGCAGCAGTGTTGCACTGTAACTCCCTCATGTGAACACTGCGGGCGTGAATGAAAAGGTTCCTAGTTCGCATTAACATAGTCCTCTTCAAACAGGACTACATTAATGCAAACTCGGAATCTTTTCATTCATGCCCCGAGCGTCCACATAGGGCAATTACACCACAGCACTTTGGGTGCACACTGCTATTCATGCCCCCATAGTCCAAACTACGTGTTCCGATCTCTGTTATCCCTGTGTTACTCTTTCTCCATTCCCTCCAACTGTGTGGAATGCCCACTTAGCGCAACTTGTCCAACGTTACAGTATAAACTCTTCAAGGCATATTTCTCCTTATGTGTTTCTACAGTGGGCAGCATGCTGGAGCTTTGATTTGTTTGGGGCATCTGGGTGCCATACAGTTTGGCAGACTTACAGTTGTAGAGCCCAGGACAACTGGGGTAAAGGAGACAGACAAGTTGTCAGACCACCAGTCAAGGCTGCCTGGCATAGATGGTATCTGTTACATACAAACATATACTAGCCATAGGGTAAAATTCCAAAATTGCCTAAGAGACATAGGAACATAAGTCCCATTTTCAAAAGTCACTTTCAGTGGGATTTATGTTCCTATGTCACTTCTGAATATGGGACTTAGGATCTTAAATCTTAGGCACTTCTGAAAATTTTACCCATAACATTAATACATGGAGAAACACAAATCTTGCAAATTACAAAGTATATTAGCCTGTCTGCTGTCCCCTCACAGGTACAGCTAAGGATACAGTAAATTCATAAGTATCATCTACTGTTCATCTCCCTTATTGGAAACTAACTCCTTTAACACATATTATACTTAACACTAAATACTAATTTGATAAATAATCCAGCACGATTCTATCTACATTTTAATTGCACTTTTGTGTTTTACAATACCAATCCATCTACTTCTTCCTTCCTTCTAATATCAGGTTTTTTAGTATCTGGAAACATTTATCCTGCAGTGTCTCTTCTTTTACACACTGTCTCAAATTAAAGTAACTTTGGAATTGATTGACAAATCTGAAATGGGTAATTATTCCTTATATCAGTGCTTTGTCTTGAGCTTTTACTCTGGGTGGGGAGCAGGGACATATGCATTGGACCAAGCTGTTTCTATGTGGTAATACAGTTCGTCCTATGACGATTGCTGCTGTGAATCTCCACAAGGAAGGCCAAGTCTTTGCCATCTTGTCCAAGCAAAGATTAAACAACTACTGTACTTTTGTAATTGTTTAATAATTATAGTTGTTTGTATTAGTGTTTGTTTTAAGTATCTGCTTAATCCCTTTTATTTTACAAGCAATCTAAGTGAACATTAACATCTTTTCTGCCAACAGTGGATCCAGAGGATTACCATCAAGTCTGAAAGATTTTTATTTACATATTCCTAGGGCAAGTTAGCATCAGAAATAGCTCAGGTAGGCTATGTCCTTAATATGCAAAACTGCATCTTCTGAAAGGAAGCAGGCTGTTTGGAAAAAGCAAACAGATACAACTTAGATGGCCTCAGGCTTAACTAATCTTCTCGCTAAAATGGACAACCGTAGAATCTGAAGTCAGTTTTAAGGAGTTTTGCAAAGCATCATACAACAAACTTAACACTCTCACTTCTTCCAGACAACGTTAGGTAGTAATGTAAATATCTTTTAATCTTCAGTTATTTGGGGAAAGTCATACCAAAAGCAGCTCCAGACACAAAAATAGATAGTCAAACTCGGATAGACTATCAAATCACAGTACACTTATGATATCAACCACTTAGTGAATCTCTGAAAAGTATGATGCAAAGAAAATTAATTATCAATGCTAATGGACACTGGAGAGACTAGCTTAGGAACATTAGCCCAGGTTTCTGGCTGTAATTTGTATACCTTTTCCAAATGCTTAAAGAAAGAAGCTTTAAACATCAAGTGTATGCCATGCAGCTTCCACAAATTTCTCAACTGAGTAGTGGACAGATGCAATGTTTTCACTGGTATCTTGCCTTGGAAACAGAGAAATTATTATTCCTTTCACCTTTTTCTAAACATTAGATATTCTGGACTAAATTTTCAAAGTGATTAGTGATTTTGGGTGCCTCCATTTTTTTTGTATCTAAAATGAAACCTCTTAAAAAGGTCTGATTTTCAATGGATGAGTGCTCAACACTTTATGAACACGAGGCCTCTTTATGGTGTTTCAAGTGCTGAGTGGCCGAACCAAATAATCAGTTATTCTTTCAGCTGGCTACTAGAGGTCAGATGCTTTAAAAATGCACCTATCAACCCATTCAGTGTAGTTAAAAACCTTTAGGGTTTTAGTTTCTATATCTGCTTCACGAGATGAGATAAAATCTTCTTCTGAACACCCCTGTAAGGGACCTGGCTATGTGGGAGAATCTGACTCTTCCAAGCTAGAAGTGCTTTTAATGTAAAGAAAAAACTTGTGTTTTTCTTTCTGGTTGAGTGCCTGGATCTGAATCCAAGCACTTCCCCTTCTTTTTACGGTAATTCAGAGCAAGATTGAGCAGTCTTTATCTCCAATAATGCAATCGTTGCAATTTTTGCAGTAAATTATGAAGAGTCCTGTGAATTGCTTGAAGATGGTGATATTATTATTGTACATCCCTCATCTTCTATCCCATAGACAGAGACTGCCAGTATAGGACAAACTCCTTCATGATTTTGCCCACCAAGAAACTGGGCAAAAGATCCGTCGGCATTTGTCCATGCATTTTACACCAGTTTTCTCCCTCCCCGCTCTTTGGGCCTGGAAACAGACATTTTGCCTCATTGTTCATATCCAGCTCTCTCATTTTTCTTTGTCTTTCTTTTATTCCAACTCTCCAACAATAGACAAGGCAGACAAGAAGGATGAAAGAGCCACACTGAAAGGAAAAGGAGAAGAGAACAGGCAGCAGAGATATAAGCTCTCCCAATAAATCCTTGCTTCAAGTAGAGACACCCAACAACCAGTAGTCTAGTAGCATCCCCTCCAATCTGTCATGGAGATAAGGCTGGGACTCTTTTCCTTCCCTGCCTGGAATACTGCAAGCCCCTCAAGACTCAATTCCTGCCGCAGCCACATTTCCTCCTCCAGCCAGCCTATAGTGTGGATTCCCCAAGCTGCTCCTGCAGCAGTGAGCGCTACTATAGTGAGTCTGTCCTCCTGCTGAACTGCTTCATTGCTATACCTTTTGTCGCACATGCGCGTGCGCACACACAGTTCTTCTCTATTGGTGATTTCTCTCTACGCTCCTGCTGGCATCTTTAAACAAACTTGAATTATGCCTGCTCTCACATTGTGCTTTGTGGGATCCCACTGAACAGCTCACATGGCACCAGTCACATGGTACCTTCCAAGTCCCCCCCCATTCCCAGATATCTGCCTTGTTTGGCCTTTGTAGCCATAGCCCTAGTTTCCTCTTTCTAGTGTCATCTCTCCACCCCACAAGCTGTGCAGGTGCTACCCTGTCTGAGCCCGAAGATATGATCTGGGCAATTTTTGCCTCTATCCTTTAAGAGGGCCCTTCTTCCAAATGCAGATTCTTCAGACTCACAGACCTCCACACACAGCAGAAGGGATGCCACAGTTCCTTCAGGTCACTCCTAAACATCCTTCCCACCAGGCTGACTTTCTTGGAGATGATTCCTAGTTTGATATTACTGTGATACAAAAGGAAGGATTCCTCCCAAACCACTGAAGGCTCAGGATCCCAAGACTGAGTCCATTGTCTTTTATATCCTGGGAACCGTTTAGAGTAAAGAACCCTTAGGTAAAATCCAGGGATCTGGAGTGGAATTTTCAAACACACCTCAGATACTTAGGAGCACAAGTCCTATTGACTTCCAACTGGATGCGGGTTCCTAAGTCACACAGGCACCTTTAAAAATTCTACCCTGGATGTGTAAATGGACTACTCTAAAATGTAGTTTGCCTGCACTCTGCCATCTGGGATACACTCCGATTTTATTGCAGAGAGGACAATAAATGTATCCGATTTTAAATTCTGTTGTTTTAAGATGTGTCAGATGAGTCGAGCCTGAGGCAGCTGCTTGATAAAACCCAAATACATTCTTTAAGCCTCTAATAAATTAAAAAAAAAATATATCCAACCTCTGCCACAGTGGTTCACAATTCTGAGCTCATACGGGATCCATGCCTGCTCCTGGGTTGCCACGTGACGCTTACAAAGTGCCTTTTATCTACAGTCGACCTGGAAGTGGTGAACATTCCTCTCCAACGTCATAGAGATCCATGCCCTTCCAACCACAGGATTTTTTTGATTAATACAATGTGTCCTATTTGAAGCTACCTTTGATAAGCACCTGGAAGTTAAAAGTGTGGACCACAGAGGATCATCACTTTAGTAGGGTATCAGTTACATATTGAGCGTGTAATGAATACTTTATGCTCTGCATTTGCTACTTGTCCATTTCCAGGTGCAGTTCAGGATATTGGCTAGTCTATAAAGCCTTACATAATCTGGGACACAGTATGGCAATGGAGGGCTCATAGGTGGGAAAGCAATCACAACTGAGGGCAAACATGCCTGATCTTTCTCCATGAGAGAGTATGCCGATCTTCAGGGTTCAGTATAAGATTCTGGTTATTCAGAAGTCTGATATCTAGATCTCCAACAACAAGGAATGGGTTCTTGAGATTTTTTGTTGTTAAGTATCTGAGGTGTGTTTGAAAATTCCACTCCGGATCCCTGGATTTTACCTAAGGATTCTTTACTCTAAACAGTTACAAGGATATAAAAGATAATGAACTCAGCCTTGGGATCCTGAGCATAAGCTTCCTAATGAAGGATGCAATGGGCACAGTTACAAATCTCTAAATGAAACAGTGATCAAGCATACTTGTTTTGTCTGTTTGCTATATAGACTAATAATAGTCTATGAGGTTCTCAGCAGTACAAATTAGTTTTTCTTAAACAAAAATACCCATACCTCATCCAAATATTTTCACATACAAAAGCCTAGGTTTAAGTGTACAATCATATTCTGGGCTCAGCGAGCTTCTCCAAATCAAGAACATATTGCAAAATGTAACTCAGGATGACACTGGAGATTTCCAAATTGCACAATCAGAACATTTGGCTCAGTTGCTTACATACTGCCACAATCCCAAACGTTCATATATTTGCACTGCACTGCTAGAAATGAGTTTCAAAAGACAGTTTGTTAGTGTACATCAGCTTCTGTACATTCCATTAAAATGTACAGATCTCACAACTGACCAGATTGTTAGGTGTTCACGTGATTTGCTATATATGGGGTCGATCCTGTACCAAATTAAGTCAATGGCAATGTTGTCATTGACTTCAGTGGATGCAGAATCAGACTCTAGGTGCATTTCCAGTGTACCAGCAGTAAGGTAAACAGATGTCAGGATACATTTCTTTGATATTTATTCTAAAATTAGAAATAATGCCACAAATTCTGTTGAAATCATAATGAATAGTTCAAAACATATTTACAGCTTCAAATTACATATTTTCATATTACCACAGTCCCTTCTTCTCATGAGTAAAGCAACCCAGAAAGAGCTTGGAGTAGACTATACAAGGGCTAAGAAGTGGGATATCATGATAACTTTAAAAGACAGATGTAAGGCCATCATGTCTAAGACAATTATCTGGTTGGTTATAAAAATTAAAGTAATGAAAAAAGTACAGCTGTCAATTAATCGTAGTTAACTCATGTGATTAACTCAAAAAAATTAATCGTGATTAATCGCAATTTTAATCACATAGTTAAACAATAGAATACCAATTGAAATTTACTAAATATTTTGGATGTTTTTCTACATTTTCAAATATATTGTTTTCAATTACAACACAGAATACAAAGTTAACACTGCTTGTTTTATATTTCTTTTATTACAAATATTTGCACTGTAAAATGATAAACAAAAGAAACAGTATTTTTCAATTCACCTTATACAAGTATTGTACTGCAATCGCTTTATTGTGTAAATGTAGATTTTTTGGGGGGTACATAACTGCACTCAAAAAACAATGAAAAACTTTAGATCCTACAAGTCCACTCAGTCCTGCTTCTTGTTCAGCCAATCGCTAACACAAACAAGTGTGTTTACATTTATGGGAGATAATGCTGCCAGCTTCTTATTTACAATGTCACCTGCAAGTGAGAACAGGTGTTCGCACGGCACTATTGTAGTCGGTGTCACAAGATATTTACATGCCAGATATGCTAAACATTCATATGCCCCCTTCATGTTTCAGCCACCATTCCAGAGAACATGCTTCCATGCTGATGACACTCGTTAAAAAAATAATGCGTTAAGTACATTTGTGACTGAACTCCTGAGGGAGAATTGCATGTCTCCTGCTCTGTGTTTTACCCTCATTCTGCCATATATTTCATGTTATAGCAGTCTCGGATGATGACCCAGCACATGTTCGTTTTAAGAACACTTTCACTGCAGATTTGACAAAATGCAAAGAAAGTACCAATGTGAGATTTCATAGCTACAGCACTCAATCCAAGGTTTAAAAATCTGAAGTGCCTTCCAAAATCTGAGAGGGATAAGATGTGTAGCATGCTTTCAGAAGTCTTAAAAGAGCAACACTCCGATGCAGAAACTACAGAACCCGAACCACCAAAAAAGAAAATCTGCTGGTGGTATCTGTGTCAGATGATGAAAATGAACTTGCATCGGTCCGCACTGCTTTGGATTGTTATCGAGCAGAACCCGTCATCAGCATGGACACAAGTCTTCTGAAATGGTGGTTGAAGCATGAAGGGACATATGAATCTTTAGCACATCTGGCATGGAAATATCTCGCAACACTGGCTACAACAGTGCCATGAGAACACTTGTTCTCATTTTCAGGGGACATTGTGAACAAGAAGCGGGCAGTATTATCTCCCGCAAATGTAAACAAACTTGTTTGTCTGAGAAATTGGCTGAACAAGAAACAGGACTGAGTGGACTTGTAGGCTCTAAGGTTTTACATTGTTTTATTTTTGAATGCAGGTTTTTTGGTACATAAGTCTACATTTGTAAGTTCAACTTTCATGATAAAGAAATTGCACTACAGTACTTTTATTAAGTGAATTGAAAAATATTTCTTTTGTTTTTACAGTGCAAATATTTGTAATCAAAAATAAATATAAAGTGAGCATTGTACACTTTGCATTCTGTGTTATAATTCAAATCAATATATTTGAAAATGTAGAAAACATCCAAAATATTTAAATAAATGGTTTTCTATTATTGTTTAACAGTGCGATTAATCTCATGATTAATTTTTTTTATTGCACGATTAATCCTGATTAATTTTTGTAATTACTTGACAGCCCTAGAAAAAAAGCAAAGTGAGTTAATAAGATGCTCAGCCTTTGTTCTCTCTCTTTTGTATTTAAATAATGGTTCTCAAAATATTCTTGCAGTAGGAAAAACAAAATACAAAATGTACTTACTATTCTTATGTGCTTATCCAAGAATAACTAAGTTTTATTCACATGTTGAACCAACAAAAATAAAGTTCTATTTAATTTAAAAATTAAAAGTTTATAAACGTATAAACTGTCAGCAATTCTGAGGGTGAGGAATGTTGTGTCATGTGGACTGAGGAGCCCAAAGAGTTATTTTAAATTCCTGATTGAAACAGAAACTAAAGCTAGCTACAATTTTTCAGCCAAGAGAGCTTTTTTTTAAAAAAAGAAAGAAACTAAAAAAAACCCAGAAAAACAATTTTCTTTTTTTAAAAGATTATTCTTAAAGGCCCACTCATGACCAAATTTTTTTTGCTAAATTAATAGAGAAAAGAGAAAAAGTTAAGAACCTTCTTGGGCCATTTACTAACAATTTTACACACAAACTTGTTTATGTTCCTCAATAAACAATACCTTGAGCATATTCAGTGGAGTCTATCCTGTGTCAGTGACAGTTGTCCAAGTGACACATTACAGAAGCACTGCTCGTGATTACATAGTAAAGGGTGAGTTTTTCTCTTAAGAATGGGAATTAAACTACTTTGTGGCATATGAAAAATACAGCATATCCTCTTCAAAATTACAGCATTTACTCTTTGGGCACAAAATCGTTTAAGAATTTACAAGTTAATCTATTAGTTCATGAGTTAAAATTAATTTTAAAATGGTTCCTTTAAAATGTTTAGTACCCTATGTCTTTTTAACTCCACCCTGAAGTGATGCCATGAGGAAAAAATTTACTGGCTCATTAAAAATCAATTTAATTTAGTCTAGGACTACAAACACTATTATACACTAATCATAACTCTATGGTTACTTCATGGCATCAACACAGGGCAAAGTTAACCCTGTCTGGGTTCCTTAACTGTGCATTACCATTCTTTAGGAAGGTTGGATTTCTTTTAAATTTATATTAAACTCTGAATTTTCTGGATTTGCAATGCTTGATTTGCAGCGAATTAAAACATCCCTGTAATCTTTTTACCCTTAAGTTACTGATATGTACTCCCCAACTCAACTCTATGTTAATGTAGATTTTTGTCTGGGAATATAAAAAAAGGGGGCTGGGTGGACTTAAGGAGCTAGCAACTTGATTGTATTCTTGCTCATTTGCACTACCTAAACAATGTGAAAAGGCCAGACAGCAGTCAGATCTGGCCAGCTAAGAAGTCCCCAGTCATGTGGGAGCTCTCAGTTGGCAAACAGCTGGTATAGCCAGTCCCTATGACTTCCCCTCAGACCTGGTGGAGGGGTTGTAGTTAGGGTATGTCCACATTGGAGTTGGAAGCACGCCCCCCAGCCTAGTGTCTGAGCTGAGCTAGCACATTCAAAATGGCAATGGGGCTGTTAAGAGTGGGGCTCAATCTCAGTCTTGAGAGCCTGAGTGGCGATGCCCACACTGCTACTTTTGGCATGCGACCTAGAGCCCCACAAGCACGAGTCTGTCTACCCAGGCTGGGAGACTCACTCTCTGCTGCAGTGTAGACAAACCCAAGACAGCCCCACTGCTTGGCGCAGCACATAAACTGGACCATGATGTCTATGTTGAAAAGGACAGCAGCACAGAAGGCCCCAATATGGCATTCTACAGCCACCAAAAATGGGGAAGCTGATATTTTAAAATGCCTTCTCTGGCAGGGGTTCTCAACCTTTTTCTTTCTGAGGCCCTCCCAACATGCTATAAAAACCTCCCTGGCCCGCCTGTGCCACAACAGCTGTTTTTCTGCATATCCAGTAGATTAAAAGCCAGGGCTGGCCTTAAGGGGAAGCAGGCAGGTGTGGCCCCATACCACAGCGGCCTTGCAAAGCTGAGTTGCTTGGGCTTTGGCTTCAGCCCCACGTGTCTTGGGCTTCAGCTTTCTACCCTGAGTCTAATGCTGGCCCTGCTCTCTGGTTTATTTTGGGGGACTCCCTGAAACCTGCTTGCAGCCCCGCCAGCGGGCCCCGGCCCTTGGTTGAGAACCGCTTTCCTAAGGGATAGCGATTTGCCTTCATAAATGAGAAAAGCTGAAAAGAGTAAAATACATAAACATCTTCTCTAGTCTGTAGGACATATTCTCCGTGTTTTTGGTAATCAGCATTGACTGTAAACTTTACTAAAGGTAGAACTTTCTGAATAAATGACTATGTATGTATATTGGCATTTTCAGATAAAGTCATGCCAAAACTTACTTTTGTTGAATTCAAATAAGTTTGGAAGTATGAAGGGGTGACATCTCTTTCAAAATTTTCAGTCTACTAAAGAAGATTTCAGAAGTACTATTCCAGTGCTGCTTAAGTCCCGCACATAAATCTTTGTGCATCTGCTAAGGAATATTTAACCCAGACTGAACTATCATAGTATTGCCAGGGAAGTACTATACAACTGAATGACGGTATGAAAATTTGAGCAGGGCTGAATAGGTGTCAGTTCCAGTTATGTTCATGAAGTTAGAAGTCCCACAAGAGCCCAGTAATGTTGGTGTATTGTGCAGTTTATGAAACAGTTCCTTAGAAGACCCTTAGTAGTGCTGCAGCTGTAATGTGCTTATCCCCCTACAAAAGGAGTTATCCACATAGCAATATTAAATCAGCCTCTTCACTCTATGCATCCCTATCCAGTCAGGCCAAGATGACGGTTGGTCAGAAAGAAGCTCCCCCTCCCACCGCATGGCTGTACAAAGGCCATTCACAATAGTAATCCCTGCACTCCCAGGAGAAGAGACTGTTTGCTCTTGCAGTTCCCCAAACCAGGGAGGAGATGAGGCCATGACTTAGCTTCCCTTCTCCCCTTGGAAGCCTTGGGAAGGGGCGGGGCTAAGCACTACCCCTTCCTAATGGATATAGAAAACTGTGCTCCCCACTTCAACAAGGGGACTCCGCTTACACAGGCGGTGGCTTGAAAGCAATGTTCTAGCTGTCAGTGAAGAATCAGTCCTTGCTTGGATTTGGAGTAGAGATCATTGGTCTCAAAAGCAATAGCTCGTCGCCTAAACTAAAGAAGACTCGTATCTATCACCAGAAACAGCACATACAGTTAGAGGCCTGAAAGGAAACGATTAGGGTTTGTCATAACTATGCCAGGTGTTCAGTCTAAGGAAAACAGTTTCAGTCCTATACAAATCTCTTTTCAGCATTACCCTAAGTTAAATCACAACAATACTCCAGGAGCCCTAGGACTGATAATGCATCACTTGAGATCAACTTAGTAATGTATCTAAATATTTTCATAACAGTTCAGTTGTTTTGCAGCATTTAAGCCATATAAATTAAACTCCCTCATTAGAAAAGTCTGTTTTCAGTTCCTCAACCAATTCTGTTATGCAACATACATACTGTTTACACAGGCCACTCTGCTTTGGTATCAGAATGCATACATGCACCCCTCTACCAAGATTTACACACACAGATATCAAACCAGTAAGGTCCTCAGATCAATATTATGTATGCACCTGAGCTAGAAACAGTTGCATTTGGAGTTCATTTAATTTTGAGGACTACCTTGAACAGCACAATCTAGAAAATTCAGAAATGTACAAGGGTTATGTTTTCAGAGGCAAAAGTCTAAGCCACAAAACTAATTAGGCTGTGAAAGTCATCGGACAAACTCACATTATTGCTAGTGAAAATATCTTCTGAAGCTTGTGAAAAGGAACGAGTGACTGATTGAAAAACAGGAGAACAAATAGTATAGCTGATTAAGATCTATGGTGTTTGGTGATTTTCATGGAGGATAGGTCAATCAATGGCTATTAGTCAGAATGGCAGGGATGGTATCCCTAGCCCCTGTTTGCCAGAAGCTGGGAATGGGCAACAGGGAATGGATCACTTGAGGATTACCTGTTCTGTTCATTTCCTCTGGGGCACCTGGCATTGGCCACTGTTGGTAGACAGGATACTAGGCTGGATGGACCTTTGGTCTGACCCAGTATGGCCATTCTTATTACTAACTTACTACAGCCTTTTTTGGAAATAAATTCTGGAGACAATGAATTAAAATATTTTAATACCAAGATGTTATAAAACAACATTTTAAAAAAAATGTTTCATAACCTCAATACAAGTATTGATTAACATTTTTACTGCTTGACATCTGTTAATTTATCCCCGCACATTTTGATCTCCTCTTTCTCCTCTTGTTCTCATTTTGAAAGAGAGGTTGAAGGAACTCTCTTCAGAGACTGTCAAGACCACTCCACAGGTTGGTCAACAGAGATTTGTCTACTTTAGGGTTTCCTATAGCAGCCACCAATATGGTATGCAAGTACTAAGGAAAATGCTGGATGACAAAAATCACCCATTTTTCCCTTCCCCTTACCAGACACACCATTACAAACATAGGGCAAATCCTTTAAAAATTCTTTGCTAAGAGTTTTAAAAATTGAAAAAGGGGGAACTTTGATTATTTAGCATTTAGGGGAACACCAAATCTTTTAGAAATTCCAAAAAATTGTCTTTTCAGCCATTTAGCTCTTTTATGCCAATTTCCATTCTATTTCATCTAGATTCTGGACTTACTACATCTTCCTTTCATCACTTAGGCCCCGATCCTGCAAACAGTTACACACATGCTTAACTTTAGTACTGTGAGAAGTCCCACTTAGAATTACTCATGGCAGTAAAATTAAGTGTGTGTGTTTGCAGGATCAAGATCTTTGTGATCCAAATTCCCAGTCCTTTGTTACCTAGGGGTATTGGGTGCCTGTCTGATGAGCTCCGTGAGGCAGGGACCATGTCTTCTCTGTATTGTATGGCCCAGAGTACATTAACAATGCTTAACAAGTAAATAAGAATGAAGAAACATTTCATGGCTCTGTATGGATTTGAGGTGAATTGCCTCTAATAATTAAATAGTTTTATCATCACTAACTGGATGTATTCTAACCACAATATATTTGGGGCCAGATTTTCAGAGGCCCTTGATTTTTTAGCACACAATTGCATGTTGGCACCAGAATCAGAGACTAAGCTGAAGTCCTTTTGAAACATCAAGGCCTCAGTTTACAGAAACCAAGTACTGACCACATACTGGCACACACTGTCCTTTCTCGGACTTATCTGGCATTTTCTAACAAAGTATTTGTCTATAAGAACAAATGAATACATTGGCCTAGTAGAAATTAAGAGGAAAAGAACACAGTGGTGATATAGTTCTCAAAACTGAATTTTTATGATTTATTGATATTCCATTCATGTAAGGCACATCAACATGGTAGTTACCCCATAATCAAAACTGAATGTTTCAGCTCCAGAAATCTGATTAAAAAGGCAATTAAAATTACATTGTTACAACACAATTCATGCCATCATCCTAAAATTATGACAAAATTTGCATCAAGCAAATGCTTTGTCTCCCAGAGAATCACTTTCTGCAACTTTAATAGTGTTGTACACAGTAAAGATGAAAGTGATTTCACCAGAATTTATATCTGATAATTTGGTCTGATAAAGATCACCAAACTCTTAATGTTTTCTGTAGCCCTTTAGGAAACTGGCACTTGGTGTTAGTATAATACATTTATTGTGAGCATTTTTTTTTTAAATCACTTTTTAAAAAAAGGATTATAGCTAAATAAACTTGGGATGGCACAATAATATCCTGAATGAATCTGTTTGAAGTAAATCTCCAGCATCTTGTACTATTTTAGCGTCAAATAATGAGGTAGCACATTGTTCCAAAATTGTTCTGAATTGTGTAACCCATTCACTACATGTTGTTTTGTCTTTACTTGCTGTTTAGAGCTCTGTACAGCACTTCCTTTCTTCTCCTGCTTTTTTTTATTATGTTTCTGCAGATGTTTATTTTCTTTTATTTTTTCTACATCATTCTCTTCTTCCTCCCCTTCTTCCCCCTCATCTTCATCGTCTCCCTCCCCGTCCTCCCTCTCATCTTCCCCCTCCTCCTCCTCCTCTTCATTTTCCCCCTCCCCCTCTTCTTCTCCCTCTTCTTCATCCTCCCCCTCTTCTTCCCCCTCTTCTTCATTCCCCTCTTCTTCATCTTCATCCTCCCCCTCTTCTTCCCCCTCTTCATCTTCATCCTCCCCCTCTTCTTCATCCTCCCCTTCCTCCCCCTCTTCTTCTCCCTCATCTTCATCCTCCCCCTCATCTTCCCCCTCTTCTTCATCCTCCCCTTCCTCCCCCTCTTCTTCATCCTCCCCTTCCTCCCCCTCTTCTTCCCATTCCACTTCCCTCTCTTCTTCATCCTCCTTCTCTGCCTCTTCTTCCTCCTCTCCCTCCCCTTCACCTCCCTCTTCCTCCCTTTCACTGTCTTCATCCTCTTCCTCTTCATCCTCCTCTCCACCCTCACTCTCAGCCTCCACTTCTGTGTCTTCACTCTGCTCCTCCTCGCATTTACCCTCCTTTCCTCCTTCTACCGTCTCTTCATCTTTCTTCTCCACTTCTCCCTTGCTCACTGTTTCTTCCTCTTTAAAATTACTCTTTTGACTTCTCTCTTCTGTGCCTCTTCTGTGATGATTCTCTTCAGCCTTTGCCTTTCTCTCATGATCATCTTCCGTTTCATACTGCGATTCAGCTTTTTCACTTTCTTCTCCATTACCTTTCTCCTCTTCATCTCCATCTCTTACTACTGAGGTATTATCATCATCATCTTTTCTAACCTCATTTTCATCTTCCTCCTCTCCAGATTCTACTTCACTATTAGTTTTTTCATCCTGGTTCTCCTTTTCACTTTCACCCTCTTTCATTCCCATTTCACTTTCTTCACTCTTCTCTGCCTGATTAAATTTTTCATTCTTAGCATCTCGCTGTGGGGCCTCATCAGGTTTATCATCAAACCTCTTCACTTTTGTTTCCTCTTCACTCAGGGTTTTTATATTGGTCTCTTCTGCACTCTCTCTTTGTTTATTTGTATCTTGCTCTTCTTCTGTCTCAGTATCTCTTTCTTCTAAATCATTCACATTTTCTACTGCTTCTGTTTGCTTCTGTTTTCCTGTGTCTTTATAACGATCCTTGTGCATTTTTCTCCTCTGAAGTACATATTTTGCAAAATCATTACTACTTTCCTCACTTGAAGATGATGACACAGATACTGCTATTTGTTTAATGAATCTCTCCTTTTTCTTAAGTCCTCTCTGTTCTTCATTACTTTCTTCCCCTCTGACATATATTTCTCCATATTTGTCAGATATCCTAACTTCGTCCACTGCATCTTTACTTCCTTGTTTAACAGGTTTTTGGTTTTGTGCAGTTACTGAAATGGTCACTGGTTTGTTACTGGCTGCAGCAGGCAGTATATCTGTTTTAGGGGGGTGCTTAGATTTAATAGCTTTTTTTAACTTTTCAGTGGAAAAAAATAATTCTTTAGTCTTATTACTGGAAAGACCGTAAGATGTGTCTTGTTTTCTAGGTTTAAGATTTTCTGCATAGTCTTTCTTCCTTTTCACTAATTTGAGTTGATGTTTAACAGTTTGCTGAACATCAGACTTCAGTTTGCTAATAGTGTATGCCTGTTCTAGTTTATCTTTTATATGCTTTTTATTAGCCTTAATTTTCCCCACAAAGGCATCATAATCACTACATTCTAGATCTGAACCATTTCCAAGAGACACTGAATTTAAAGACTGCTTTTGCAAAGAACCATCAGTTGATTTTGAACCCTTCTGCATGAAATTAAGATCAGTCTTTTTCAACCCACCCTTACCATCACTTTTCAGTGTCACATTTTTATTGTTCTTCTATTCCACATGAGAAGCAGAAAATTAAAAAGAAAGAAGGAAAGCATTAAGAACAAATTAAATGAGAACAAATGGAAAAGACTATAGACACATCTGAATAAGAAAAGATGTGTTTGATAGGACTAAAAAAATGGCATAAAATACGGAATATTCCAAATAAAATTAATTTAAATAATATATAACTGTTTAAAGAATGAAACACTTATTGAGTAGGTTAAATGCACTCTCCCGATTCTGGGATCAGTGTATTTACTATTGATCTAAAGCTACTTTGTCTTTTTTTGGCTTAAATTTAAAATTTTCTTTTTATATACTCCATTTATCAATCATATTTTGTGTAATCAATTTTGAAATACAAGATTATGAGCCGATATTAATGTACCCCTAATATCAAAATTCTGTTATCACTTTAAAATTAATACAGGATGGTAAGACAGAAGTCTCAACTTTATAATGGGATAAAAGTATTATTGCCCAGTGAATGATTACATTTTACTGTAAAATTACATCCAGCATTTTGTAAACATGGTTACTTTACATATATTTTGACCTGGATTTTAATCCAAATATTCTAGTATCAGCAATCAAGTAAATGGCAAGTTATCATTACTGTACGTTACAAAATGTATAATGTAAGTTACAGTATACTGCCCCTTCAATTACAGTATTATAATAGCTCATCTCAAACTGCTCCAAGCAGACAGACCCCTGCATCTGCACAGAGCCCCAGTGATTTCCTTGTACACTCAGGGATCTACCAGGTGGAGCCGTTTGCAGCATCCAGGCCTAAAAGTTTTATGTAGGAAGAAGTCTATAGAAATTGAGGTTTACTTTATGAGAATTAGGAGCAAAAAAGAGAAAGGAAAGAAAGAGGATGCCCTATGAAAAGAGTTATACATTTTCTACATTTCAAACATGATTAATTACAGTACCTTTTGTTTTTGAACTGGTGATAATTTTAAGGACTGGTCACTGGGATTCAATCTCATCATATGTGTCTGAAAAGAATGGGGATACAAATTAAAGAATGAAATGTAAGCTAATTAATAAACATGAGTTAAATAAGATTGATACCTTATTTACATTTAATAGGTTTCATCAGAGGATCTAAAAATATTTCCCAAACATTAAGCCTGTCAATTAAATTGTAATTGAAACTGCTGTGAAGAAATGTATTCTATTGTTCAATTATGTAAATTAAATTCTTCAGACTATTTAAAAATAATAATCTACAAGATGACATTTAAGAGGTCTCCAGTATATTCACACTGGGCTCATTCAAGTGATCTTAGGATCGAGGGGACACCTTTTTGTATTTTTTTTTTTTTTTTTTTTTAAAAGGGTGCCTAAAGTTAGGCTTCCAAATCAGTGGCTTAATTTTAAATGTCCTGAGCACCCCACAGCTCCCACTGTTTTGCACTGTGAATTCCTGGATGCTAAGCATATTTGAAAATTCAGGCCACCGACTTATGTGCCTAGATATAGATTTAGGAGCCTAATTTCAGACATACACTTTTTAAAGTCTTGGCCAGGAAACATTCAAGTCCTATACATCTAAGAAACTACAGAATAGGATATTAATTTCGCTATAATTCTAAATCCTAATGCAGCTAAAAGAAGAGCAAAGATTGATCTATGGGAGCTTATACCACCACACTGTCTTGCAGACAGTAGTAAGATAGCACTTTCTGAGATAAGAAGAAATAATAATAAAATAATAATAATAAAAAATTAATGATAAAAAAGGCGTGAGGAAATGCCAGGCAGCAACACGTGGGTTTTGCTAAAGAACTGTTGAGACTAACAAGGATCTGAGGAAACAGTTGAGTCAGGAAAAGACATGTTTTCATTTAAGATGAAAGCTGCAATTTCAACTGTGATGTTTTACTAAATTAACCCCCACATTTATTTGATTTCCAAGAGTCACGATGCAGTTTTGAGAACACCACAGAGGGGAAACTGAGGCAGTGTCAGGGTCCAAAACAGCTACAGCATGGTATCATGAAATACATGAACATCTTAATACCACTACGCACACAGCTTGAGGAAAAAGACTGTCAAATTACCATTTTTAGCAAACAGTTTAATTCCGCTTTTAATGAACCAACAGTTCGCCATTCTGTAACCATCTACAAGTACACTTTGAAGCCACCTTCCATGCATCACAGAGTTCTGACTACTGCCGTAGTGCCTTTTCACTTAAATATGAAAGGGGGGGGGAGATCCTCAGTTTCTCCCATGGTCACAATCAATTCTCTTTTAGAAAGAAAATCTGTCACCGCTGCAACAAGATAATCGCCAACTGAATGGCAGTAACTAACACCTAATCTCATGATCAGAACCATGTGCAGAACTGCTGATTTTCCCCTGAACCAACAACATTTTAGTTTCTAAGAGAGTTTTTTAAAAATAGAAATACCCACATATCCCGTCTACTAACACCATCAAAAAAACACCACCAAGGCTTTTCATGCCTTTGCGGCCTACAAAAAACAGTCATTGCTGCCATTTAGAATTGGAGTAGCTGTGCTGTAAACAGGTAATTTCGCACGAGGAAGAATAATCACTTCTATTTCCATCTTGATACATTTTCCTGAAACAGACATCTTTTCAAACAGCTATTTAAAATATATATTTCTACTACTTCTATATCGGTCTATTAACAGAAAGGCACTTCTGAATTTGTTCATAACCCAGTATACAAAAAAACAAAAACAGAAAACACAAAAAAAAGTGAAAATATGCCTGGCATACAGACAGTACATGATGAATGCAAGATATTAAAAAAACAGATTTCTTCATATGTTAGTAAATTCTTCAAGACCTATTTTAATTTGTATATTTGGCAATTTTTACACCAAATATGTATGGAGTATTTTCACCATTCTTTTACAAATGTGATATATTTCAGGGAAGTTTTTTGTTTCATTTTTAAAAAAAATAAATCTCTCTCTCTCATTCCATTGCTACTATATCTAATTTGCTTTTACAGAAGAAATTCCCAAAATATTATCTGTGGATCACTTTTGGGAACATTTTTTATTTTATTTTTTAAATATCATTTACATACAAAAAAGAAAAAATGACACGTTTTTAAAAAATGTAAATGATTAAATTAGCAAGGAACTCTGGCCAAACTAATAATGGCTCCTGCAAAGCACTGCATCAACCAAAGCACATTTGGGAACATAGATACATTATGTTCACTATGGCACCAATTCAGCACAGCACTTAAACACGTGCTTAAGTCCCACTGAAGTAAAAAAACTACACTATTGCCTCTCCATAATGCTGATCTGGATTCACCAGTTCCTAAACAATGGATGGGGCTGGGACATGCTCTAGCATGCCTGGATAGGATAGGCAAAGATATGTAGGTGATACATTAAACATTGTTTAAAACCCCCCCAAAAAATATTATGGCAAGATGTTTTAGGGTTGTGAAATACTCAAATGCTCCATATTTGGGATCCTTTCTTTAGTCTCCTCCACCTGTATCAAAAAAGCTGTGCCAGGAGCGCACGCGCGCACACACACACACACAAGCTGTAGCCTTGAACAATGGCAGCATGAAACACTCACTGTGTGATGAGAATTAGTGGTACACAAAATATTTTATACCAATACCACTTGAACAAACTTTTTGTAATAAAAATATCCAAATATTTTCAATGATGAAATGAGAGATCAGCACATTTCAAGCATCTCTATAGTAGTCCTCAGGATTAAGGGATTTCATATGAAAAACCAAGACTGTCCTGGTAAAACAGGGATGGTTAGGTGTCTTGATAAGGTGGGAGTGTTTGAACAAGAAGAATGACGAGCTGACTATAAAACAGTTTCTTCCTGTCATCAGGGTCACAAAATTTTTCAGATACACCTCTACCCCGATATAACGCTGTCCTCGGGAGCCAAAAAATCTTACCGCGTTATAGGTGAAACCGCATTATATCGAACTTGCTTTGATCCGCCGGAGTGCGCAGCCCCGCCCCCCTGGAGCACTGCTTTACCGTTATATCCGAATTCGTGTTATATCGGGTCGCGTTATATCCGTGTAGTGGTGTATATGCAAAAGCAACAGCCTTACGGGCGCTGTGATGGGGTGCCTACCCCACAGGGGCATAGAAGGGGTTAACCAGGCCCCGCCCTGTACGGAGCAATGGAGGTGTCCTCCGAGTGGCCCAGAGAGGCTGCATGAAGCACAGCCAATCAGGGAGGAGTTGCCGGGAGCAACCAATCCAGGCCTGGCAGGCTCAGATAAAAAGGAGCTGCAGGACAGAATGGGGCAGTTGTTGCTGGGAGCCCAGGGAGTAAGGACCGCATCCCTGGAAGGCTGAGAGAACTGTAAGCACCTTGGACAGAGCAGTGGCTGGCTACTGGGACTGAGCAGCTGAGTGCCCTGACATGAGGGCGAAGGAAGTGCTGGGCCATGGGGAAACTGACCAGGGAAATGGAGCAGCTTTGACAGAGGTTACAGAGGAGCAGCAGGAGGGTGCTATTTACCAGGTTCCTGGACTGGGGCCTGGAGTAGCGGACAGGCTTCTGTCCCCCTCACTTGCCACTGGGGAAGTGGCTGGACTGTTGGTCAGAGATCCCCCTCTCCCCACCCCCCAGAAGGGGGAAACCAGGATGGTGACACGGCCGGAGGGCTGAGTCACAAAGAAGACGCTGCGGTTCTGGAAGCTGAGAGAGGCGCCATAGGCAGGAGCAGAGACAGAGTGCTGGTGTGCAGACTGCAGACCTGGGCGTTGGACTCAAGCTAATCCCCAGCACAACCAGGAGGAGGCACCGGTCTGGTGATGAAGGCTGCACCCCATTACAGGCATTCAGTCGCCCCTGAGATAAGGGGATGGTGCAGAGGACTAAGCGCTGGGTGAAGAATTGTATGGGAAGTTGACCCTGAGGAAAGGGAACTGAAGAGACTACATAGCACGGTCATCCTGACACAAGGGAAGAGTGTGGCGCAGTGCAGCACAGACACCACTGAGGTGAGTGCGGGGGAGAGAAAAGACTACGGAGTAGCCCTGGGTAGAGGCACTCTGCAGAGGGCAGCAAAACGCTCCCAGACTGGACCCCACACTTGTCTATCCCCTTCGTTGGGGGTGGCAAGCAGCAAGGGCGGATCCAGGCCCTGCTGATGCACATGTTTGAAAATCAGCAAAGACTGTGGGAGGCAAACCAGTACCTGCAGGAGTAGTTGCTAGGTATTATGGTGCAGCAGCAGTACTTATTTAGGTGCCGGAGGGAGAAGAACAGGAAAGACCATAAGGGCTGGGAACAGGGGGCAAGACCCAAGGCCTGGAGGCCAGAAGCCCAGCCAAAGTTATGTCTGTTGCCAGAGAGGACACCTACACAGGTAGTGCCCCTATGTGAGTTGTAATGAAGAAGGTCCCCAGGAAATGAGATTGGCAAGGATGCCCAAAAGAGGCCCACTTGCTAAGAGAGTAGGTAGGGGCCCCCCTCTGTTGTTCATGTGGGGAGTTGGGGCACCTTGAAAGAAAGTGCCCTCATAGGGAGAAGAGGAATGGCCCAGAGAGGGGTAAGGTTGCCAGGAAGGGGGGACAGGAAGCCCATGCTTGGAGTACAGAGACAGTGGGGGGAACCACATGAAAGGGTAGAGGGTTCCACCCACACACTTGGTAGAGTGTAAGAAAGAGCTAACTGACAAAGACTGAGACAGAAAGATGTAGGGGTGAACCTAGAGGTGTAGCAGGCTACTGTGGGGACCCAGACCCTGGGGGAAAAGGGACTGGGGAACCCTCAGGGGCAGGTGAAGGAGCTGAGTGAGAAATTGGATGCAGCCGAGGAAGCCCTGCAAATAGCAGAGGGGAACTTATAGTTCCAGAGAGACCAGGCCTGGTATGTGAAAGAGGAGAAGGAAAACGTGTGCTTCCTGCTGAAAGGCGTAGAGCAGGAGAAGGATGACCTATGAGCCCAGCTGAGGCAGATGCAGGACTGGAGACATCCATACCCGCCGAGGGTTGCAAGCTTGAGGGGAAGGGTATATGATGGGATGCCTTCCCCACACAGGCACAGAAGGGGTTAATCAGGGCCGCCACGGATGGAGCAATGGAGGTGAGTCCTCTGAGCAGCCCGGAGAGGCTGTGTGAAGCACAGCCAATCGGAGGAGTTGCTAGAAGCAGCCATATTGGGCCCAGCAGGCTCAGATAAAAACAGAGTAGGGGCAGTTGCTGCTGGGAGCCCAGGGAGTAAGGACTGCATCCCTTACTGGAGGGCTGAGAGAACTGTAAGCAGAGCAGTGACTGGTTCCTGGTGCCCTGAGGTGAGGGTGAAGAAGGTGCTGGGCCCTGGGGAAATTGACTAGGGAAATGGAGCAGCATCGACAGAGGTTACAGAGGAGCAGCAAGAGTCTGCTATTTACAGGGACCCTGGGTTGGGGCCCGGAGTAGTGAGCGGGCCTGGGGAAGTGGCTGGACTGTTGGACAGAGATACCCAACTCTCTTCCCCCCCCCCCCCCGAAGGGGGAAACCTGGATAATGATACGGCCGGACAGCTGAGTTGCAAAGAGGACGCTGCAGGTCTGGAAGCTAACAGAGGAGCCATAGGCCTGGGTGGGGATGTGGGTGTTGGCCTTGAGCTAATCCCCAGCATGACCAGGAGGAGGCGGCAGTCTGGCTATGAGGGCCACGCCCTGTGACAGGCTCCTATGATGAATCAATTAGGAAACAAAGACAAAGCAAGAGGTGCACATACAGACATCAGTGAGTATGGTTAGCACTACCAACCTTCAACCTTTGCAACTAAGATGGCTAGTACATTTTAGCAGGACTCTGTGCAGTTCTTGCTTAGATGAGAATAAAGTTCATGCTACCATTTTATTTTTTGTTTTTATCTACTTCTTCTCTCTCTTTCTTGAATGAATCGTATCTGGTTTAAACACAATTATAATTTGGATTGTGATTATTAATATTCAAGAAACAAATAGCAATTGTCCATCCCGGGAGACATGAAAGGTCCTATTCTCTGAGGAGGAAAAACAAAGAGGTGGAGTCCACTAACTCAAACAAGCCAAGGACATAAAGGGATTGTGGCCCTTGTAGTAACAGATGCCCCAGACTGGGGTCTGTGCTGGCATAAAGGGAGCCCCTAGAACTTGGGGGTACCAAGGTATGGTGACTACTTTTATTACAGCCATATCACAAAAAATGTTACTGCTATGTTTTCCCTCAAAATGATTGCTAAGCCACAATTTTAGTAGTGAGTATTTTACCATATTTAGAACATCAGTTGTGTTTCCAAGGCTTCTGTCATCACTTTCCTTATCTGAATCTTCCTCTGTGGTACTTTCTTCAGGTTTATCTTTTTCCTGCTTCCGATCCTCTTAAAAATAAAACAAGAAAATAAAAAATATAAACAATAAGTACAATAAATTGGAGCAGGTGATATATAGCAAGCCAAACATCATCCTTATGTGGTAGGGAAGTATTATTATCCTTACACAGATGGTGCCTTAGCTCCCTGACATGCCCCATCCCCTAACCCCAGGTGGCAGCTCCTCCACATTAGTTTAGGTTAAGACCAGAATGAAGTCTAGCAGACCAATGCATCCCAGGGCATTGCAAGTCTCAGCTCATTTTTGCAGATTTTCAATGCAAAAGAGTCACCTGGAGCAAAGTTCCTTTTGGATGAGCCTTTTAGTAATATTGTACTTTTTAATTTCCAAGGAAGAAACAGTCTTGTGGTTAAGGTACAGAATTGGGAAAGACCCAGGTTTTCTTCCTAATTCTGCCACGGACACTTGTAGTGTCTTGGACAAGTCACTTAATCACTCTGTGCGGCAGTTTCCTTATTTATAAAATGAGGATAACAATTACCTACTTTACAGGGCTGTTGTGAGGCTAAACTCATGTATGTTTGAGGTCTTTAGATAGCAGGAACTATAGGTAAACAATAGCAGTTGTTTTTTCTTTCAATTAACCCTCCCTGCGAAATCCTTAAACATCTTTTCCACAAAAGGGCTGGGGAGGAACAGATTCCCCAGAACTACTTTCCAGCCTTTGTTTTTGTGCTCTCTCAGAATCTGGCCAGCAAACACTGGGTTGAGACCCAGGTGTAGTGCCCAGTCGCAAGTTATGAAAGTCCTCAATCTTCAAATGAGTTGTTCTCTCACATAAGTACAAACAGTATATATCAAGCGCTTGGAAGACAGCAACGAACAGAAACATTATGTTTCACCTGTTTTACAGTCCACAGTAGATTCAATTGCTTTATTTGTATTCACTTCCGTTACAGCAGGATGGTTTGTTGTGAGTAAACTGAGTGGGACAGTGTTGCTGGCAGCACGTAAAGAAGGTTTTAGGGAGCCTTCTCCCAACGGAGGTAACGTTCGCACCATTCGACAAAACTGTTCTGGAGATTTTTCCTTAAAAAAATTTTTTTTAAGAAAGTGTTGAGAACATTCTGAGACTGATAAGAGAAAATCACCTTCTCATACTTTAATTACAATATTTGCTAGAGGAAAATACTGTAATTAAGTATGATAAAAGCTGTTTGTACTCTTCAATTATTTACAGTCCTAAAAAAATTGATAGGTATATTAAGCTGATGCTTTCCACACAACAGTCAAATAATTGTTCAATATCTTAAAATAAGCAACAATAAAAAAGAGCTTCCATTATGATTTTAAAAGAATGAGAGTTTATTTAATCCACAATTTAGGTACATAGAATATTTTCCCTTTATTTTGTATTTATCTACATTCTGTAGAATGGAAACTGGATTTCAAAATTCAAAGGTATCAAAAGGGCACAATGGCCTTCAAGGGATATATCTTTTTAATATTAAACTAATGGTAATTTGAACAGGTCAAAATTCATAAGTTCGCACATTTCTACACTCATTTCAAATGTAAGAATCTGTAGAAATATAATATATGTTTCATTACGATACATAATAATAGCATCAGAGCTTAGCATAAACAAAACTTGGAAGCTGGTTTCTGAAGAAAAATGGGCTTGTGTGATTTCCTGTTTCTTCATGATGTATAAAGAAGGCATGAAAAGTTTCTCCTCCCCAACGCTAAAGTCATCCCCTTTTTCTTTTCCTGGTTTTTACATTATAAATTCAAATGTTCTCTACACTGTTTCTCCCCATCCCCCATAAGACACTATGGACAACTGGAGAACTGGTGGTTTTATGACACCACAGATATCAAGGAAGCAAAACCTTATTACTTAAGAGGAAGTAATTTTTATTCAGGTTAACAAAACAAAAACCAAACACCAATTTAACTCACACATTAGATAAACAGACAAGAAATCTCCTAATTTACTTCTCAGGGGCCTCCAAAGGAAGCCCCTGGAAAAACAGGGAAGGTGAGATTCAACATTCCTGATATCTCTAAAGAGAGGAACAAAAAGCAGCAGGCTCTTACACATTGTTAAATTTCAGGCCTCTACAGATCATAAAAAAGCAAAACAGGGCAATTACCCATTTTTTCCCCATCATCAAGTAAGAAGAGGTTACTCATCTTGTGCAGTAACTGGAGTTCTTCCAGATGTGTGTCACTGTGGGTGCTCCACGTCAGGTGTGCCTGCACCCTGCACCTTTGACTGGAGATTTTGGTTGCAATGCCTGTTCAGCCTGCACATGCATCCTACACATCCTTCTGCCCCACATTCAGGCTATACGGGGCTGCAAAAGTGAATCACCCTCAGTTCCTTCTCTACCATAAAGTCCCACCAGGGAGACGCCAAAGCAGAAGGGAAGGAGGGCAGCTAGTGGAGCACTTACAGGGACACACATCTCAAAGAACTCCAGTTACTACATAGGGTGAATAACCTCTCCTCCTTCAATTAGTGTTCCTGTGAATGTTCCACTTCAGGTGACTCCCAAGCAGCACCCCGTGAGGAGGCAGGAGATTAAGAGCAGAGGAAAGAACTGCATTGTCTACTGCAGCATCTGATCTTGCAGCAGGAACGAAGGCATAATGGTTAGAAAAAGCATGAACAAAGGACTATGTTGATGCTCTACAGATCTCTGCAACTGGTATGACTTTAAGTAAGGCTACAGATTCTATATAGTGCTCTTATGGAATGTGCTATCACTCTCGAAGGAGGCTGAACCCGAGTTTGGTTGTAACAGACCTTAATACAGCCAGAGATCCACTTTGATAACCTTCTGTTTGAAAATTACCGATGCCCTGTTTCTGTCTGCAATGGATACAAACAATCTAGATCTAAACAGCCTGGTCCTAGCTAGATAAAAGGCTAATACCCTCCTAACATTTAGGATACAGAATATAGCTTCCTGACTCTGATGTGGTTTGGGGTGGGGGGAGGGGGGGAAACAGGAGATAAATAGTTTAATATGAAATTCTGATGACACCTTTGGTAAAAATCTTGGAAGGGGCCACAGCACACTTTGTCTCTGGTGAATACCATAAATGGGGAGTCTGCCATTAAAGCCCTCAATTCTCCAACCCCGAAGGCAGACATGATGGCCACCAGAAAAGCTATCTTAATTGATAAATTTAATAAAGAACACACAGCTAGTGGCTCAAAAGGATGTTTCATGAGGCAATTAAGAACTAGGTTCAGGTCCCAGCTGGGACTAATATCTCTGATTTGAGGGGAGAGATCCGATAAACCTCTTAGGAATCTTGCCATGATTGGGTGAGCGAAGACCAAAAAAAATCCTTATGGATAAAGTGAATTGAAGCTAAGTGGACCCTAATGGAATTCACAGAAAATCCTGATGTTTTCAATTCCAACAGGTAATCCAATACCATGGGAAGAGAACAGTGAGTCCTTAATGTTACACCAAAGATGATATTTTCATTTCAGGAGGTAAGTATTTCTTGTAGATTTTTTTCTACTATCTAATACAGTGCTCCTCACTATTTTTGAAGTGGGGGCCACTTTGGAAAAAAACCTTCAATGTGAGAGCCACATCAACTACTAAATTAACACATTGCTTCCTATTCCTTAATGATGTAATGTTACAGAGCCACTCGTGTAACTAAAACAAAGTCTACTTGTACAATAAAACGATACTCCTTTTATAAAATAATAACCAGGAAAATATAAGGAATTAAAAAGGCACCTATGCGAGTAAACTTTTTAAGAGCGGAATAATGCAAAACTTACTTTAAAAACTGGATGAGTGAAAGTGTGCTTGTTCCTCCTTGACTTTGTTTATGCAGTATTTGTAATCTGTCATCGCAATCCTAGTAAAGCAGTCCAAATGTTCGTTGGTCAATTTATTCCTCTGTTTTCTTTTCACCCCTCTGGCTGCGGGGTGGGGCTGGGGATAAGGGGTTCAAGGTGCAGGAGGGGGCTCAGGGCTGGGGCAGAGGGTTGGGGGTCTGAGGGCTCTGGCTGGGGGTACGGGCTCTGAGGTGGGGCCGGGGATGAGGCATTTGAGGCGCAGGTAGGCTGCCCCGGGGCTAGGGCTAGAGGAATCCCCCCAGCCCTCTCCCTGCTGACAGCAGCTAGCTCCGGGGAAGGGACTTCTCCCCCCCCGCTGGCAGGCAGCCCGGAGCTCTGGGAGAGGGGCCTCTCTCCCCCCTCTGGCAGCAGGGAGCTCCGGGGCCTGGGGGAGAGGCCCACAGCAGCCCTGCAAGCCCCAACTTGATCCCCTCCCCAGTTCCTGCCCAGCCTCACCTCTCTCCTCTCCAGGTCGCTGCTGCATGGCCCTTTAGAGCTGCTGCATGGCTATTTATAGCCTGCTGCGCAGCCGTGCAGCTTAGAGGAATTTAGCAAGCCACACTTAGGATCGATGGGAGTCACCACTGGCTCACAGGCCTTGCAATGAAGAACACTGATCTAATAAAACGTGTTGTACTTCTGATGAACAGGATATCTCTACTTCAGAAAACCTTTGAGGAACCATACTTGGAGCCTCAGAATCTGCAGGTTGGGGTGAAGTGTTTAACTGGCATGCTGAGTCAGCAGATGAGAACTGACTGGAAGATGCTATGGAGCACCAGAGTTGAGTCTAATTAGACAGGGATCCAAAACTTGTTTGAATAACGCTGGTGCAAGCACTATTAACCTGGCCTGATCTTGTGTGACCTTGTTGAGAACCTTCAACAACAACAGTGTCTGTGGATAAGCGTAGAGAAGATCCCTTGTCCATTAAATGAAAAAAGTGTCTCCTATGGGCTGGGGACTGAGACCCCTCTGGAGCAATACTTGATGCATTTTGCATTGGCTGCTGTTGCAAACAGGTGAGCCTCTGGGAACCCTCAAGCTATGAATACTGTGTCAAGGACTCAAGAGTCCAGTTATCAATCGTAATTTAGAAAGAAATCTCTGCTGAGGTCATCTGCCATGGTATTCTGAATACCAGGGAGGAAAGAAACTGCAATGACTATCTGGTTGGCTATGCACCAATGCCAGAGTTTTGATCACTTCAGCACAGAGATGGGGAATGTGCTCCTCCCTGACAGTTGATATAGTACATGTATTTCACATTGTCTGTCATTATCTTTACTGACTTGACTCTGATTAAAGCATAGGCCAGCAATTCTGACCACTCTCAATTACAGACAATTGATGAGGAGAAGCTGCTCTTGTAGTGAGCATTTGCCTTGTATCTTCTGAGGTCCCAGATGTATCCCCCTACCCAACACTGAATCATCTGACATTATCATTATGGTAGGAGGGTACTGTGCAGGTTTTGGTCAGGTCCTTCAACCAGTTGAATGACCATAGAACCCATTGGGGAACAGACACTAATCTTCCCTTAATGTGCTTGCTTGATTTGTAAGCCATTCAAAGCCATCCAGGGAGACTTCGGAAATGTAATCTGGCATGTTGCATTACAAAGACGCAAACTGATGTGTGCCCCAGCAGTTGATGACAATCTCTTACTGTTACTTGAGGACTGCCATGAATCCTTGAGATAAGACTCAGTGCAAGATATCTGCTGGAAGAGACGCATGTTCTGCCTGTCACTGCATCCATGCAAGCTCCTATGATATCTAGATACTGTACTGGAGTCAAAACAGACTTAGAGGTTGAGTTGAAGGCCCAGGCTGTGGAACAGAGAACACGTCATCTTTACAGCCACCAACACTTCCTGATAAGATCTGCCCCAATCAACAAATCGTCCAGATACGGGGAAATTATTATACCCAGACAACGTAGGTGGGTGGCAACTACCACCAGAATTTTTGAGAATACCCTGGAGCAGAAGATAGCCTGAAAGGGAGCATGTGATATTCGTAAGTGTTTGTTGTTGATTAGAAAATGAAGAAACCTCTTGTATGAAAGGTGAATAGCGACATGAAAACGTGTCTTGTAGGTCAAGAGTCACAAATCTTGGCTTCCTGGCCAGGGGCTCAGATGATCTATGGTAAGTTGAATTGGGGGCTGGGCATGATCTTTGTGCCCTCTGAGACTTACTAAAACTCTTATTTACAGGCGTATAAATCAGGATCTCAGCATGGCTTTCGAGTCCTTTAAAATGTGGAAAGATGTATCCATTGAGTCCGCAAAGAGCTTGTGAATATCAAAGGGAAGGTCCTCAGTGGTACTCTGGACCTCTCTTGGGAAGCTTTACAACAGCTGCAGCCCAAGACGCTTTTCTCAGACTGTGCTGCAGTATCTGAAGCATCCAAGGAGACCTGGAGCAATGTTTTTGCCAGGAGCTGACCCTCTTGAATAATGACCTTAAATTGGTCACAATGTTTCTCTGCCAGATGATCAATAAAGGAATTAAATTTGTTGTAATTCAAATAGGCATACTTCGCCATGAGCACCTGATGGTTCACTATTCTAAAATGAAGTGTGGCTGAAGATTTATGGCCAAAAAGATAGCGCTTCTTGTGGTCCTTGCTGTATGGGGTGGACTTTGAGATATATTGTTTGCCCCATTCATTAACAGACTTCACTACCAGAGAATTTGGCACTAGGTGAGAAAATAGAAATTATGATTTCCTGGAAGGGACATAATACTTTTTAATCCACCTTCTTGCGGATAAGCAGTGTGGTAGCTGGGGTTTGCCAAACCGTCTTAGCAGGTTCCATAAGAGCTTTGTTGACCGGAATGACAATCCTCAAGAATTTTGACATAGGTAAAATATGTAGGAGTTTATGGTGTGACTCCTGAACTGTGTGTCAGCAATTTCATCAGTTCCTGCAACTACCTGAAGTCATCTGCCAGAGAAGATGGTGGAGACATCACAACTTCTTCAGACGATGAGGAGAAAATATTTGTAAGAGGTGTTACCTCCTTGTCTGCCCTTGATTCCAACTCCACAAAGCTTCTCTCCCCTGGCATTCATGGTGCCACAGGTGGTTGGGGAATGTACTCTTCTTTGCTTCCTTCGGTGGTGTGATAACTTCATCACAAAACTGTTGACAGAATGCCCATAGCTCCCAACAAGGCCTCTGGTGGGGGGGCATATGGGATAGGTGGAGGCAACCATCTCTCTTCTTGTCATATGGGTGTCCTTTGAGGTCTATCCTCCTCCAATGCCTCAGTGTAGGAGAGGCAGCAATGTGTTCTAGAGTAGACAGGGGAAGCCTGTTCTGAAATTTGAGAGTCAGAGGAGTCCTCTTCAACATATCCAAGAGGGGGAGGAGGGAAAATAACTGTTCTGCTTGTGTTGTAAACGAGGGTGAGTATGATATTCTAGATGATGGATGGGGTCAGTGACCAAGTAAATCTTGATGAGGGTAAACCCCCGATACCAGTTAGCAGAGGAGATTCTGACTCTGAAGATACTAGAAGATCCTTAGAGTATCTAAATTCTATGGCATCAACGACAGGCCCAAGCAAGAACCTGTGGAGGACAGCTTCGGTACTGATGTAGCTAGCACCAAGTGCTTGGCATGGGAATGAGTAGACTCTAATTACACCAGTCAAGCAGTCTTCAGTAGCAAAGACTTCCAAGTGGCCGGTACCAACTGATGTTCAGGGATGAGACTAAAATTCTTCTCGGAAGAGTGTCTATGGCTCTGGGTATGATACCCGAGTTCGGTACTGAGTCTGTCTTTGAGGACTGACTCCTTGAAACAGTCTTCGCAGTACCGGAATCACTTAGACCCTGCATGATACTCCCCTGGGGACCTGAGGTCTACATAGCCTTCTTGTGCACCACTGACCAAGACTGTCTCAGAGATTTACTCTTTATCTCTTTCTGAATAGAGGCAGATGTCAAGGCTACCTTTGCTGAGGTCTTTGGTGCCATAGATGCAATCAGTGCCATGATACTGCCTACATCTCTATCGACCTCCAGTGACCAGGATATTGATGTGGATGGGGCACAAGCTGTTCTGGGACATCTATATACAGGGTTGTCTTCCGCCCTGGATCTGAAGCAAGTTTTAGGGCTTGCTCCATCATCAGGAGTTTAAACTTGATCTCCCTATTTTTTCAGGATCTATCATTGAAGGAAGTGCAGATTATGCACTTACTGGGAATATGAGTATCTCACAAACAACGAAGGCACTGAGAATGCCTGATTGGGACAGCCTCACAGCAACAGAGGCACCTTTTAAATCCTGGGGAACCTGGATTACCCAAGCAAAATAACAAAAAATGACCCCTAAATAGGGAAAGATTTTACAACAATATTTTTTTTTTAAGAGAAAGGAAAAGAAAAAAGGGAACTACAAACACTATAAAATAACTAACTACATACAACGGCCTGGTCTACACTATGAGTTTAGGTTGAATTTAGCAGCGTTAAATCGAATTAACCCTGCACCCGTCCACACAACTAAGCCATTTTTGTCAACATAAAGGGCTCTTAAAATCGATTTCTGTACTCCTCCCCGACGAGGGGAGTAGCACTGAAATCGACATTGCCGGTTTGAATTAGGGTTAGTGTGGACGCAATTCAACGATATTGGCCTCCGGGAGCTATCCCACAGTGCACCATTGTGACCGCTCTGGATAGCAATCTGAACTCAGATGCACTGGCCAGGAAGACAGGAAAAGCCCCGCGAACTTTTGAATTTCATTTCCTGTTTGCCGACCGTGGAGCGCTGATCAGCACAGGTGACCATCAGCTCCCTAAGAGCTCCAGCATGGACCGTACGGGAGATACTGAATCTGATCTCTGTATGGGGAGATGAATCTGTTCTATCAGAACTCCGTTCCAAAAGATGAAATGCCAAAACATTTGAAAAAATCTCCAAGGTCATGATGGACAGAGGCCACAACAGGGACTCAACACAGTGCTGCGTGAAACTTAAAGAGCTGAGACAAGCGTACCAGAAAGCCAAAGAATCAAATGGACGCTCACTGAGGGAGGGGCGACTGACGACTGTAGCTATCCTACAGTTCCCGCACTCTCCGAAAACCATTTGAATTCTGGGTTGAGCTCCCAATGCCTGAAGGGTCAAAAATATAGTAGCGGGTGGTTCAGGGTATATGTCGTCAGCCCCCTCTCCCCCCCCCCACTCTGTGAAAGCAAAGGGGAAAAAATCGTTTCTTGCCTTTTTTCACTGTCACCATATGTCTACTGGATGCTGCTGGCAGACGCGGTGCTGCAGCGCTACACAGCAGCATCTCCTTGCCTTGCCTTGCGGACGGCAGACGGTGCAGTATGACTGATAACCGTCATCGTCGTCCCGTGGGTGCTCCTGGCTGGCCTTGGTGAGGTCGGTCGGGGGCTCCTGGACAAAAATGGGAATGACTCCAGGTCATTCTCTTCTTTAAGTTTTGTGTAATGGAGATTCAGTCCTGCCTGGAATATCATGCCATCTGGAGGCTTCTGCCTCAGGCTGCTCTCCCAGGCGGAAACACCGCGCGGTCACACCTACCCCAGCCTACACCTTGCTCCAAGGGCTCACAATCAGATACTTAGACCTCTACATTTTGCTGCAAATAAAAAAATTAAGCTGCCGTTTAGAACTGTCCCCCAACATACAGATCCTGGGACATTTTGTATTTTACCAGTGTCAACCAAAGGCCCACACACAAATGGAGATTCAGTCCTGCCTGTGCTTCTATCCTAGTCCTTATCACAGATTCCCATTTTCAGCTATAGACTGAGCAAGTGCAGAATGGTGGTGCACTCTACTTCGCTGTAAGCCAACCGCCCTCCCCTTCCCTCCCCCCGCCCTTTGATCTCTGCTTGCAGAGGCAATAAAGTATGTGTTGTTTCAAATTCATGCATTCTTTATTACTTCATCACACGAATGGGGGGATAACTGCCAAGGTAGCCCGGGAGGGGTAGGGGAGGAGGGAAGCAACGGGTGGGGTTGTTGTAGGGGCACCCCCTAGAATGGCATGCAGCTCATCATTTCTGCGGGATGTCTGGGGCTCTGACCCGGAGCGGCCGTTTGCCTCTCTGGTCCTTTAGTAGGCTTGCCTGATATTCTAGGCAGGACTGACTCTCCATTAGACAAAACTTAAAGAAGAGAATGACCTGGGGAGTCATTCCCATTTTTGTCCAGGCGCCCCCGACCGACCTCACCAAGGCCGGCCAGGAGCACCCATGACAGCAGCAGACGGTACAGTATGGCTAGTAACCGTCTTTGCTAACTTGCAAAGGCAAGGGGATGCTGCTGTGTAGTGCTGCAGTACCGCGTCTGTCAGCAGCATCCAGTAGACATACGGTGACAGTGAAAAAAGGCTGAACGGGCTCCATGGTTGCCGTGCTATGGCGTCTGCCCGAGCAATCCAGGGAAAAGGGCGCGAAATGATTGTCTGCCGTTGCTTTCACGGAGGAAGGATTGACTGACGACATTTACCCATAACCACCCGCGGCAAATTTTTGGCCCCATCAGGCATTGGGATCTCAACCCAGAATTCCAATGGGCGGGGGAGACTGCGGGAACTATGGGATAGCTACGCACAGTGCAACGCTCCAGAAGTCGACGCTAGCCTTGGCACATGGACGCACACCGCCGAATTAATGTGCTTAGTGTGGCCGCATGCACTCAACTTTATACAATTGGTTGCCAAAAATCAAATTCTGTAAATTCGGAGTAATCCCGTAGTGTAGACATACCCTAACTAACTGCTGAATAATAAAGAGAACAGGCACACAGTAGACACTGTCTCAGGCTGAAGGCAGTTGAGAAGGAACTGAGGACAGTTTGTCTGCACAGCCCCATATAGCCTTGCTGCAAGGCACAAGGATGTGTGGGGCACCTGAATAGGCACTGTTACCAAAATCTCCCATTAAAGGTGCAGGGTGCAGGCACACCTGAAGTGGAGCACTCACAGGAACATTACTCAAAGAAGAACCTTGAAATACAAACATTTATTTCAAAGAGGGATATTTATCTGGTGAGTGTAAGCTATAAATTTAAATTTTTTTAAAAAGTCTCTTTTCTTGTAAAAAATCATGGAAACTTAATAAATGTCAGAAATAGTTAGCTCTGAATTTACCCTCTCTCTCCGTCGCATTCGAGCCGATAACGTTCTCTGCAAGGTGTTAGTTACTAATGAATCACCACCCAGTTTAGAGATTGTAGCAGCCAAACAGTTTTCACGTAAATCTTCATGTGTTTCTTCAGACCCTTTAGGCCTTGGAGTGGCAAAAACTAGCATGTGACAGCCACCACAAGCAACCTACAGTGTAAACACAAAAAGGATCTCATTGACCTGCATTCATCTTCTGGACCAAGGACTAAGAAACATGTTAGAAGCTCCAAATGTTTTGCTCCACACTTAGTTACAGACTTCAGTATGTTAGAGTACAAACTGTAATCACTGATGTTTAAAAAATATAATGGATCGAAACTTTTTAAGTACAATATATTGTAAAACAGAATAAAACTAGCCAACTCTCCAGAAGCAAGCAACAAATTCTGCATCAATTTTCAAAGGAGTTTAGTAAATCATTTTGATGTTAGCCAATATTACATATACACAATGTTACCATCTCTTGCAAACTACCACAAGTCTCATAATATCTGATGTTTTATCTAGAGCCCTAGCCAGTATGGAAGACAAGTTATTACATGAGAATCTCAGCTTTCTTTTTAAAAAAAAGTTTCTATCCCTCATAGTTGTAGAGAAAAGCTTGAAAACATGACCCAAGTGGCATGTTGATGGCCCAAAAAACAGAAGCAAATAAAAAGAATCCAAAATGGGTTTTTTTGTTTTGTTTTGTTTAATTGATCTTTTGGGGCCTGACTCAGTTTCTGAATGTTTGGAGCTAGCATTACAGCAATTTTCTTCAATACCAGCAGGAAGACTAAAACAATAACCTAAAAGAACAATATTGCCTCTCTTTTCTCATCATGTTTGGATTAAAAAATGAATACATTTTCATTTTATTAAACTTTTGTAAATAACCTACATTATAAATAATCTTGGATATTAAAGTGATATACACCAGGTGGTTTAGGTCCACACATTGGGATGGAAGGCTATTCCTAAAACTAAAACTACCAAAATGTTTAAAAGTTTTTTGTTTGAAATGTATAGATTCCTTTGAAGTGTTTGCAACCTAAACATTGCCGTGTTGTGGAAGTGCACAACAATCTGAAAGAAAAATGGACTAGTCTATTTTTATGGTCCAAACTGACCACAGAGCGAGAAGTGAAGCAGCAGAATGGGAAGCGGTAAATAAAACAAAACATTTTAACATTCTTTCAGTATTAATCTACAGTATTAATACTATAAGGAAATACTATAAATATGATTTTAAACTGTCAGATTTCCCTTAATAAGGTATGTTTATAAAGTATATGCATTTCAAAGTTTGAGAAAAGAGAGCAAAGCAAAGCCTTACCAAATAGACTGCAAACTTCAAGAAATTAGAACATAAGGTGGGTATGAATTGATTAGTAAAATTCTCTTCTCCAAGTCCTAACTTGCCATGCCGTCCATCTCCAAAAGTAAACATAAGGCCATTGTCTACATGGAAAAAGAAACATGTAGAAGGTGCATTAAAAGCACATGACAAAATTGTTATAAGAGTAGAATTAAATATATTTTGAAAGCAAGGTATATTTCATTTTCAAAAATCAAATATGAACAGAGATTTGTATGATTTTTAAACTACTGAATATGGTCCAGAAGATAAATACGTTTTCAGACAAAAGTATTGACTGGGATTGTTAGTCTAGGTAACCAAAAAATAAAACACTAAGAAAAAATACAATACAACTGTATAGCAAAACTGAGACTCATGCAAGAGTGTCAGGCAGGAGTTTGTGAGGCTACAGCTTCCTTAAGAGGTAGTGTGGTCTACAGGAATAACTATGTACGGAAAGTCAAAAACAGAATTCCTAAACTCCAATCTGGCTCTCCCACTGACAGCTGGATGGCCTTGGGCAGTCACTTAACCTTAAATTAAATCTGCATGTTTGTTCCTCACTGTGCTCATTTTATAATAAAAAAAATCCATATCATAAATGATAATACATTATCATTTTAAGTACATTTCAGAAGTTTCAGCATACATACCTGCTATTACAGCTGTATGATTTTCCCCACATGCAATGTTACATATTTTATGCCTCTTCAGATGTTCCACTGCCTTTGGTACCGAGGTTTCAAAAATAAATGTACCATGTCCAAGTTGCCCATATTGTCCAAGGCCAAAGGTATATACATCTGTTTCTGAAAATTGTACATGGAAAGTAAACAAACAGTTAATTATAATTATAATCTTCCCACTACTAGCAAAACAGAAATCAAATCACACTCCAACTTTATGAAAAAAAGTTTTATGTTTTATCAATTCATAAAGTGTAATCACAATGAAAGAGAAAAATCAAAAGAAACATGAAATGAAAAACCACCCTTCCTCCGAAAGATTTAACTAAACATATAGAAAATAAACTGGTACGAGCTGCTACATATTTTGTTTCATGGCGTATTTGCAAAATAAGCTATTGACTAAATGCACATGTGAAAATAAGCCAATGAAAATTATACAATGTTATATATTACAGCTGAGATCAACACAAGCCCACAATTATTAAAAAAATTCATTATGTATATTTTCCTCTTCAATAGCCTACTCTTAAACTTCCTGCCACATATAAAAATCGATTATGTATGATGATCCAAATCTTTGCAGGTCTGGTATTGCTGAAATATTAAAAACACTGACAATGTTGTTATTGCAATGTATCTGGAAACTCCAGGCTTAATTTTCCTCTTCATATTCATTATCCATACAACCACCAGCAGGTGTCAGGAACATTTGCTTTTAGAACATTTCTCTCTGTTCAAGAATCAAGGTCATTCAGATGGCAAGGTTACATTCAGCAGCTAAATAAAAGCATTTAAAAATAGTTTTATGTTTGCATATGTTGAAAATATCTGATGATTTTTTTAAGTGGAAGTAAAGGAGCCACACATCTCGCTACCAAAAGAAAGAGAGAACTCAAGACTTCTGAATGGAAGTGAATATGTCTGAATGTACATTGTACTCCCACAGGAAATCAAACTTAAGTAGAAGTCACACTGCACACCAGCAGGGCGAGTAGGTGCTCCTCCCACTTGTGGGGTAAAAGCCAGACTGCAGCACCAGGGCAGGAATGTCTCCTACCCACGGAGGTAGACGCCACGCCATAGCACCAGAAGCAGGAGAAGCACAAGCTCCTCCCACCCCTGGGGAGGATGCCAGGCCGTCACAACAGCCATCTACGTACAGTAACTGAACGCTTTTTTGCTGCATTCTCTGAGGAGCAATAAACTGGTAGCACATTTAAACACAAATCACACATTACATTTACTCCAGCGCTATCTCCCAACCACTCTCCCACCTTTATCTTGTCTCTCTTGTGGGAGAAGAAGAGGGATGGGAAGAAAATAGAAGTGGAGCAGACCCAGCATTACTAGTCCAACATATTCATTGACTTTAATTGCAACTTCAGGTCAACAAAGAATATAGTAACACAAAGCTGCAAAAAAGTATTTCTGCTTACAGGATATCTTTTCCCCTCATCGTTCTTTTAAAACAGTTTTAAGGGTCACTTCTGCAAAATCAAAAGACCATGAAATATAAAGAGTGAGACTTTTTTTTAAGTATGCAGAATATTTTGTAAAATTATCTTCCTACTAAATTTAATATTAAAGCTCCCTCTGCTGGAAGATTCAGTGCTAGGAAAAATATCCAGAAAGGGATTGCTAACAAGTAAAGTAAAATAAGAAATCAGAAAGATCCCTTAATTCCAATTAATGGAAGAATAACTGATAGATACCTAGACTTCCCAGCTACGAATACAGATTGTTCTTGAAGCAGATACTTTCTTTAGCCAGAACTGAAGTCTCGCCCTCAATTTGGCAAATGGATTTCCCAGGATGCATGATGCCATAAATTCTACTAGCCTTAGGAACATTCAAATATGTCTTGAAATTTCTCTGGAGACAAATAGACCTTTGTCATCCTTGCTCTGATGAACATAATGAGTTTAAGTGAAGTTGGATGTTTATCATATTGTTTGCTAAGTCTAAACCAAGGTATGGAACATACTCTTCTCTAAGGCAATTTAAGCCTCTATGAACATCTGTGCTTTCAGTAGTCAGTTGCCATGGAATGAGAAAAAAAGAATGCACTGCTTTCTCAAGTGAGTTGCCACCACAGCAAGGCATTTGCTAAAGACCAAGGATGCAAAAGAAAAATCAAATACAGGTAATGATCCTCTCCAACACAGAAAAGAAGGTATTTTCTGTGAGCAGTCTTTATGGAATACATAGAAACAAGAGGGTAATCCTCCCTTAGATTTGTAATGCAATTATTGAGGCCAAGGCCACTATTCTGAATTTTCAGAGTGCTTGAGCCTATAATAGAAGATACGTCCCAAAAAACCCAACCAAACAAAAACCATTAGGGCTCAGGAAGCATTGGAAACAGCATCTCTGTCTCTGATACTGCTAAGGAACCACTTCTGTTACTCTACTCGAGATAGAGAGTGTTACGACTACATCCCTCTCAGCAGTTTCTCATGAAAGGGCTCCCTGTAAAGGGATGATAAAGGGAAGAAGTTTCGGTGGCTAGAGTGCAAAGGCATAGCAAAACTGTTCCAAACTATCTTGAGCACTTACTGTTGGACATGATTCCATTCCATGCCACCACAACAGAATACAGATGGTCCCCTCCAAAACT
>NW_020664375.1:325579-387218 GCF_002925995.2 Terrapene triunguis
TTTTTTTTTTTTTTTTTTTGCTTGGGGCGGCAGAAATGCTGGAGCCGGCCCTGGTTAGGACTTAAGCATAGGCCCAAAGGTACAAGCAGCATAACTGTGCTTCTGACAATAGGGTTTTAGATTTTTTTCAAGCCAGAATAAGGTTTGAGATTTCTTCTTGTCAGTCTGGCTTTGGAGCAAGTTGAGAGGATTTGTGATATATGAAATATTTTTTCTTAAAAAAAGGGGGCAGTTTGGCAAATGACAAAGGACTTCAATCTTTCTTCTTCTCTATCACCTTATTCATATCTCCACCTTTGTATACATGTCAATAGATACATACAGCAGAACACTTCCTCCAAATCTCACCTCAAAGTGGTAGCTGCGATTACAGATGAAGCAGTTGTAGCCAAAGAGTCCAGATAGCTTTCACATTTTTGATTTGCTGTGATGGTGAAGAGAGGAAATAAGGGTGTAGGGGGAATAGGATTCCTTATAGGAGTGCTCCGTGGCTCAAGATGAGATCCATGCATTCCCCGATGGCTAGAGATTTCTAGAAGGATTCAGGTTTGGTATGAAGCATGAAGGCACAATTCCAAGAGTATTTTTACATAATGAGAGAGCTCAAATATTACAAATATCCCTTCCTTATCCATATTAGCCTATAATTCCCATTTGCCTCCTCATCTTTGAATTTCAGGAGACCTTTGAAAATGAGCTCTGCATATTGCCTTAATTTTCTCCGCTAATCAGGAAAACTAATTTTTCCCAGATCATTTTGGGCAGCTGAACTTCAGTTAATTCAATTATATTGCCCAATTCTTTTTTTCCTTGCTTGCTTCTTGCACCATAGTATAGTCTGGCTTCATACAATGTTTTGTTTGCTTGATTGGGTATCATCTATAGGCTGTAGCAACACCATTAAGAACTTCGATAAAATCTGTTCTGTTTGCTCAACTTCTAAAAAAGATCAGCAGCACAGTTGACAATAAGAGTAGAGACTAAGGAGTTTGGTCACTTCTGCTCTCCTCATCCGGAGCCTGAGGAGGAAGCCCTCAGAAATAGGTAATAGAATGCAGTTATCTGCATTCATGGAGTATTAGGAGTGATCTGGGCCTTATTCAGCCTGCCAGTGGGGTGAGGGAACAGGGTATACTCAGGATCTGTCCCTTCATGCCAAACAGTGCACCAATAGTATCTGCTCACACACAGCTTCACAGCTGCTGTGCCTGTTATTCTTGCTTCATGTTCTTAAAGCTTTTTTATCACAATCCTTAGAGACAGATGAGTTATACAAGAAGATCGGGATGACCTTGTAAGCTGAACTAATAGAAATGGGATGAAATTTAATAGTGCAAAGTGCAACACCCTGCTTTTGGAGACTAAGCAAGAAGAATTTTTGTTATAAGCTGGGAGCGTATCAATTGGAAGTGACAGAGGAGAAAGACCTGGGTGTATTGGTTGATCACAGGATGACTATGAGCCGTCAATGTGATGCAGCCGTGAAAAGGGCTAACACAGTCCTAGGATGCATCAGGCGACGTATTTCCAGTAGAGACGGGGAAGTGTTAGTACCATTGTACAAGGCACTGATGAGACCTCATCTGGAATATTGTGTGCAATTCTGGTTTCCCAGATCATTTAGGAAAGATGAATTCAAACTGGAACAGGTGCAGAGAAAGGCTACTAGGATGATTTGAGGAATGGAAAACCTACCTTATGAGAGGAGACTCAAATTGCTTGGCTTGTTTAGCCTAACCAAAAGAAGGCTGAGGGGAGATATGCTTGCTCTCTATAAATACATCAGAGGGATAAATAAGAGGGAGGAAGAAGAGTTATTTAAATCAAGCATCAATATGGACACAAGAACAAATGGATATAAACTGGCTATCAACAAGTTTAGGCTCGAAATTAGGCGAAGGTTTCTAACCATCAGAGAAGTGAAGTTCTGAAACAGCCTTCCAAGGGAAGCAGTGAGAGCAAAAAACCTAACTGGCTTCAAGACTGAGCTTGACAAATTTATGGAGAGGATGGTATGATGACACAGCCTACAAGGGCATGTAGCCGATCTGCAACTGCTAGAAGCAAATATCTCCAGTGGCTGGTGATGGGACACTGGATGGGGAGAGCTCTGAGTTACTACAGACAATTCTTTCCCAGAATTCATGTATCCTGCAGAATTTTTTTTCTGCCAAAGAAGTGCTGCAGTTCCACCTTTTTTTCCCCACCAGAGGCCCCTGTGGTGCCACAACAGCCAGCTGTGTTTATGTTGCTAGCTGTTGTGGCACCACAGTGGCCTCTGGTGGGTGAAAGGTGGAACTGCAGCACTTTGGCAGAAATGTATTTTCTGCAGGAAAAAAAATTCTGCAGGATACATGAATTCTGAATATCTGCAGATGTGCAGAATTCCTGCAGGAGTAGATTAGAAATAATCAGTTCATGGATCCCAGTCCTGTATTTTTCCCCAATAGATCATACATTTTTCTTTATAGCCATTAAAGAGTGGTTATAGTCAGAAAAGTGACTCTCTAATTAACACATATTCAAGGTCATTTAAAATTTCACAAGGGGAGGCTTTCTTGTAGAACTCACGGAAAAAAACACAGATTTCATTTTCAATGTAATAAGACAGAAGAAAAGTTTCGCTAGGCATTGTCTGACATTTCATAAGAGTGTTTGCTCTATCAAGCAAAGTGATTATTTTAATTACAGGATCAGAGAAAAGCCAACTCGTGTTCATACCTGTAAGTGCCACCGTATGTCCTCCACCACAAGCTACCTTATTAACCCTTTCCAAAATTCCAGGAACAGGCTGTGGAACCCTATTGTTTTTCAGTTGTTCAGGCAGCAAACCTAGCTTCCCATTCTCAGGCTCTCCAAAAGTGTAGAGCTCACCATCTCCTGTGGAAATACAAAACAGAGCAGGATTCATAGTACTTCACTAAAAGGCAGAGCTGGGCCAAGTTATTTTCTCATGCTTTCATGATTTGTAAAGTACCCGTTGCTTTTTGGACTTTTGTTTTAAATTATCAATCAAACAAAATGAGAGTTGTAACATTTCCCTATGTGAGAAGTCTGTCAAGAAGAAAACCTAAACAATACTTGATTCTGAGAGGTGTCAATGCATCACAGCTCCCATTCTAGTCACTATACAAGTCAATTGGAGTTGCTTGCAGGGGTCTTAGTAAAGACTGGCCCTACTAATGGGATACATGTTTTGTTTGAAAGTCCATGCTCTCCTCCGATGGAGAGTGAGGGGACAGAATAGGAAAGCAGTGCAAATATTGTAAAAAGGTTTGTTAATGAGCTACATAACAAGAAAAGAACCACTGTTCTGAAGACTAGAAATAGATGGCACTATATCTATATAGTGCTCCAAGGTTCACTATGGCATTATCTCCATCAGAAGAGATTTCTCCACCTCAGTATTACATAACAGCTTTCTGGTCAGCCCAGCAGTTAAATAAAAGAAAATCCTTCCCAGACACCTAGACTTAGTTTTACGGGCACCGGGTTCGCAATCTGTTCAATCCTAAATACAGCAATCCATTCTTTTATAAAAGAGTTTCCTCTGTTTTAACACTTTTCAGTTTCCACCCTGTTTTTTACGTCAGTCTGAGTTATCTAATCTGGGCATCTGTTTAACCTTCTACTATATTGATAGAAGAGTTAAAAATGTCAAATTTACTGTCTAATGCTGTGCCAGTCTTTAAATTCCAACCTGATTTTCTGTTCCAAAAGCTGTGTTAGCATTCTGCTATCCTAGGTAAGAGCTAGGTCAAGTGGGAGAGATCTTTGGTTTCTGGGTGAAGCTCCAAGGACATAGCTATGGGTCTCCACCAAGCCTGAAAGAGGTCGGTAGAAACATTTCCCATAGTACTTGAGTTGCTCCTTAGAACTGATGTTCACATTGAGACTCCCTCTATACCTGAAGCATCCAAATGCAGTCTTTTTTTTTTTTTTAAAGCCACAATTAGAGTTACTCCATGATGGTGCTCTGGCAAACTGTAAAAGCAATAGGCATTTAGCCAGTCATAAATAACAGGAATCAAGAGGCCTGGGTTCTATTCCCAGCTCTGCACTGACCAGCTGGGTTATCCAGCACTCTGTGGCTGTTTCTGCAATCATAAAGTGGGGACAATGAAACTTACTTTCCCCTTTTTAAAGCATTTCTATGGATAAAAATGCTATATAACAGCTAAGTATTACGAAAAGGTGTTTACTGACTAGGGGTTTGACTCAAAACCTATTTAAGTCAAAAGGAAACTTTCCAATGAAGCAGAAAGAATCACCATAAAAATTATTTACATCTCCATATATCCTCTAAGAAACAGTTTGATTTTGTTTTTTAATCACAGCTGGATTTACCAAAGCAAAAAGATAAATAAATCTCTCATATGAAACAAATCCAAGACAAAAATGTTTAGACTAAGGGCTGGGTGCTCAGGGAAACGTGTTAATTATGTGGCTGTAGCCATTATTTAAAACACTGGGCAACTGTCCCATTATTGAAGCATAATTATAGATATCTATCTAGAGAACATTTCTGAGATATACTAATTTTCCATAATTATAGCCCAATAAACTTAAGCATTAACAAACCACATTTATAGAATTAAGAGGAAGTATTAATACACACAGCAAATGTTAAAGGATCATATCCAAATGCTATGAATTCAAACACACTTTCATAAAACTACATTTTAAATGCTCTTGATACACACAAATCAGACTCTAAAACATGAGCCCATAAGTAACTGCACAGTATATAACACTATATTTCCTTGTATGGCCCAAGCAATTTTACATTAGAATCCTTCCCTCATGTTTATCCCTTTCCCCATCTCTGTCATTTGGATTTTGAGGTCCTAAGGGCAACAACCATGCCAAAACCAAATAAGTCTAGAGGACAGAAATTGAAAATAATAAGGAATTAAAAATAATCACATACTCAAACTCAAAATAGAAACAGGTAGTTAAGCCTACATACACACTTGTCCAAAGCAAATGGGTATGAATAAAATCATTAAAAAGCAAGGTTAATAAAATCAATTACCAGTTCCAAAGCCTACTGAAGTCAATGAAACCTAAATGGGCAGAATAGGCAAAAGCAAGGAATTAAAATGTTTTTTTATTTTGAAAAATGAAAAAGTAGGCAGAGTTCAAACGAAATGCACCATTTGTGTTGCATGCATTCCATTTCCCTCTTCCCTTTATCAAATCCTTATTCAGCTTTTACTCCGGTAAAACACTCACTGAGTGTATAGAGCTGTGGCTCAAATTAATTGCTGAGGTAATTCTATTTAAATCATCTGAATTGCCCAGGGCTGAATTTGGCCCATTGTGTTTTTCTGCTGAGCCAATGTTAAATTTTGTGGAATTTTGGTTTCTTAGTTATTTGGGGCTAGATTGTGTCAACAGCAGTTAGTGGGTGGCAAAGGGTAGCACAAAGCCTCCTATCCCAGGAGAAGGACTAGATTAGTCAGAGAAGCAGAATGCCACCAGAAGCTCGTACAATATGCAGCACTTCTTCCTGCCACCACCTCCTCGGAGGAAGTAATTAGGGAACAGTCCATGCACTCCTCCAAGTGCAAATCTGCCTGAATCTTGCACAGGATACACAAATGATTTTTCAAGACAGATTTTTTTCTTCACTTTTTTCCTCCTTTATAGTGCTGGTACAGGGCAAATATAAGGTTGTTTGCATGCCTTAACTGGGAATTTCTTACTTTAACATAAGGGTACACTTTAAAAAAATACAGTTAACACTGAAATTCCTGGTTTATATTGCTGATTTGGGGGATAATTACAACATACTGAAACATTGTTTACCCCTAAATTACTGATACTTCTTCTCAATCTTCGTTCCATTTTAAAGCAATTTTTTCTCTGGGAATTTCCCTAAAGAGTGTCCACACATGAGTACTAAAAAAGAAATCCCCAAACAATGCTAATATGCAATATTTCTAATGATCTGAACATATGTAGTATTAACCTTAAATCATTTAAGTTTTAACATAAGGACACATTCATTGGTACAGCAAAGTAGCCAGAGTGCACTGACCCATTAAGTTTGTCTCCCCAGAGCACCACAAAGCAGCTGAAGTGTTCTGGTGAATCTGGCCCTTAATGTGCAACTGATTTAGGCATTTAGAAGGCTGTGTTCACAAAATCGGTGCTAGATCAATTCCCAATGACACTCTGCTTTAATGGCTTCTCCTACACTCCTGCCTCCCACTTCCTCAACAGTGCTTCCTCACTGTGCGGTGGAGACAAGGCAGCAGTGCTATCAGGTCAACCAACTGACACATAAGCCAGCTGGCAGCTACAGAACCTTTAAAGAGCAATGATCACTGGACTAAATCTGCCAATTTTATACAGCTCTCTCAGTCTCCTTCATACCACTGAGTAATTACCATCAGTAGAAATGCTGAATTTAATTCAGCTGTAGAAGAAGGGTGGCAACTAGTTGAGTTACCATTGACATCACAACAGCTCCACTTAAGAGTTACCTGGGCTGTTGACTTGAGACTGTCTGTAGCCTATCATTAATACATTAATTACAATCTAATTTCTTCAAATACAGCCTATGCACAAGATATCAATTAATTTTAACTATATGAAAAGTTTGAAGTGTGTGTTACTCTGTTGCTAAGATCCTTTGGGACAAAAAAGACAGGCCCCAGATGCTAAATTTCATAAAGAACCCAGTTTAATTCATCTGAATGCAAAAAGCTAATGGATTTATTTGTATATCCTCAGAAAATTAATTCTGTACTCAAAAAGTAAGTGTTGTAAGTTTGAGGAGAACACCTGTAAAACAGAGTTGAATCCCTGCGTTAAGTGCAAAATGGATCACTACCTTAACTATGGAATCACAACTAGTGCCTCCATAACAAAGATAATGTGAAAACTGTAACCATTCCTAAAGTTTCTGTAAATCCATTAGATAATCTAACACTTTTTGCAACTTGGGGTCAGACTGATACAAAAGAGGCTGCAGCACCAGGCTCTTACTTTGGGATTCTGTTAAGGATTCTCAGAGAGGCCCCAGTGTTTTGGGGTGAAAGAAGAGAAAGAAAAGAGTAAAACAATGGCTGCAAATGTTGAAAAACAAGAGTCATTATTTTTATGCATATATATTTAAGTGTATCTCATTTATTTCTAGAATCAAGTCAGTGAGCTACTGGCTGTTAGAATCTCATGTGCAGCTCTCTCTCAAAAGAAGCTAAAGCATTCTTTTTTAAAAATTTAAAATTTAAAGCATTCTTTTTAAAAATCAGCATCCATTTTTCATAAATCTGGAAAAACACCAGTGCACCATATCTATTAACCTGCTCACAATCCTAATTAATGGGGTTATAGATTCAAGTGGTCAATCTTCCATTAACTTCCCAAACTAACCAGGCTTATTCAATTTCTTTTCTAAACTTCATAATCCAGCTAAGAAAGATAGCCCCAATTACTACAGTAAATTTGTGAATACATTAAGAAGACCCTCTTGGGCAAAAGCAGTTTAGGAAATGTTGAAGCATAACTTTCAAATAAACATAAGAAGTCCTACAAAGCTCCAAAGTCAGGTGATTTGAGTACAGTTTTACAAATATATTAAGTTTAGATATTTGGCAAGTCAAATCCATAATGCTTCTATCTAATATGATTATTTACTCGGCTTTTCTAATATCAAATCTCTCAGTTAGATAAAATTCTCCCAAATGTCTCAAAAAGGTAAAATTCTTCCTAATGTGAAGGGCCCTCTGTCCTACTACACCCTGGCCCAGAGGGGCCTATCTTAGAAATGAAAAGGGAAAACTGCCCCCCCCTCCCCCCCACTGAGAGGGGTTAGGAGGGGGATCTTCATGCCAACCCACATAAGCCAATAGAGAATAGGCACCAGGAAGGTAGGCCAGGGAAGACAACATAGGAATTGTGTTTACAGATCCAGTAGCCCCAGGATTCCACACATGGTGATCCAGAGGAGCTGAAGCATTTATTGCAGCCCAAATCAGCTGAAATAGCTAGAAGAAAAGGAACTCAATATCTGAAAGTGTATTTGGAAAGGATGGACCTTGGGGTACATGCTAAGGCTCTTACTGACCACTGATGTGGCTAGAGAGGTTAACAGAGGAACCAACAACATTTGCTGTGAGCATAAGCAAACCCTAAGTGCCCAAGAGCAACCAGAAAATTATTAGTGAAGTTTCAGAATTCTTTAGGAAGCTGAGCTTCTACACAAGGAATATTCTTATGCGGAGAGCCATTCCATGCATGGTCTGGAAGTAGAGGAGGCAGTCTACATACTAATGACCCTTCTATATTTTTGTCCAAACAGAGCTGGTCAAAACTTCTCAACTTCCAACATTTGGATAATAACTGGGGGGGGGGGGTAAATGATGACATTTCTGGACTCTTCCCCCCCAACAAGCTTTTGGGAAGTTAGTGGCCCTAATGGAACAGAGAAAGATTTGGTGCATGCTCCTACAGAGACATTCATGGGGCAGGGACAGGGACAGAGAGCAACAACAGTCAGGCTTCCTACATTTCTGTAGCCAACATAGTGCTCATGGACCTAGCCAGGGATGTACCTGGGGACTCCCTTCAGGAATTTATCTCCTGTATCATTTGCAGTTAAGAATACTCTTTTCCTTTTTGGAATCATTCAAGAAGAGAGAGCACAGTCTCCACTTCTACTTCGACTATTGGCACAACTTTACGGGATACGTGACATGACTTGAACATTCCTTTCCTAAGGCCTGGTCTACACTAACCCCCCAATTCGAACTAAGGTACGCAACTTCAGCTACGTGAATAACGTAGCTGAAGTCGACATACCTTAGTTCGAACTTACCGCGGTTCAGACGCGGTCCACACGCGGCAGGCAGGCTCCCCGTCGACTCCGCGGTACTCCTCTCGCCGAGCTGGAGTACCGCAGTCGACGGCGAGCACTTCCGGGATCGATTTATCGCGTCCAGACCAGAAGCGATAAATCGAACCCGGAAGTTCGATTTCCAGCCGTCGAACTAACGGGTAAGTATAGACCATCCCTAAGTGATTCTGAAGGCTATACCTCTGGATCAAATAATAGCACCTCTCACACAGCAGAGGTCTATGAAGGAACTTGGTGAAGTGAGGGCTTCCGAGCTTGACTGAAAACAGTTCCATGAAAATAAGGAACACACATGAAAGGGACCCCTGGGAACCTGCAAAGCACTCTTTAGAGGGGCTTCTCCAAAGGTTTCTACCTATGTCAATCAAAGAATCATTTAGCAAGGATGCCATCGTGGGGGCTTGAAAGTCTATCTTACCTGCTTCTGGCAAGGGAAAAGCCCAAGGGGAGTTCTAATCCAAAACATCATTCAAATTCTCCTTTGACTCAGAGGATCCATTTCTGCATGGGGGACCAGGGTAGTGGGCAGGCACACCAGTCCCCTCAGCCCATTCTTGTGCAGAGGGGGTATCTGCATTGCAGAGGTAGGCCATGTCTTCCATCTATTCCCAGAAGCACCTCCTTGGTTATAGATTTGGCAAGAGAACCCAATAGATATGACCCTGAACAGTGTCATCACAAAAATATATATGAAATTTTAGTCCTACCGCTGAAAGGGCAGAAAGAAAGAAAGAAAAGACGGCAAACACACTACAGAAAAAGTCCAAATAGGACTAAAAGCCAAAAGCCATCTTTGCTGCTTCTCCTCAGTGAAACGAGAAAAAATTGAGAGTGGGAGAAAAGGAGAGCAGCCAATGATCCAAAGACTACAAAGAAAGTAACTGGCCATCTTTCTGCCTGATCTGCATATGGAGAAGACCTATCAGTGGTAGTGGCTAGACCAAAGCTCAAAAGATTTATTATTATACACTTTTGGCCATATTCTGCTCTCACAAATGTGCACAAAGCTCTTCTTGGCTTCAGTAGGGCCCACTTACCCACATGGTAGAATTTAATCCATTAAGTTAACATGAAGCTTCTTTGACACCAGATACACTATATCCCTCGTCAGATATCTGACTGCTAAAACACTTACAAAAAAAAAAAAGTTAAATATTTTTCCATGGGCCCAACACCTTGATCTAGTACAGGGGTCGGCAACATTCGGCAAGCGGCTCGGCAGGGTAAGCACCCTAGCGGGCCGGGCCAGTTTATTTACCTGCTGACGCGGCAGGTTCGGCCGATCGTGGCCCCCACTGGCCGCAGTTCGCCGTCCCGGGCCAATGGGGGCGGCGAGAAGCAGCGCGGGCGAGCGATGCCAAACGTTGCCAACCCCTGATCTAGTACTTCCATGCTGAGAAAGTCTATCAAGTCTGACAGCTAGGACTATTAAGTATGTGCAAGTATCTCTCAAACCTCTCTCCTGGGTTAAATTGTCACAGGGCTAAAAAATTTGGATTATAGTTCTACTAAATTCTACTGTGGCCAAATTAGCAACTCAATTTTTGGCTCCATATCATAGTAAGCTATCAAAAACCATTTGTTCATCAAGTATTTAGTATACTACCTTCTCGCTATGCCCTGGAAGAGCTGGGGGGTTTTGACATACACATCTACTTGTAGATTGTGGTGCTTGGAAGCTGAAGAATATTTAATGGCTGCTAAACTTCTTGGTCAATCATAAGCATTTAACTTATTTATTTTAAGAAAGCATCATTAATACAAAGTTGCATACTATAGGCAAAACACCCTACTACATATACTTTATAGTCACGGAATGCTTTCATTCTGTTCATGGCATACTCTCAGGGATCCACACAGATGTTATCTGTAGAAATCTGTCATTTATCAAGCAGGTTGAGTAAAGCACCAGATGTAGTTTCTGGATGCCTGTTAAAAGCTCTGTAATCCAAAATTATTGATCTATTGAAGTCTTTAGTACTCTATTGGGACTGAGATAAGATTAAAGACTTTGTATTATTTGGGGTCCACACATATGATGAGAATAAATAGTTGCCCATGCCTTTAATATCATTTTCACTTTAATTCAATCAAATCAGGCAATGTGATTTTGGGGAGGGGAGAGGGGAAATGAGCTATAGAAATGTCAGAGTGCCTCCTAGCCCAAATCTTGCACAGTAAAAATTATCTGTATATTAACTGTCATTATTTCCCTGAAGGAAACACAGATCTTAACAGTCTTTGCAGATTCCTCCCTTCTTTGCCTCCTTTGAGCTGCACATATCTTCATAATTCTCTGCAAGCTTATGGGTTTTCATGGGTGGATTATTGCTTTTGATACATTATGCTCCCTGTTAAATCTTTTGATGCTGCTTTGACAAAATTCCAGATGTCTATTTTCAGCATGCTTTCTAAAAATATTTAACTTTTTTTTTTATTGTACAGCTGTAAACAGCCATACATAGCACTCATTCCCTGAAGACATTTCTACTTTATACAGCATATGTTCAGTTTGCCCCAGAAATTCAAATTTATAGCATCAAACCTTGACAATTAAGGCAGCGATTTAGCAGGAAAGATGCATTTTCCTGAAAAATGTGATAGGTGCCTATTCGAGATTTGCATTTTTTGGAGAAGGGAGGGAAAGGCAGAAGAGAAGAGGGTCAGTACACATGAGCAAATATGAATAGTCTCAGAGATGCTGGATTATTGAACAAAATAAAAATTGAATTCACCTAAGGGGATAGCTCAGTGGTTTGAGCATTGGCCTGCTAAACCCAAGGTTGTGAGTTCAATCCTTGAGGGGGCCATATAAGGATCTGGGGCAAAAATCTGTCTGGGGATTGGTCCTGCTTTGAGCAGGGGGTTGGACTAGATGACCTCCTGAGGTCCCTTCCAACCCTGATATTCTATGATTCTAAGGCATTTGTCGTATGTCTCACTAAAATAAAATCAGTGTGACAAGACATTCATTCAGCATTATGCCCTTTTCCATAACACTGTCCACACACTAACCCTCATTGTAATTTGTTTTCCCATTATAGTATTAATTCAGTTACAATAAAGAATCATGGAACAGAATACATCAGTTTCCCAAATCATTTCACAGCATGGAGCAAATTTTAGAGAGATTGTCCCTGCGAGACTTACCTCTAATTCAGAAGTGTACAGACCATTTCCCTTTGTAATTGTGATCATATAATGTACTCGTGGCATATATCATTAGGGAAGTATTTAACGTGTCATTTTTAATGCTATTTTTAATGCAATTAAGCAGATGAAAATAAGGACCACAATTTGAGGCCCATTGGTTTAGTTAGCTCTATTACACAGTATATCATCTTACTTGTTACCAAAGCAGAATGGTAATATCCACAGGAGACCCAGGAAACAGGCTTTCCAACATCCACTTGCCAAGGTACACACACACTGGCTTCACCAGCCAGGCCAATCTGACCTTCAGAATTGTCACCCCACACGAAAAGCTGTCCATCCTCTAAAATAAAGTGGCAGAAAATCAGATTTAAAACCAAAGCTGGGCTAACAATATTTACATTTACTTGTGGCTTCCATCCAGAGGCAGTTCACACACTCTATATGACATTGCTAAAACATAGCCATTGCTGAAGGATGAGGACAGCTATCAACTGGCACTCCACACATAGCAAAGCATGGGGCCAGGGATACCAAGCCATCCCATCCCTCACAATCTTCTGAAATGTGCCATGGAATATTTAGTGACCAGGTAGTATAAGACCAGAGATGGCAACCTTTAACATTTATTTCCAGACATGTTTCTCCAGTAAGCAATACGACCGGAGGATGTCAGACTCCCAAGTTGCTGGTGGTCTGTGTACACACATTCTGGGGAATGTTATGGATGTTAGGCTTATTCCTATCCTATTAGTAACTTCAGGATGGCATGTCTCCACTTGCTTCCTCAACAGGATTCCCATTTCTCCTTCCTCCAAATTGATTCTCTATCCCAGCTTTTCCTCTCACCCCACTGATGCTCTTCTTTTCCCCCTGCTTTCTCCTATCCCTCTCCCACTCACCCCAACTTCATTCGGTCTCCCTCACGCTGACTAGAGTAGCTGTTCTCCTATTTGTCTCAGACACAGTCTCATCTGCACAGAGACCCATGTCAGCAACAAGGAGTGGCTGAGGCAAAGGAACGATACAATAATCTTCAGCCACCATCCAGCCTTCTCTGTACAGCAATTCCAAGTTGTGGGAAGCTAGCGCTGCATAAAACCTCTCTAGCTGAAGGGTGGGCAGTATTTGTAACTAAAACTACGCAGGGCTGCTTCGCAAATCCGAGGAGAGCCTTAGCCATTGGTAGAAAGGAAAATAGCCTAGCATACCTCTTACTGGCTGCTATAAGGTAGGATTTGTGAAAGAGGTATGAATGAGATTGCAAAGGGAGAAAAGGGGCCTAGCATCAGATAGCTGAAAGCAGGGCCGGCTCCAGCATTTCTGCCACCCCAAGCAAAAAAAAAAAAAAAGCCGCGATCGGCGGCGGCAGTTCAGTGGCAGGTCCTTCGCTCCTAGAGGGAGTGAGGGACCTGCTGCCCCCGAACTGCCGCAGGTGCCGCCCCTCTCCCTTGGCCGCCCCAAGCACCTGCTTATTAAGCTGGTGCCTGGAGCCGGCCCTGGCTGAAAGCCTTTCTACCACCACACAGACTTATCAAGTCTCCACTGCTAATTACTGCTTTTGAAAAGCGAATGATCATGGTGTAAGGCTTCCGTCAGGGTCAATGGGGCTGTCAAAGGATAAACTATGTTGTTAACATGTTTTTTACCTTTTCACGGTATAGGCATTTGTTATTAGCTGTTGCTCTCACCGGTTAGTGCTGCTGATGTGTAAGATCCAGCTGCCAGCTGTTTGATCTTGTACTGGTTGGTAAAAAAACTAATTAGATGAAACGTGCTTCTTTCCTCTGTGTCACCTAATCCCAACTGCCCTTCACTGTTACCTCCAGCAGCATATACATGTCCTCGTTCTGCACATAGAAAAGCACATGTAATATGTAGAGTAAGTGACAGCAAATCAGAAAGTTTGAGCTCCATTTCTTCCTACAGAAAAAGCATTGCAAAAAAAGCTGTGCTAAGCTGTCCTAAAATATTCTAACACTGATATTATGAGTTGCTGCTGTATGTCCCGAGGAAGCTTTCCTGGGCACTTTTGGACGGGGAAGTTCTAACCGTCTTCCTTTCCATTTTAGAATACATGTGCACCTAGAGAAGGCTGGGTTTTCCCTCAGCTTGGGGAGAGATGTCAAAAGTGAAGGAACTCTACATACTCTGTAGTTCTTTTAAAGCTCAAGAGACATGAAAGCACCTTAGAAGAGCCTTGACTTAAAAATGTCTGCAGACTGAGTAATTGCTGGAAAGTCCAGGTTACCAAAGGCAACTTATAGATGAATGGAAAACTAAAAAAAAAAGAGCCTTTTGGTAACTAGCTACAATTAGGGTGAAGTTTGTCACTTCTGATTGTTTTCTTCAATTCTGGTACATCAGATTTTGTTTCTCTATCATATATGTACATAAAAAGAGTTTTACATTTCCCAGTTGGACTGTTGCTTGTACATAAAGGTTAAAAAAAAGAGATTATTTATAATTTGGTTCTCCCTCAAGACGCACTACATTAAAAATGTAAAACACAGGAAGGATATCAGGAGAATCTAATCTGCTCTGAAAAAAACTGAAAAACTCAGACGTTACACAGGAATCCCAAGGAATATTCCAACTGAGTAATACAAGATACATTTTTTTACCCTAATTTTGCAGAGGGCAAGTTCCTCTGAAGACTATGAATCACTACAGGTAAAATTCAGCTTTATGCAGAGAGCTATTCAAGACCTTTGCCACCCTTAAGTTCCAGATAAACTCTATTTCAAGGGCTTAAGTGGTGCACAGACTTTATGTTGGACTCTACTTACAGCTGAACTTCACCTAAGCAATTTTTATTGGATTTTAAAATGTAATAAAATTATGTTTGTATATAGGAGCAGCATTACAAAGATGTTTAACATATCACTTGGTATACAGCCATGGACTACTGGTCAGTGCATTTACAAATAACTGGGAAAATATATGCTATCAAAATATATGCTATTTAGTTAATGAATTAAGTTGTATGACTGGTTTCTTATTAATTTGCGTTGTGATAACAACAAAACACTCCAGTCTTGGGGGCCCATTGTAGTAGGTGCTATGTGCACACATAGAAAGACACAGTCTTTGCCTCAATAGTTTACAAGCTATTTTAAGACAAAACATAATAAGCAAGTGTGACAAAACTGGAGGCAAATGGGGAGGCATGGCCAGGGTAACAATATTAAAATCACCTAATTAGTTATGTACATAGCTTGATGGTTTTGAACAGGGTGGATAAAAATAATATCTTAATTTAAAAATCTTTTTAGTTAAATCATTCTTAATTTTTTTTATACTGACCTCCTTCTAAAGTGCTTTGACATTTACTGATGAAAAGTGCTATAAGACCTAGGTACTATTATTTCAATCAGATTTTTATTTATTTGTTGCTAGCTCTATATTTTTTTCTCAATCTAGTTTTAAATTGGCAAAGCTGATGTTTTGTACTTGTTTCTTTAGCTTCCTAATTAAAATAATTTCAGATTTTATATTTCTTCTACTAAAGAGTTTAATATTTAAAATGCTCATCTGTGATGAAAGAGTTTAGCCCAGGGCCTCACTAACACTTTTAGTGGAAGAACACCACAGAATCGACAAGCAGATACCCCAGGCTATATTTCCAGACACCCTCTTCCAATATGTTGAACCTCCACAAGACAAGACAGCTGAAATGCTTTACCAGGCTGTACTCATCCATCGGGGTTTGCTGTTTGAAGTCAACATGACTTGAGCTCCTAAGGCACTTCGGTGCTTTAGAAATTCCCACACATGTGTGCCTACATGTAGGTTTAGGAACCTAGTATTAGGCTCCTACTTTTTAAGAATTTTGATCTCTGTGCACATAACAGTTCACAATAACACCGTTAATGTACTGAAAGACTAAATAACTTGTGCCAGGGTTAACAATGTACCAATTTTGTCTTGAAGTGACAAAGATTTTATGCCACTAAGACAAGTTATTAAAAATACAGTTTTAGCCCCTGATGTTGCAACGTTTATGCCTGTGCTTAACTTTAAATATATGAGTAGTCCAACTGAAGTCAGTGGGACCATTCATAAAGCAAAATAATATACCCACTTAAGGATTTGCAGGATCAAAGCCTTTTCAAATTTTGTCAGGATTTTTTGTGTGTGTGTATAGCAGTTTTGTAAAATTCAAATGAGAGCCCACTAGTAGTGGTATTTTGTTTAAAAAGCTTAATTTAGTTCATTATAAATGTTAATGTAAAGTTACAATAGCACAATTCTTCAAATTAGTTGTACAAATATTCAATCCAATTTATTAATTTTTTAAAAATAAGTGTTTTCTTTAATCGCTTTACCCTGGATCTAAATCATTTAAAAGTAATAGGTGATGGGGTTTGCGAGGCTTTTTCTTTTGTTATTATGAATTGTTATGCATTCAGAGACCAAAATTCTTAAAAATCTGGACCCTAATGTTAGGTTCCTAAATCCATATTTAGGTACGCATACGTGGGATTTTCAAAAGCACCCAAGTGTCTTAAGAACACAAGTCCCATTGATTTTGTTTCTGACTTAGCCAATCTGGCTGATTTCTGGTAAGCATCAGAGCAGAAGAGAATCTTGAAGGTGGATCTGAAAGAGGTGAGGGGTAACCTAGAGGTAAAAGGTTCCATCTCTCATTACACCACTGCCTTGGAAAAAATACTGTATACATATATTCTTGCTTTAATAATACTTAGCTCGTACACGGCACTTTTAATCAATTACTATAGTCATTGTAGCTACAGTATGTATCGTACTTCTAGTGTTGCGAATTTTCTCTATATTGTAAAATTTCAAAAAAAACAAAATCTCATGTACACTATTACTGTACATGTTCTAACACTTTATCAAATGATAATTGTAACAAAAAGGTTTTATATTACAGTTCTCATTTCTTTCAAATACATCTCAAAACAGTTATAGTATATAGGATCTGTCATACCAGTCTGAACCAATAGTCCATCTAGTTCAGTATCTTCCCACTGGACGTCAACAGCACCTTATACTTCAGAAGAAGGCAAAGAAGCTCCAGAAGAGGGAGGATGGTCTAGTGGTTAGGGCACTAGGCTAGGACTTGAGACATAGGTTCAATTCCCTGCTCTACCACAACTTCCTGTGACACCTTGGGCAAGTCACTTAGACTCTCAGTGTCTCAATTCCCCAGCTGTCAAACTGAGATAACAGCACTTCCCTATCTCACAGGGGTGTTGTGATGGATAAATACAGTAAAGTTTGTGAGGTACTCAGATACTATGGTGATGGGGCCATATAAGTACCCAAGATAGATAAATAGATGCTTCCAGGTGTACACCACCATAAAAAGGGTAGGGGAAAGAATTTCTTTCTTAACCCAGGGTTAATTAGCTTGTGCCTGAAGCATGAATTTTAATTACCCTTAATGTTATTTTAACGTGCATAACGACAAATGTTAATGGTGGTCATAAAAATTATCCACCCACAATACCTGTTTCAAGTTGTAAATCTGTACTTTGTTCAATTTGATATAGTCAATCCTTATTAAAGTGTTCTGTTATATTGTTAGAATAATTTACTATAGCCTGAGTTCACACATATATTAAAACCTTAGTAAATCAACCCCTCTCTTCATATCACTGTAGGCTCCAAAGATTGGTGCCATATAGAGGGTAGTTCCTTTCTACAAATTTTAAAAACATATCAATCCTTGCATATTATCTCTGTAAAATGAAAGTGCCAACTTCTAAAACTTAGCAAACTAATTTCTCAAACCCAACAGTGGGAGACAGAGCATATTGCCTTTTAGGAAGACTAGAAGAGGGTTCTAAAGGTTATGTGCTGTATATCCAGACCTTTTCTGAAGTTATACGAAAGTGTTACCCTCACATCAAAATCGGGCAGGAGGAAATTCTTCAAGCTGGCTATTGTTTGCAAATTTCTATATACAATTCCTTTATAAACACCATGGCATGGAAAAGCTATTTCAGGAATTCACAGCACAGAATGCATGACAAGTGGTTGAATTTTCACTGCCACGTTTTCCCCCTAGATGCTCATAGGGGGCTCCCATTATAGAATTAGAACTATGCATGAAACCAAGGGCAGAATTTTGCCTTAAATATTTCCCTAGTATGTAAATAATGTAGATTACATACCTGTGTAAACTAAAGTGTGGTTTCTCCCGCAAGCAGCAAGTTTAACTTTTTCTGGTTTTAAAGCTATGAATTAAAGTCAGAGAATGAGTTTACAAACAAGTTAATAGTTACATTTGTTAAACAACACTTTGCAATCGGCATATAGCCATCTGCTCTTTTCATATTTTTACCAGCAGCAGGTAAAGTTACAATACAAACTGAACACTCTAACCTAACATTTCTCTTTATTTCATAAGAATGCGTCAATCAAAATCACCCCTGGGTAAACAAAAATAGAAAGATTCCCCAAATGTTTGTAGCTGTCATTCATATTAGCTGCATGAGCGCTAATATACCACAGTCAACCAGATACCACATCTTACTATGGTAAGGTAACCCTCAGTAGACTGCAGTAAGTTGAACTGGCGATGATATGGGTGGCACTTGCTCCAATTTTCAGTACTTAAATGATGTTACTAACCCACTATTTTCCTTCTCCCGCCATTTTGAGTCCTTATAATCATCCAATTCTGTTGCTTCCTACTACCCTACTTTTTCGCCCCCCCATACTAATTCTCTATTGTTCTTCTCTCCCCCTGGCTGTCACGTTCTACATCACCCTCTCAACTGGTCACATTAATCAGTGTAATCACCAGCTGTTAGTAGCAAGCATACTGTGGGCTATGCCCAGAATAAGCAGTGTGGCTTCAGGTAGCAACCTCCCTCTACACCAACCACCATCCGCGTGCGCCCGCGCACACCCGCATTCCTCCTCTATCCCTCCCTAGTGCTTTTGAAGTGAAAAACTGGACCCTGTGTGGGGGAAGGGGCTTGTCATGGGGAAGTGTTTTGGTAGAAAAGAGGAAAGAAAAAGGGGCATCCACTCTCCTTTAGTAACTCCTCCCCATTTCAGAAATAGAAAAAATATTTATACCTGTGTGACCTCTCACCTTCTTTCTACTTCCCAATTTCTGTCCCTACAATCTATTTACCACTTACCCTACTATCCTTCTTACTGTTTCTCTCTACCACGTCCACACACCCACTAGCAATACACCCATACTCATTCACAAACTGATTTGATTTCCACCAGCCCTCAATGTTGCCAACCTAGGGCATCTCCCTCCTTTTTCAGACCCTTCTCAAGCTCCCCACAAACCAACCTCCACCAGTTCCAAAACATCCCCATCCTGCCAGACTGACAGCCCTTCCACTTTCTACCCAGTCACTCCACAACTCAGACTTACCCCCTCAACTCGGAACCCTCTCCCACCAGCCACCCAGGCTTAGAACTCTCCCACACAAACACAAATCCTCCCTGCTCTGAACCCTTTTCCATCCTGCCCAACACCCACCAACACCATACAGTAGAACCTCAGAGTTACAAACACCAGAGTTACAAACTGACCAGTCAACCACACAACCTCATTTTGAACTGGGAGTACACAAAAAAGTTCCTAACTGTCAGGGTAGTTAAACACTGGAATAAATTGCCTAGGGAGGTTGTGGAATCTCCATCTCTGGAGATATTTAAGAGTAGGTTAGATAAATGTCTATCAGGGATGGTCTAGACAGTATTTGGTCCTGCCATGCGGGCAGGGGACTGGACTCGATGACCTCTCGAGGTCCCTTCCAGTCCTAGAATCTATGAATCAGGCAGCAGCAGAGACCAAAAAAAATGCAAATACAGTACAGTACTGTGTTCAACGTAAACTACTAATAAAAAAAGGAAAGCAGCATTTTTCATCTGCCTAGTAAAGTTTCAAAGCTGTATTATGTCAATGTTCAGTTGTAAAATTTTGAAAGAACAATCATAATGTTTTGTTCAGAATTATGAACATTTCAGAGTTACAAACAACCTCCATTCCCGAGGTGCTCGTAACTCTGAGGTTCTACTGTACTCAGAAATCGCCATGCTTTTCCGAGCCTTTTTACTTGCTTCAGCACCTGGAAAAAAATTGAAGTACTGTGGGATCACAGAGCATATGCAGAGAACCCTACATTCTGCCTCTTTTAGGTATGGCGATTATCTGAATTAGCTCTTGAGAAGCCTGCATTCTCCCCATATGTACCTCCTCCCTCTTCTGTGTGCCATCTATAGCCTGTAAGGCCAGGAGTATCCCCATGGCAACCAGGCGTATGGCACCTCACAGTATATCAGCCCTGCTACACAGTGCCTGTAACATAGCTAAAACAACGAGGAGTCCTTGTGGCACCTTAGAGACTAACACATTTATTTGAGCATAAGCTTTTGTGGGCTAGAACCCACTTCATCAGATGCACGATGCATAACATAGCTGGCAGTTTTGGCATTACTGATAGAGTTTACCCTCACTGCCCCGCAACGATCATCTGCTCCTGGGCAAGCCCAAGAAGGGATTGCAACAGCAACATGCTACTACTGCTGCCTGGCCCCAAGCAGGACTTGAGCAGGGAATTGCTGCCATCCCATTCCACAGCCAACTATCACCAGCTTGGAGTCACCATCTGTCCTTTCCACAGTTGGCCACTACCAAGGAGAGTGAAAAAGCTGTTCTGTCCAGCCCTACTCCCAGCCCTCCCCCCTTCCTGAAAGGAGGAGCTCTGTTCTGGGATCTCCTCACTCTCTCCATTGCCTGCCATAGTCTGAGAGCAGAAGCAAAGGGAGAGCTCCCACTCTATCGTAGCCGAGGCAAGAATCAACCCTGTATCCTCACATGGCTGTTGACCGAGGAGGTGAAGATCCCAGTGATCCTGCTCTCCCCTGTCATCAGCCCAAAACAGGTAGAAGGAGAGGACAGAAGCAACGAAGGGCTCTGGAAAGATGTTTGGGGCAGAATTAATTGATTCCTTGATGAAAAGGGTTTGAACAGGCTGAATAATTTGTATTTGATGATGGGCAACTGAACAAATCTGACGACAGAGAGGAAGGGAGTTAATTCATTTGATGGTTGAGAATGATGTACTGATAATAATGGGGTGAACTGAGAGAATAAATTTTTTGATGGGGAAAGAATTATTGATTTGTTAGAGAAGGTAGAGCTGGCTGGGAGAAACTGTAAGAGTTTGTAATGGAATGACAAATTCCATAATCTGTAAAAGTGCATGGGTACTATTTCATTCCTTCTTTATTTAATGATGTGTGTAGTGGATGTGGGTGAATCCATTAATGGCTCTGCTTTTTTGGGACACCTTCAGGTATTTCTAATATTTGCTCAAAAAGTAGTAGGACGGATAGTGAGACGGTCTCTCTGCCAGGGGTTGCATTGGCAGAAGGTTACACATAATGATATTAGAGATACAAGGTGGGTGAGGTAATATATTTTATTGGACCAACTTCAGATCTGACGAAGAGCTCTGTGTAAGGTCAAAAGCTTGCCTCTCTCACCAACAGAAGTTGGTCCCATGAAAAATATTACCTCACTCGCCTTGTCCCTCTAATATCTTGGGACCAACACGGCTACGAAAACAATGCATACATATAATGATACTTTCTCTTGGTGTCTAAGCACCAAACAGCACTTCAGAGATCAACAGTCCAATAACTTCCCTGCATATGGAATGAAGTTGGACAGAAACAGAGATGACACTGAATGGGAATTCTTAATGGGTATCCAAAAAGATCGGATTCTGTGCGTCTTGAGTAGTCCTCAAACTCCACAAGACCTAGAATCGTGAGGTGACAGAAGATCAAATAGGGACCTTGTATTTAATTTGGAAATTGATACTATAAATCACTTTTTCATTCAAGCCATCTATCAAAAAGCCAAAGAAGAAAATAAGACAAACCTTTTACACAAGTTGGCTTGTTGATAGTATTCTTTGTTCCTAGTCCTAACTGGCCCCAGTTATTGCTGCCAAACATGTAAAGTTTACCATTTCCTGCAAAATAAAGACATCAGTGGGAACGCATAAAAGTGTTTGAATATACAGCAACTTTAGAGCAAACCATAATTAAGCATAGCCATCAACTCATGGCATACAATACATTAATTATTAAAGCTTTTTATAAGGAAAATTATGAGAGAAGTTAAATATTCTTTATTTTACAATGAAATTGTTTAACACTATTTAATATTTAACTAACAGACTATTTTCAAAAATATAGTCAATTACAATACACATGGATGGAATTGAATTTTTTCTACAAATTAACATCGCAGGCTTGCTCTGTAGTTGGTCAGCCACAGTTAGTAGTGAGAATGGCTTAAAAAAAAAAAACCCCAAAAACAGCCTTCTCCATAACAAAACAGTTTACTTTGTCATCCATAACAAAACAGTCTCAGACACTTTTTAGGATGTGGACAATTGAGACAAATTGGCAGTTGTGAATACATTCTTGAGGCCATATTCTACACTTTTGATGATATTTTTTTTTTTGGCAGATCTCTTCAGTAATATCAGTCAAATTTTAACAGGGCACTGTACACAGAGATCTGCCAGAAAACTTGCACTCAGAAGACGGCACATAAGGCAGAAGTTGTTTATTCCAGTTATGGCTTCCCCTACATACACTATTGATAGGCTGTTCCACAGAACCTCCATGACACAAAATGGAGAAGTATTCCTGGACAGGACCTATGGATCAGGAAACATGGTCTCTCTGCATCTATTTACACAACAACAGTATGGACACATGAACAACCAGATTACTCATTTTCCTATCTAGAATTATCTGTGCAAGTGACTGATGAAAGTCAGAATAGGGTGCATATACTTCTTCCATATTTACATGCCTGCATTTTGTATATTTTATACAATGTCCAGATTTTGGCCCTATTAAAGCACTGGAAGAGGTTGTTTGGGGATGGAGGGTTGTTTGTTTTGTTTGGGTTTGGTTTTTTGTGTGTGTCAAAATTTTCCCTGTGATTTCTACAGATGTATGTGCACAATTAGGCCTGTGGGACGGATTTTCCAAATTTGAACTTCTTCAGAACACTGTCTGTATTTAACTTATATAAATATGGCCACATATTGTGTGGGTTTCTCCTTGAACATGTGTCTGCCGTATGCCTTGTTCCCAGAAGAATGTGTTTTCCTGTGAATTAGATTTAGCATCTGGATGTAAATATTTACCAAAAGGACACATTAAAAACCTCATACATTCAGACAGTTCTGTAAGCCTACAATGTAAAAGCTATACTACAAAACTTAGCTAAGAAGGAATGCCAGAATCACATTTTTCAAGAAATTAGTAGATACTGAGTTTCTGATGAACTCTATGGGCTCAGTCATTACGCATACACAAGTGATTTCACACAGGAGATCCAGAGATTGAGGGTAGAAGAGTAGCAGATCAACAATTTGAAAAACCTAACATCATCCTTTTCAGACACATATGAAGATCAAACAGCTGCATTTGACTGTTTGCTCAGCGCTTATAACATGTATTTTTTTTAATGGTGATCTTGTGTAATACCATGGACCAAATTTAGCTAAGTTGGCATAGCAAGGTGTAAATTACAATACCTGCTCTAGCAAAGTTCCTTGTATACGAGAGTATGTCTACACAGCAGCTGGGAGGGTATGTTTACACAGCATGTATGTCCTCTCAAGAGGACATACATGTACAAGCTCTGCTGGAGCTAGGATGCTTAGAATAGCAGCGTGGCTCTGATGGCACCGACAGTGGTTCTTGCTAGCTGCATGAGTACATATCCAGGGGTCAGGGAGGACTAATCAGGTGGCTAGACCAAGCGGTTACCCTTGCCACCGCAGCCACAGTGCTATTTTTAGCATGCTGGCTCAAGCAGAGCTAGTGAATGTCTATCCGAGCTGCAAATCACACCTTCTAGCTGCTATGTAGACTTACCCTCCAGAAGACATTCACTCTGATGAGGAAAAGGCAGCGCTTCCACAACTCATTCACAGTGCTTCCCAATAGGAGGCGCAGAGTGCACTCCTGCTCAAGCTCCATAAAGCTCTGACAGCTGGAAGTTCATCAGGGAATGGCCATGTCAACTGACTTTTCAGCTGCCTGATCCCGCATGTTCACCCATCTAACTTGTAGCTGTTTTGTGCTTCAACAATCTGGTTTCCCAGTGAAAGCTTTGAGTTTGGGTTTACAGAAACTGTGACTCTATTTCAAAGTGCATAAGTCGGTCAGTTTTCATTTTTGAAATACCATAGCAAAAGCACTTATTCTATAATACAAACATTTAGTTTTTAAAAGATTTTTAACATCATTGTACAGTTTTAAAACCTACATAATTCTTAACACACAAACCCCAAAAACAACTGTTGGGAAGGGTTGTTTTTTTGGTAATAGCCACCCTTTCCTAATGTGTCTTGCCAATAAAGTTAGAGAAGAATAACAATAAAAGTTTAGTTTATCAGAAATGTTAAGTGGTAAATAGAAACTATTTAATAAAACTTCCACAACCTGAAAAAATACTTTGAAGTTTTGGTCAAGTATAATTAAATCGCAGTACCACTTTCTCTGAAGTTAGACTGGAAAAACCCTGCTGTGCAGTAAACACTTTGGTTTTTCACAACACATTTTGCAGTCTGTTATAAAGGCATAAAAGCATTTTCATTGTTAAAACACTAGTTTTTCACAAATCCCAATTTCCCCACATGCAAACTATAAGCAGCCTAGCATGGGGACAGACCGGATACCCTCAAACACCTATATAACAAGCAAACATTTAAGCAACACAGAAGTAACAAGGGGGAAACACCTATTTCAAATGTCTTAGGGTGGCAGATGGGGAGAATTCTACCTCAGAATAAAAATCCACTCTGAAAATACATCATGAACTTTCTGTATCAAAATTCCATTTCCTATTTTTTTAATGCTGGCATTTATATGAGATGAACTGCCAATACATTTAATGACATGATCACCAACTAAACTAGTCTCTTTTGCATTAGTTCAAACAGGACTCTAATTCTTTGTTGGTTACTGCTACTAGCATTTCAAAGAAACAAAAATGAGATTTTTATTAAAAGTGTGTTTACTATGCTCCATCAAAACTTTTTCTGTGTGGTTGTTGTAATTTACTGTACAGTAGTAGCATTTATTAAAATGTTTTGAGATTGATTTTTAGGGCTATTTTCCATTCACACATAATTTATAACTCCAAAAAGTTTTAATTTTAGACATATACCATCTTGAATATTAAATTTCAGACAAGGATTCTTATTGACCTTTGCTAGTTGCAGGGCCGGCTCCAGGCACCAGCTTAGCAAGCAGGTGCTTGGGGCGGCCACTCCGGAGGGGGGGTGGCACGTCCAGCTATTCGGCGGAGGGTCCCTCACTCCTGCTCAGAGCGAAGGACCTCCTGCCGAAGTGCTGCAGATCGCGACTTTGGGGGGGGGGGGCTGCTTGGGGCGGCAAAAACCTTGGACCCGGCCCTGGTTAGTTGCATTCAGCATTGCTTCTCAAATAAATAAGAACCCTCCAGGTTCATTTTCAGTTCAAGTCCTGATTATTTCCACTATATAAACTTTCTCTATTTAAGAATAGTTATTAGATACTGTCTGTCTCAGTGTTCTTTTTCAAGTTGATCAAATTCATTTTGATAGCTGCGGGGAAGGTCCTCTCATTGATCAGTAACTGGTTAAAAGTCAGGAAACAAAGGGTCGGAATAAATGGTATGTTTTCATGGTGGAGAGAGGTAAACAGCTGGTCCCCCAAGGATACATACTGGGACCTGTGCTGTTCAACATATTCATAATTGATCTGGAAAAAGGGGTAAACAGTGAGATGGCAAAGTTTGCAGATGATACAAAATTACTCAAGATAGTTAAGTCCAACATTGACTAAAGAGTTACAAAGAGATCTTATTAAACTGGTGACTGGGAAACAAAATGGCAGATGAAATTCAATGTTGATAAATGCAAAATAGTGCACATTGGAAAACATAACCCCAGCTATACATACAAAATAAGGGGGTAAAAATCAGTTGTTACCACTCATGAAAGAGATCTTGGGGCCATTGTGGATAGTTATCCTGAGCAGAAGTTTTCAGAGACCAGGCTAGATGGACCATTGGACTGACCCAGTATGGCCATTCTTATGTTCTTATTTTGATCCAATGCTGTCATTTTGCACTAAAGACTCACTCACGTGGGGCACCAGGCATCTCCTGTTTAGAGTGCTCAGAATTTAATTCCCAGTGATTTCAATGGGAATGAAGGCACCCATTCAAAGAACGGGGGGACGGGATTGTTTCTTTATAATACTACCACAGATGTGAAACTAAACCATACATTTACAAGCCGTGTATTACAAAACATGTTCCTTAAACTGTGTTGATACTAACCTGTAACAATAGCAGTATGTTCATCTCCACATGACATATACAAAGGCTTGTCATTTTTAAACCAGAACTTGCTAGGAATATTTTCTGCAAATTTGCTTTTTCCAAATGTGAAAACGGCACCTGATTCTAAAACATAAATAAGACAGTTTCAGTATTAGTGCAAATTAGTTATACCTCATTTATCCAAAATAGTCACTTCCTATTAATCCAAGCATCCTTTTTATTTTCCACTGTCTTTTTATATTTCTTTAATTCTCTTAAAGCTCTGGTGGTTTCTCTCAGTCAGCTTCCTCAAGGCTACCATTTTTAGGATCACATTTTCTTCCCTCCATTCCTTCCTAGTCTCATGGGCTTTGCTAATAGATTAGATACAGATGTAGATATATTTTGCATTAAGAATATAACCAAGTTCTTTTGTCCTTTACCACTATCCTCTAAGAAATACAGCAATATTGCCACATGTAAGAGGACTTCAAAAAAATGAAAAATTTGACCCAAAAAAGTAAAACACAAAAAGCTCATCCTGAAAGCAGGTTGAGACCAAAAAAAAAAAAAAAAAAAAAAAAAACTCACTTACGTTTACACTTGAATTCAAACAGGTTTTCCAAATTGGATTAGACAGAGACACTGAAAAGGTTGACAGGCTCCAAATCTGACCACTCTTCCTCACTCATCTGAAAAGATACATTTGCTCTAAAAATTGCCCCCTACAAGCAAGACTCTCAGCCCTTGAAAAACAAGAGCTGCCAAAACCAACTTCCATTTTAAAATTATGATCTTTAAAAAAAAAAAAAAAACCAACCGTGGAGAGCTTTATTTCTAACACTCAATTCTTCCCACTTCGAAGAGCAAAAAGAGTCTCAAGTTTATTGTGTGCTTTTTTAAACCTTTTAAATAAACAGAAGGCACTCTCAAAGTGCAATATATTAGAGTATCTCAAAATGCATTACAAACATTTATGAATTAAGCTCTTACCATAACCTCTGAATTTGAAATAAATACGTTATCCTCATAGCACAGGTTGGGAAATGGACATTTAAATTGAAGGATTTGCCCAACATCAAGCAGGAAGACTGTGGCAAAGCCAGAACCAGGACCAGAACTCAGATCTCCTAACTGCGAGTCCTGTGCTTTAACCATTACACCATTCTTCCGCAAAAAGAATTTTCATTGTTTTGAAAGGTGAAAGCCCTGTACATACAAAACCACACAGCCCCTCGTGCCTATACACACATATACATACAGTAATGGATGAAGTAATGTTCATGACTATTCCTGTAAAATACAGTCATATAGTTCTAGAGATATTGGTTACATTGAAAATTAATAAATAATTGTAATGCTGCATTTCTTTCTATTGTGCTATTTCCCCCCAAAATTCCCAACTTTGTTTCTCAGCTTCAGTTTCTAATGCTCAACAATTAAAGTCTTCTTAAAGAAGTTTTCCCTGCACTTAGGAAGAATATGCTTATTTTACACATCATTTTGTTCAGGAGACATTCCAGAACTGCATCTGCTGCCCACAGAGCTTTGAGATTTTCATAGCTTTCTCTACTGAAAACTAGCATTAGTGCAGGAGAATGAAAAAATGGGGAAGGGGGTTCAGTACCCACCGCCGCTGTCAGCTCAAAGCTCCAGGGGCCCCATTACCTGCAGCAGATTGGAGCTCTGAGTCCCGTCCACCCGGCGGCTGGGATCTGCAGGGGCCCCCCACCACCCATAGCGGCTCAGAGCTCCAGGGCCCCCGCCAGCTGACATCTTCAGCCCCAACTGCCCCGGGGCAGAAGCAGAAAATGTCACAGAATACGTGACTTCTGTGACATAATCTTAGCCTTAATTATAGATGACAATTTCCTAATTCAAAAACTGTTGCACCCGACATGGGGGAATTCTTTATTAGACTTTGTCTAAATAGAATAAAGAGGAATTGATCACAGAACTAAAAATTAATGGTAGCTTAGATACAAGTGATCATGACTTGATCACAATTATAATGTTCCAACAGAATAAAGTCCAGACCAGTAATATATATACTTGGTGCTTTAATAGGGCCAGTTTCACAAAGTTGAAAACGATTATGAGCCAAATCAATTGGGAGGACAAATTTAATCAAAAAAATGTGAATGATAATTGAGAATCATTTAAGAACACTTTAAGAGAGGCCCAAAAAAGCCACCAATTGAGGAAGAAGGCCATACTGATTTAAAAAATGACCAGGTTTAGACAGGAAGTGAAGACAGCTATAAAAAAAATTTTAAAGTATAAAACAAATGGAAGAACTGGGAAGCTGATGGTAATAAATATAAATCAGAAGTTAGGAACTGCATAAAACTGATAAGGGAAGCAAAGGTACACAAGGAGAAATCTATGGCCTGCAGAGTTAAGGCTAATAAGGAGGAGTTTTTTAAAATATATTAGGAACAAAAAGAATTCTGACAATGGTATTGGTCCACTACAAGATGGAAACAGTAGAATTATCAATAATGCAAAAAAGGCAGAAGTGTTCAATAAATATTTCTGTTCTGTATTTGAGGAAAAAATAGATGATATAGTTTCATCGTATCATCATAACACTCTTCCCATTCCACTAGTATCTCTGGAGGAAGTTAGACAGAACCTACTAAAGTCAGACATTTTCAAAACAGCAGGTCTAGATAACTTGCATCCAAGAGTTGGCTGAGGAGCTCGCTGAGCAGTTAATGTTGATTTTTAATACATCTTGGAGCTCTGGGGAAGTTCCAGAAGACTGGAAGAAAGCTAATATGTCAGTTTTTCAAAACATAAACGGGATTACCTGAGTAATTATAGGCCTGTCAACATGACATCAATCCCAGGCATGATAGTGAAATGGCTGATACAGGTCTCTAATAAAGAAATAAGGAGGGTAACATACTTAATGCAAATCAATATGGGTTTATGGAAAATAGATCCTGTCAGACTAATTTGAGATTTTCTTTACGAGATTACAAATTTGGTTGATAAAAATAGTTTTGGTGTAACAGACAGATTTCTGTAAGGTGTTTGACTTGGTACCACACGAAATTTTGATTAAAAAAATAGAATGATATAAAATTAACAAGACACATTAAATGGATTAAAAATGGCTAACTACTAGGTCTCAAAATGTGATTGTAAACGGGGAATCATCATAGAGTGGGTGTGTTTCTAGTGGGGTCCCGCAGGGATCGGTTCTTGGCCTTGTGCTATTTAACATTTATATCAATGACCTGGAAGAAACCATAAAATCATCACTGGTAAGTATACAGATGACACAAAAATTGGGTGGTAAAAAATGAAGAGGACAGGTCACTGATTCTGAGCAATCTGGAGCGCTTGGTCAACTGGGGGCAAGCAAACAATATGCATTTTAATACAACTAATGTATATACCCAGGAACAAAGAATGTAGGCTAGAGGTACAGAATCGGGGGCTCTATCCTGGGAAGCAATGACTCTGAAAAAGATGTGGGGGTTCTGGTGGACAACCAGCAGAATGTGAGCTCTCAGGGTGGTGATGTGTCCAAAACGGCTAATGCAATTTTGGAATGCATAAATAAGGGAATTTTGAGTAGGAACAGAGAGGTTATTTTACCTCTATATTTGGCACTGGTTTGACTGGTGCTGGAATACTGTGTCCATTTCTGGTGCCCACAATTCAAGAAGGATGTTGATGAACTGGAGAGGGTTTTGAGAAGAACCACAAGAATGATTAAAGGATTAGAAATCATGCCTTATAGTGATAGACTCAAAGAGCTCACTCTGTTTAACTTAACAAAGAAAAGGCTAAGGGTGATTTGATTACAGTCGATAAGTATCTACCTGGAGAATAAACATTTTATAATGGGCTCTTCAATCTAGCAGAGAAAGGGATTAACATGATTAATGGTTGGAAGTTGAAGTTAGACAAATTCAGACTGGAATAAATTTAACAGTGAGAGTAATTAACCATTGAAACAATTCACCAGGGGTCCTGGTGGACTCTCCATCACTTGCCATTTTTAAATCAAGATGGAATGTTTTTCTAAAAGATATGCTCTAGGAACATATCTGTGTGTGTGTTATACAAGTCAGACGAGATGATCACAATGGTCCCTTTGGCCTTGGAATCTATTAAAAGTATTTTTTTTTTTACTATATCCACAATGCTACTCTTGAACTAATAAATGTTAACCAAAAGTGTGGTCTTAATTTTTGCCTTTGTCCCCCTACAGAGAGGTGTCCATTTTCCATGTCATTTGGATATGCTTAGAGCAGGGATGGCCAACCGAGCCTGAGAAGGAGCCAGAATTTACCAATGTACATTGCCAAAGAGCCACAGTAATACATCAGCAGCCCCACATCAGCTCCCTGCCCTCCTGCTCCCAGCGCCTCCCACCCACCAGCAGCCCCGCCAATTAGCGCTTCCCCCTCCCTCCCGGCACCTTCCGATCAGCCGTTTCGTGGTGTGCAGGAGGCTCTGGGGGAAGAGAGAGGGAGGAGCGAGGGCATGGCAGGCTCAGGAGAGGGGATGGGAAGGGGTGGAGTGGGGGCAGGGCCTGTGGCAGAACCAGGGTTAAGCAGTGAGCACCCCCCGGCACATTGGAAAGTTGGCGCCTGTAGCTCCAGCCCCAGAGTCGGTGCCTATACAAGGAGCCACATATTAACTTCTGAAGAGCCACATGTGGCTTAGAAGCCACAGGTTGGCCACCCCTGGCTTAGAGTGATTCCCTTGACATTAATACCAGGGTAGAGGTGTTTGCCAAGCTGAATAGTAGCATATTTTGTTCTGTTAAGAGCCCTATGGCTGAAAAGAGAGAGAGAGAGAGAGAGAAAGAGTAAAAGGGTTTTTTTTCCCGGCATTTTGGGGGAACGGGAGGTGCCAGTAAGTGAAAAATGTCGGTTAACTAAGAGGGAGGGAGTTTAGGTGCAGCGGGCGTGCGGGGCGCAGGCTCTGGGAGGGAGTTTGGGTGCAGAAGGGGGCTCGGGGCAGCGAGTTGGGATGCGGGAGAGGGTGCAGGGTGCCAGATCCAGGGGGGCACTCATCTCAGGCGGCTCCCTGCAAGTGGTGACCTGTCCCGGCTGCTCCTAGAAGGAGGCACGGCAGACGGCTCCACACGCTATCTCTGCCCGCACGCGCCACCCCCGCAGCTCCCACTGGCCGTGGTTCCCAGTCAATGGGAGCTGCGGAGCTAGCACTCGGGGCGTGGGCAGTGCGCAGAGCCACCTGCCATGCCTCTGCCTAGGAGCAGCCAGGACAGGTCGCCACTTGCAGGGAGCACCTGAGGTGAGCGCTCCCCAGATCTGGCATCCCGCACCCTCTCCATGCCCCAACCTGCTGCCCTGAGCCCCCTCCCACACCCAAACTCCCTCCCAGAGCCCGCATTCCACACCTACACCCCAACCACCCCCTACCGGCCCCAAACCAACTGGACTATAACCTGGAATTTCAATGAAGATCAGAAATGTCGGTTTATAGAGCTTTCTGGTTGGTGATATGTCAGATAAAACAGCTTTTACTGTATTCTCAATTCAATACACACAAAAAAGGCAGAGGTAGTCACAATTTGCACTGCATCAGGTAATCACATCATAAAACACACATACTTTGAAAACTTATTCGATGCTAAAGTTAGCAATTTAGTAAATATCTTTATAATATTTCCCAGGATAACAATACAGCTTGTAATACTAAAACAGGGTTCAAAAAATAACTAGATGAGTTCATGGAGAATAAGTCCATCAATGGCTGTTAGGCAGCATGGGCAGGAATGCAAAACCATGCTCTGACGTGTGCCTAGCCTCTGTTTGCCAGAAGCTGGGAATGGGCAACCGGGGATGCATCAATTGATGATTACCTGTTCTGTTCATTCCCTCTGTGGCACCTGGCATTGTCCACTGTCAGAAGACAGAATACTGGGCTAGATGGACCATTGGTCTGACACAGTATGGCCATTCTTATGTTCTTAATACATAGTAAGAATACTCAGATATTTTAGGTCCAATTGACATTATTATAAAATGTCATAGACTAAGCCATATTCTTTACCAGCTGGAAATTGCCAGGATAAGATGTTTTATTAGTTTCCGGGGACAATATTTTATTTGCCTAAATTATTATTTTCTTTTCTAAACACACATTGTACATGACAGCAGTTGCTCTGCAACAGACACTTTATTTTATTTGCCTGAAAAAAAAACCCATAGAATAAACAGCTTTATATGGAATTACATAAGGAACACCATACTGGGAGGGCCCAATGGTCCACCTGGGCTGATACCTTTCTTCAATAGAGGTGAGTGTGATGCATCTCAGAAAAAAGCATTAGAAGACTAAATCCATATAATTGTGTGCTACTATGATACGGGGGACACTTGCATGTAACCTCAGCCAGCAGTTATCTTATGATCTGTAGCATGAAAACCGATAAACCTAGCACTAGTTAGGATGCAAATGAACTATCTATAATAGGAGCTGCAATTCTTACTAGCTCTCAAGAGGACCTGTATGGCCCAAATTGCAAAAGGTAAAAACCAAACATTCAGCAATGATGTATCACTAACTTCTAACAACAGCCGGCAGGTTGGCCAAAGAAATGTACCAACGTTCTATCCCCGAACGCCCCGGGGCGGGAGAACAGCGGGGCCCGAGCCGGGCTCTCCCCGGCGCACCCGCCGCAGCCCCCGGGGGGGCCGGTCATTGTTGGACCCGCTCCGCAGCCCCGCGCAGCCCGTGCACGGGAGTCAGGATCCTTCCGCTGAAACACTCAGAAACCGCAGCCCCGGGGAAGCCGAGGGGGGGGGGGGGGGGGGGGGCGCGGGGGGGCGGCCCCCCGGGGGGGGGGGGGGGCAGCTCGCCCCTGCCCCGCCAGGGGGACACCCCCAGCCCGCGGCGCCCCGCCGACCCCCACCCCCAGGGACCCGGGAGACTCACCGGGCACCGGCTCCTCCACCTCCCCCATGGCGGCTCCGGCACTGGGGGGGGGGCATCCCGGAAGTAAACAAACCTCCTGCCACTAGCAACGGGAGGCGGGGCCCGGCCATGGGGAGCCGCGCGCGCCCCCTGCCGGCCGGCGCTGGGCTCGGGGCGGGGGCTGTACCAGCCCCACCAGCAACCACGGGGCGGCTCCCGGACCTCCCGGGTTTTTCCAATAAGGCCCGGCCCGGCCCCTGGCTCGGGGGATGCGGGCGGGGCTGGTTGGTTGATTGGCTGCCGGGTTTTCTGCCCTGCTGGGCTCTAAGGCGAGGTCTTGGCTGCCCCGTGAACCCCGGCTCCCAGCCACGTACCTGCCCAAACCTGGCTCCTGTTTGCACACAGCAGCCCCCGGCCCTGAGCTGTGGTGGTGCAGCCCTGGCTGGCGCAGTCACCCCGCAGGGGAGTTAGGAGCCAGGCTCCACTTTAACTGGGACTGCGGCCTGCCCTTGTGCTGTATGCATGCAGGGGGATAACGCCAGGGCTGATCCTTCTTCACTGCCTCCCCCCGCCAGACAAGCTCTCAGGCTGTCAACTGGGAAAGAATCCCACATAGAACATCTCTGTACACAGAGCCCTGGCGCATGGCCCCAGCCACACCGCTGGGGCAGTGCAGAAACAGGGATGGCACAGACACAGTAACACATATATACATTGCCATGGACACTCACACGGGCTACGCTAAACCAGGTGATCAGACCCAGGTACCAATCACCCATATTAACTGTGCAGAGAACACAAACCCTGAGGGTTTTGTCTACACAGCAAAGAAAAACCCGCAGCTGGCCCATGCTGAGTCAGCCAACTTGGGCTAACAGGGTTTGGGCTGTTTCATTGCTGTATAGCTTTCCAGGCTGGGTCCTGAGCTCTGGGACCCTCCCACCAGTCCAGAAGTCTACACGGCAATGAAACAGCCCCACAGCCTGAGCCCAAGTCGTGGCAGCTATGGGTTTTTCTTTGCTGTGTAGACAAATCCTAAGAGATTATCTCCCACTGATGGGATGCACTCCTTGGTTTTATCCTTCCCATATGGCTTTTTTCACACATCTAGTCAGATTGGTATAAAAAAGGTGGTGGTATTCTCCCACGCACCCACCATTTGTGGCACCAAACTAAGGCATAGTAGATTCATAATATGATCCTCCCTCTCCTTTCGTATATGCTTGGACAGCAGTGGAAGAGTTGAGCATGTGGACATTTACATCTTCAAGCTTGGGCATCTGAGTTGACAACTCATTTAGTAGATTACAGCTCTCATAGCTAGTGTTTCAGTATCTCTGGAGCTGTAGGCTGATTTCACTGCATCATTTCTCTGCAACCATATGGGCTAATGACATTTTCTAGCTTTCATTTTATAAAAAACAGTAAGTAAGAGGTTACCTCAAAAAAAGGAAAAATGCAGTTGCCAACCTTGCATGGCTTGGCCCAATTCAAGGCCTGGTACTGGAGAAACAGAGTTTGAAGACAGGAGGGCTGAGTGAAAATAGCCAACGGTTTTCACAATCTTTCAAAAAAGTACTTGTAAAATTTATGGGTTGCATGTCATAAGTTCCTTTTTGAAAGACATTTGCAATATAGCCATTTTGGCACATGCACAATTGCCCACTTTTGTCCAATCATTTGATCTTCTTTGTAAGGAAATTTCAGCATTTGAAATTTCACAAATGTGAAGGTTTTGCTCAAACACAAGGACAGGTTTTGGTCACATTTATGGAATGCTTCTCTCCCCCTGACATTTCACAAATGTTTCAGATTTCCATAGGTTTGGGATTCACAATAAGTATTTTTCACAGTCATAGGTCCAATCCTGCAAACACATGCTTAACTTCTTTACGCATATGAGTAATCCCTCTGAATTCAATCGAGTGCTCATGTGCATATAAGTTATTGCTGGGTCAATGGCTTAATTTGGAATCATTGGGCCTGATTCTCCACAGCTTTGCAGCCTGGGCAGTTATTTCATCCTTATGCAAAGTGAGCACAAAGCACTACCAAATCATAATAAATTGCTAGTCCAATCACTAATACTAACCAAACATGTTTTCAGGTTGTAGTAGCTAGATGCATCTGAGGCTATATCTACACTGCACTTTTGTCGGTAAAACTTTTGTCGGTGAAGGGTGTGAAAAAACACACTCCTGACTGACAAAAGTTTTACCGACAAAAACGCCGGTGTGGACAGCGTTATGTCATCGGGAGACGCTCTCCTGCCAACAAAGCTACTATCCCTCATTGGGGACGGTTTTATTTAGAGCTCTCCTGTGCTGCTGTCAGGTGCACAGTGAAGACGTAACCTTAGTTTTGCCCATTGGTTCTGAGTTCATATTTTATAAAAGGTGTTTCCAACCTAGCCAGATTGCTCATTTGAAGCTTTATTTTCCTGTTATTCTCAAATATTAAGCTTGTACATTAAGTGAGAAAGATTTACTTTTCCAACGGTTAAGATGTCAATTTTCAATCTCAGCAACACTAAAAATTGAGTGAAAACAAGCTGGAAAGGTACTTTAGAGACTACTTGTAACAGAATAGGTTATGATAGTTTTTTTCCATACTTACATTTTTAACAAATACTCTCTCCCACTTTTGATTTTAGTTAAATAGCTCCATCACATGTATCAGAAGAGTCTCTGAACACTTTCACAGAGTTGCCCACATTCTTCAATCATCAGCTTCCCCCTGACATGTATGACAGCTGTAGAATTAGCAGTTTTCTTGGAACAAGATTACTTACAGCAAGAAGTCAACAAGCAAGGAGAAGGGGGAGCAGTTGATGAGGATATCTTGCACTTTCTCATGCTCCATGACTTTTGATGGCAGCTGAGCTACTTTTACATATGACTCAAGCTTTAAAGCAAAGACATTCTCCATTGATGCCAACTTCCTGTATTTCATTCATCATTGTCACTCAGTCTCTAATTAAGTTATTATTGTATCAGTCAATACTACTTCTGTTGATGGGTCTCAGCAGGGCTGGCCTTGCCATGAGGCGAACTGAGGTGGCCGCCTCAGGTGCCAGACTGTGGGGGGCGGCACTAGGACCCAGAATGTAGAAAATTGTGTCTGCTGCTGGTGCATATGTATTCTCTCTGCACTAGATGCACAGAGACGGTGGAGTGCTGTGCTGGAGGAAGGAGGGCACAAGAGACATAACAGGCAGGCAGGAGAAAAGGTGAGAGGGAATAACAGAAAGCAGCAGGAGCTGCAGGGAGAGAGAGGAGGAGGAACCTCTTATGTACCTCTCTAGCACCCCCACGAGCCTGGACTGATTAACACCAACTTCTCAGGGAGCTTCCTGTTTCCTGCTACTTCCCTGAACCCACTTGAGGAGAACAGGCAGTCAACTGAAGTAGTAGGAGCCAGTTAGGCCCTTAAGATGCTGACATCTTCCCTCGCTCAGGCCCTGCTACCAGCCTGCTTATTTGTCCCCTTCAACCAATCAGGTTAGGCCAAATGTTTACTGTGGTGGTTGTGGTTACTTTGAAATTATGATCTATGCACAGGTGCACAGCTCATATTCTCCGAATACAGCCAATTGTTCTAATTGTGGTTAATGTATTAGACACAAAACAGACTAAAGAAGCAGACTAAAGAAGTGCTTGGTTGCTTTACACCTTGACCACAAGTCCGTATCTAATTTTGCAAAGCTTGCTTTTTTGAAGCTGACCACAAGTCTACAATATTTCCTAGTTTGAACTTGCTACACTCACTCTGGTTGCTATGCTTCATCTTTGAGGCTTCTGGAAGTTTTAGGCCTAACATTGAATAAGCCTGACAATACTCTTGTTCAAATTATTCACAAAACCCTCGAGCTTTTTTTGTCCCATGCAGTTCTCATTCATTGAACTTGGTGGTCAGTGATGCAGCATCAGCTTCTAGTGAGGCTGCTGAATTTTTTAATGTAATTCAAAGCATCTATGTATTTTTCTCTGCATCAACTCATCGATGGCAAATTTTGAAGCAACATCTGGGAACATCCTCTCTGACACTGAAACCACTGAGTGCCACACGATGGGAAACTCGAGTGGAGGTGATAAAGCCTATCAAACACCAAATTGGGAAGCTAGATGATGCCATAGTTGCCATTATGGAGGATAATGCTATGACAGGAACTGTTCGTGGGAGAACACTGGCAGAGGAAAATGGAATCACCAGAAACATACGTAACTTAAAATTTCTGTGTGGCTTAGTGTTGTGGCATGACATACTGATTGAAATAAATGTTGTAAGCAAGAGACTCCAAGGTGTTGACCTTGATATATCTGGAGCAATGGCACAACTGGACAAAGCAAAGTCATACCTACAGTCTTACCGGTCAGATGAGGGATTTCAAACATTCTGAAGAGTGCACAGAAGTTGGAAGAGGAACTTCACACTGAAGCTATTTTCCCACCCATTCAAGAATACAAGAGTCACCAAAGAAGAAGACATTTTGATTACGGGGCATGGGATAATCCCATAAGAGACCCCAAACAATAATTTAAAGTTGAATTCTTTAACCAGGTGCTAGACTATGCACTACAGTCAGTTGAAGAACGTTTCATGCAGCTCAAGGAACACAGCAGTATATTTGGGATGTTGTATGATATTCCAAAACTCCTCACTATACCTGAAGAAGACCTACACCAGCAATGCAGAGCACTAGAGACAGTGTTGACACCATGATGACATGTACTATATTGATGCGAGTGATTTAGGTGATGAACTGAAAGCCCTTTCCAGATACATTTCAGCAGGATCAACTCCAAAGGCTGTTCTGGAATATATGTGCACAAATAAGATGACCACCCTCTTTCCAAATGCTTTTGTTGCTCTGCGCATACTTCTAACACTTCCTGTAACAGTTGCCAGTGGAGAACGCAGCTTCTCCAAGTTGAAGTTAATAAAAACACATTTACACTCCACAATGACACAGGAGAGGCTGGTCGGCCTTGCAACCATCTGAATAGAGCATGAGCTGGCCCAGACTGTGGACCTTCAGGAAGCAGTTCAAATCTTTGCAACCAAGAAGGCACAGAAAGCACCACTTTGATTATTCAAACAGATAAAAATGCCAGTGTTTACTATGCAGACAAGAAAAGTTACATTTGCTGTTCAGGCGTTTGAAAGTTAAATGTTACTTAAAATTTTTGAACAAGGCATTTTAAGTTGTTAGTTCTCCTTTACTGGGGTAGGTAGCAGAGCAGTACCATGAGAGGAGTAGAACAGAAAGAAGGCAGAATTGAGACCTTTCAAAGTTTTGGCCCAAGCGAGGGGGCATAGGGACGTCATTTGAGCTCCCCGCCTCAGGTGCCAAAATGTTGTGGGCTGGCCCTGGGTCTCAGCCTCCATTTCTGTTTACTGAAATATTTCCTTAGCTTTAGTGTTTCTGGCCTATAGGACCAGATCCTAAACCACAGCTGTGAGAGGAGAATTAGGCCTGCTAAATCCAGATAACTGCTTCATAAAGTTGTGGATATAGTCATGTTTGCAGGGTTAGCTGCACCTCTTTCCCTTCCCTGGTCTCTGAATGCTCCCCCTCGGTTGTCAGGCCTTATGCCTTTACCTATCCCAGATGGAATTCCATAATTCTCCCTCTCTTAGCCTCTGACCTGGGCTACATTACCTTGTTTATCAACTCTTCTTGCTCAGCAGATCCAGCAGGGTTTGGCACACTTTGGGAGTGTGTGATCAGTGGTACACAATGATCAGGCAGTCTTTTTAAAAGCAAAGTATTATTTATTTTATGTGTAGGAACAAAATACTGTATGTAGAGAAAAAGGATTTTTAGTGTACACGCATGTCTGCCTTACCTAAACCCCTGCTATCCCCTGTTGGTAGCCTAGGAAAGCCTAACTTCTTCAGACACTCCTGCAGGTGCCTGCACCTTAGTCTGGTCTCCCAAACAACTCATTGAACTCATTCCCTTCTTGAGAGATAGAGAGAGAGGGAGAGAGAGAGAGATCCTTTGTAAACTGCCAGAGTTATTTTGTTCTTCTGAATTCCTGAGCTTTGGTAGTTCAGGACAAACATAGTTTTGCAGGTTGACTAGGGAGAAGTAAAATCTTTAAAGCTAAGAAACCAGGTGTTGTCTTTTACCTCTCAAGTGTTTGCTGAGGGGTGGCTTATCTTGAGTCATTCTTTTGCCTTTCTGCTTGTTTTTCCTTACAGCCCCCAATAAACTGAACCCATCTATTCATATAGTAAACATCACAATAAACAGGTCAACATACAGTATTTATAAATTATTACAGAACAGCTCCATGACCATCATAAATGTCATGCAACAATGGTACAGAATCAGAGAAGGAGTCTTTCTCCACATCCTCCGTGAACCAGAAGAATTATTAGAATAACGAAAACAGTATTTTCTCTCTCTCAAGCTTCTGCCTAGAATCATTCCCACTCCCCGCACCTCACACACACTCCACCTTTTAAAGAAACAGTACAGATATCCTCAGAGACACCTGAAACAGGCCGCATCTCATAACATTTTGAATATTTTTAGGGTGGGGAATTTCTAGATTAAAAGAAGATATGGGATGCATTGGTGAAATGAGAAAAAGCAATCAAAGCATGGGCAGCGGGTGGAGTCCCCCTTCAGCGAGGCTAGCCCCAGCTCCGCCCCTTCTGCCCACATGCCGCCCTCTCCACGGCTGGAGCCCTGAGACCCCCTGCACCCTCCCCCCACGGTCAGAGCCCCCCTGTCCAGAGGGGCCCCGGGCCGGCCAAAGCTCCGAGCCTCCCCCTCCCCCCGGAGGAATCCCGGGCCAGCTGCAGCCACACCTCCCCTCCTTGCCCTCCCCAGAGCCAAGCTGCCTGGGAAAAAGTGTCTCTAAGGTCCGGAAGAAGCTTTTGATATGTCCCATGCAGGTTCCAGGGTGGTTTAGGAGGCAGTATTTGCTATTCAGCTTCCTGGGTTCATCAGTAATCTCCCTGGAGTCCATGGGGCATAATAAATCAAAACCATCCCCCCAAAACCTCGCAATCGAGGGTCCGGCAGCCACAGCAGCTGGCCTGTTATACCCGCCGCCCATGAATCAAAGGTTCAACTAAGCAAATAAATGAACACAAGTTACTTTGCAACTTGACTTACTTAACAAAGTAAAGAGGGTACGTCAGATGCCAAATACAGCTTATGAAAGGGATGAAATTGGGAACATTAAGAGGAAGTAGCTTTTGATTCCAGGGTTGAATGAATAAAAGAAAACATTTTTTAAAACAGTCTCAGGGCTAGCCCTTGTTTCCTGGGCAAACAGACTGAAAAGGAGGACAATAGCAACTCTCTTTGATGATGTATGGGGCGATATTAAAAGGCCCTAGAAGGAGCAGTGTACAGCCTGCCTAAGTTGAAAAAAAGTTAGCATAGAGGAGGTCATTTGAGAATGGTCAGATCAGATGTAAAAGAAGGAGGGAAACTGAAAAGATATGAGGGATCCTGAAGGTAAATTAGAAATCTTGTCAATTTCAGTTTAGGCTGAAACTTGAAAATGCTGTTTTCTAGAAGTTAGGAACCTAAATCCCTTTGAGGATGTTGGCCTTGGCTCTTACAGTTTGCAGTGATTTTGTTTGGAAAACAGTTTTTAATACAAATGTGTTTGTAAATAAAAAATACAATTATGGTACTCAAAATATAGTTCCTAATTTAAAACCCCATTTCTAAGTCATTTTTTAAAATTATACTTCATTTTAAAATGCGAATGAATTTTTTTATAAAAGAACCACCACCCAGCTTGGGCCTCATGCCTCAGAATGGACTCTGGGTCATCAAGAAAAACTTCATACATTATCACATGTTACTGTAAACAAAAAGAGATAGGGAGCAGACACACATGGTAACTAATGCGAGTCATAAGATTGCCTGAACATCAAAGAGGTCAGATGACATGGTACAAAGAACTAAGTTTCAGTGGTTTCTGGGGTGATCAGAATCCAGACTGGTTCTTGTTCATAGCTGGCTAGTGCATAATATGTATGCATATACTCAGCACTGCCAAATCCTAGCATTCACTAACCATGAGTCAGGTATCCCAAAATCATGAGATTGCAAAATATATATATTTATATTTTCACATTCTCTTTACTTGCCTCATAATTCCTGAACTTTCAGGATGTACCTAGGGCACACTTTCAAGCTTTTCTCCATAGCCATGTGGGTTACAAACTTACTTAAAAAAAAATGAATGCTAAAATGCTCACATAATCTCCTGACTCCAGGAGCTGGGGCTTTAAGTAAAAGACCAACTATCATGAGGCTTGCAATAAAATCATGGGAGTTGGCAACAGTGCATATTGTATTGGGCTGTAACTATTACGGTGCCCTGCTTAAAGAAAAATATAGCAGTCTATACTCTAAAAGTGCGTGTACAGTACCTAGAATGAGCAGGTCCTGGCCCATAACTAAGGCTGCTAAATTCTACTGCAATATAAATAATATAATAAAAAGATGTGTTTGCTGGTGATTCTGCTTTCATTTCAGTATTTTTTTAAACTAATAGTTAAAGAGGAAGCCTAGTAACAGAAGTTTTGTCAAGGAAACAAATGTTTTTATACTTTATTATATTATTAATTATTATTTTTTATTATTACACATTACCTGATTGCATCTAAGGCTGCTATATTTGTATTCAAGGACAAACTGAAATACTCTTGTCACTACTGAGCTTGGAACTGGAGCAGTTGTAGTCCTGCCATTGATTTCAGTGGACTTTGGACTGGGTCCTTTTATTGCCAGTTCACATTGCATGCTATAGCTTTAAAATACTGCTGCCAAATGTTGAGGGAACAAATGACTATATGTATACGAGCCTTAATTTTCCTTCTCTCTGTAAAAAGCAACAGAGAGTCCTGTGGCACCTTTAAGACTAACAGATGTATTGGAGCATAAGCTTTCGTGGGTGAATGCCCACTTCGTCAGACGCATGCAGGGCCGGCTCCAGGCACCAGCCCACCAAGCATGTGCTTGGGGCGGCGCCTGGAGTGGGGCGGCGCGGCGGGGCGCTCCGGCCCGAGAGCTGGGCCGCGACTGGGCTCGCCGCCCTCCCCACGACGCTCCAGCCGCCGGGGAGAGCGGAGCCACAGCAGGCTCGCCGCCCTCCCCCCGGCGCTCCGGCCAGTCGGGGAGAGCGGGGTCCTGGCCGGGCTCTCCACCCTGCTCCTGGCGCTCTGGCCGCCGGGGAGAGCGGAGAGCCCCGGCCGGGCTCTCCGCCCTCCTCCCGATGCTCCGGCCAGTCGGTGATTGCGGCCCGCGGCCGGGCTCGGCACCCTCCCCTGCCGCGCTGGGGGTGGCGGGGGGCGGGGGGGAGTGTGGCCGGTGGCTTTTTTGCCTAGGGCGGCAAAAAAGCCAGAGCCGGCCCTGAACACATGTAATGGAAGTTTCCAGAGGCAGGTATAAATATGCAGGCAAGAATCAGTATGGAGATAACGAGGTTGTCTGTGGTACTGATACACCCTCCCGCCAACCTCCATCACTGTAGTATCTGAGTACTTCATAATCATTAATGTCTTTATTTTGCCTCACAACACCCCTATAAGGTAGGGAAGTATTATTATCTCCACTTCCCAGATGAGGAACTGAGAAATTAATGGCCAGATTTTCAAAGGTATTTAGGTGCCTAATGACAGAGAGAGGTGTCTAATGGGATTTTTAAAAATCCTTAAGAAGGTTAGGTGTCTAACTCTCATTTTATTTCAATGGGAGTTAAGCACCTAATCAGCTTAGGTACTTTGAACATCTGGCCCCAAATTGAGATGCCAAGGTCACACAGGAGATCTGTAGCAGAATAGGCAATTGAATCCAGCAGGTCTCTCAAATCCCAGCCTAACCACTGGACCATTCTGCCTCTTGGATTAAATTATTTTCTCTGCTGTCAGCAATACTTCACTATGAGAGGGCAAAAAATAAAGCAGATTTCCTTGCAAAAACACTTTAGCAATTTATAGAGCATTGCCCCAACTACTTTGAGCATATGCCATGTCCCCTTGCCTTCTCCATAGAGAATATCAAAGAAACAGTGAGAGACAAGGTTGGTGAGGTGATAGCTTTTATTGGCCCAACTTCTGTTGGTGAAGGACGAGCTTTTGAGCTACACAGAGCTTCTTCAGCATTTTACCCTCCAACAGAAGTTGGGCCAATAAAAGATTTATTTCGCTCACCTTGTTTCTCTAATATTCTGGGACTAACAAAGCTAGAACAACACTGTACACAAAGAAACCTATAGGCCATTAAACAAAAAGACAACATGTTTCTTGTTGATTACTTAGGAAGCTTTAGAAAGGTTTGGACTAGTTTATGGGATCATTACAAAATAATAAACAAATGTGATCATGAAAAACAGAAAATTGGAACAAGATTAAAAAACAAAGAAATGAGGATCAATTCTTCTTCTAAAGTCAATGGGAAAACTCCCATTATTTTCAGTTGAGGCAAGATAAAACCAAAGTTGCCAAGAATATATGAAGCTTCTAGATGAGCTTCTGAATGTAGCGGATAAAAAAATGCGATCAAAGGAGCACATTTTTCAGTATCATAATTCACCAAGTATAGGGTGACCATACGTCCCATTTTTGGCCAGGACAGTCCATTTTTTATGTCCTGTCCCAATAATCCTGTCTTTTTTGGCAAAAGTGGGCATTTGTCCCATTTGCTTTTGCCAACTTGATCAGTTGGCAAGAGCAAACAGAATGCCCACTTTTGCCCAAAAAGTATGCGGAGGAATGTGCGGGGTGGGGGGTGGCGAGTGGCGATGCCAGCCCCATGCAGGCAGGGCTCAGACAAGCGGTGATCATGCTCCAGCCTCGCAAGGGGGTGGGAGGGTGGCGGCCAGGGCTCTGGCGAGCACCTTGGGCCAGCCTTGCAGACAGGGAGGGGGGCGCCTGGGGCTAGCCCCGTGCAGTGTCCCATTTTCCCTTTAGGAAATATGGTCACCCTAACCAAATCTTGTAAGCAGCTTAAGTTGAAGGGGTAAATTTCCAGAGACAAACAAAATGATTAAACTCTTTAACCTCATTGAGAATCTTACATGTAGAGCACCGTGGCACAATTTGAAAGTTTACTACTAAAAGGCAAACAATTTTAGAATACACCTCTACTCCGATATAACACGACCCGATATAACATGAATTTGGATATAACGCAGTAAAGCAGCGCTCCAGGGGGGCGGGGCTGCACACTCCGGCGGATCAAAGCAAGTTCGATATAACGCGGTTTCACCTATAATGCGGTAAGATTTTTTGGCTCCCAAGGACAGCATTATATTGGGGTAGAGGTGTACTTAAAAATAAATTTAGCTGCTCCACATTCTTCTTAGTTTTATCCATCATCTTACTCTCGTGTACAAATACCTAGTAGCATGGCATTGTTAAGAAATAACATTGATACTGCCATAATGTAATGGTTCCTCATGCAAACGCACAATGAGTTGAGCAACTGACCTTGTGAGAAACATCTATCTGTAGAATCTGAATAAGGGGAGATTCAACCTCAGCTCTGAGCTGGCTCAAATTTCACAACTAGGAAAATGCAAGATAAGGTTGCCTCATCATGATACTACCTTTGCTCTCTCCCTGAAGCATATAAAGCATTCTCTGCTTCATGTAACTTCAGATCAGTCGACTTTGCTCCCAGGACTAAGGCAACTTTCATTCTAAAAGAAAATGCTCTTTAATTTGCGGAACCTGCTCAATGCTGCAACTTTAAGAAAGAGCAGCAAGCAACTGGTGCAACATTTTCGGTAAGTGTATCATTTAGATTTGTCCTTCAGTTAGCAACATTGAAGCATAATCCTGGAAACTAAAGTAATGAGTTCTGTAGAGAGATCAGTATCTCAGCTAAAGGCCTCCTTCAGTGTTCTTAGAGCTGTTTTGCCCTTTGTTTTCAGGCAGCAGACTGTAATTGCACATGAGAGTGGAGGATTTTTATCCTTTCACTTTTCAGTCCTTGTGGAATCATGTTAAATTCTTTGCAAATGGGTTAGCAGCACACACTGAAATATTTGTTTGTTCTTAAATTCAATTAATCTCTGGCGGTATAATCATCACGTATCATAAACACCCAGTCACATATCTGAATATAATGTAAGGGACTGTAATTTCTACAGACAAGTATTTTGATCAAATACTGAAGGGGAAAATTCTCCCTTCGCAGCTTCACAGTGAATCTCAGCCTTAGTGTTCTGCTCTCTCGCCATATAATCCATGCATGCAGGAAGAGCATAATACCAGGGTCAAGACTAACCATGGAGATCTGAGAGCAGCACTTCGCTGTAATTGTTTCAACAGTGTAGATTTGGCATCTCATGTGGGCCTCTGAAAAATACATCTATGACAATATTTAATTACACTGTTTTCAATCCTTGTCACAACTTGAGGAACAAGTTAAAATTAGAGATTTAGGGCTTGACACTGCATCACTGAGATCTTTGGATGTTTTGACATTGACTCCAATGGGAACAGGATGTAACAAGTTTTAAGTGTTCAAAAACTGTATGCAAGAGTTACATACACACAGATCCCATCAAACCATAAAAGTCATTTTCATTTGTCTTCTTTCTCCTTTGGACCAGTTTGAAAATGTTTTCTGAGCTCTCTGATTTATTCGTTCCCCCATATGAAGAATGCCCTGTAGTAGTCCAGCTTTGCATATGCATTGCTGGTGACTAGCAAAATATTGCTTTGGTTAGCAAACTTGATATGGAAGTCATTATGGGGAAATAACTACAGTGGCTCCCCTTTCTCAAATATGGCCACCTAACTTAATTGGGCTCTCTATGCTATTTTTACAGTCTCACTTTTTGAGCCATAACTACCCTCTAAATCGGATTATAAGGGAGACTATGTTAACACAACCATTACAAATTTAAGATATCACCATAAGCTCTGATCAATGCCAGCTAACCAAATGATGGTTTAGAGCTCAAGGAAGTCAACCAGTTATTATAATGGTTGAAGGAAATTGCCATTCCCATTCAAAAAGAAAAAAACTATTTGGCTCATGATTTTTTTCATTACACTTTAATTTTGCTTCCCTGTATACCAACTGCCACTAGTATTTATTTGGTCAGTAATGCCTCATTTGAAAAGACACTGGCAGCCCTGAAAGGAACACTACACATTGCTGACGACCATTGCCTTCCTCCGCAGCATAGGGCAAGGGGCTCAAGCTGGAGGATTCTCTGCGACTTGAAGTCTTCAAATCATGATCTGGAGACTTCAACAGCTGAGATAAGGGAAATTGGGTGGGCCAGCTTTTGTGGCCTGCATCATGCGGGAGGTCAGACTAGATGACCTTAATGGTCCCTTCTGACCTTAAAGTCTATGAGTCTATGAGTCTATAATAAATCTTGGAAAGCAGTATGGGTCATGCAGAATTTGGCTGAAATTTTTTTAGGGCTGGAAACAATAAAATGTTAGAGACAACTCAGTGAGGGAGAGTGGCGTGACTGAGCAGCAAGAGGTTGCAGAGCCATAGAAGTAGAACTAATGCATGGGCCTCAAAGTCTGGTGACATTTAACATTAGGCTTCAGATGATCTGCTAAAAACCTGGAAGTCAAATAATTGAATATTTCCATTTGCTCCCCAGAGCCATTCAGAAAAAAGCAAACAAACAAACAAACAAAACCCATGCCATCTCTTTATGTTCCAATCAGTTCAGTGACCTGCTCACCCTGCACTAATCTAAAAAAAGGGAAACAATTAAGAAACAAAGTTTTCTTACAGTATATATCCATAAAAGTTAGAAGCAGAATCACATTTAAGTTGTTATTTAGTCTGCCTTGCTATTTTATTTTTCATGAGATTGTGAAGACTACCCAATACATATGAAGGCTCAAAGTCAAATCTGCTCTTTAGCGCCCAGGTATATGTCAGTGTGTATCTTGTAAAATCAGCTAGAGCACTTGAACATACATGCAAGTCAAGGATTTTGCTGGTTATACCATACCTGTATGGGTTGCAAGGATAGCACTGAGTGCTTTGTGTGATTTTTAGTTGTTTTCTTAGTTATTCAATTTTAAATTTTATTTTATTGCTTTATTTTTATAGTATTTTATTTTTAAGTTTTGGTAGACAAAGTTATAGATCTTGTTAGCCCACAAAACCTATCCCTTCAGAAATATCTCGCTAAGAACAACAGAACATATAGATTTAAAAATTAGGATCTACTAGTCTGTTGGTTTAACAAATGTTGTGAACTTCAAAGAGCCAGATTTCCAAAGGGATTTAGGCATCTAGATATATGGCTAGGCATCTAGTGGGATTTACAAAATCTCCTAACCATGAGAGTTAGGTGCTTTTGTATATTGCACTAGATGACTAACTATTAGAGCTGGCAGGAAAATGGAATTTCTCTCCCCGTGGAAAATTTCCATGTTTTGGAGAGAAAAAATTGTTCCAAGTCAGGGCAAAGTAAAAAAAAAATCAAAAATATTCTGGAGAGGAAAATTCCGAAAAATTCCTTTCTGGGAGAACCAGAAATGGGAGCTTTCAGCTTGCTCCTGGCTGCCTGACTCCCAGGGCAGCTGCCTCTTTGTGTTGCCTGACTCCTCAAAGAGCTGTCTGCTTGCAGAGTTAGGAAGCTCCAGGTGGCAGCTGCCCAGCAGGCTGGGGAGCCTGGGCTAGCAGGAAACTAGGCAGGTTGGTTTCTATGGAAAGTTTCAGTGGACTTAGTACCTTCCCACAGAATGTTTCCACAAAGCAGCATTTTCTGGAGGAAAAGTTCTGTCAGAAATTTTTCAACCCGCTCTACTACACACGTCTTTGGGTGCCTTTGTAAACCTGGCTCAGAGCTACTAAAATACAACTAATAGATGTTTGTTACTAAGAAAATGTAAAATAATTATGGGTGAGGTTTCCAAAAGTGCTCCAGGTTGGCCTTACTCTGCTCCCATTTACCATTGACTTCGCACAGTTATACCAATGCTTGTGAAAATTCCATCCTATAACAACCCATCAGTGTCCGATTTAAAAAATAATATGGGCTACTCTAGGGTGACCATATGTCCTGTTTAGGCTGGGACAGTTCCTTTTTTAAGCCCTGTCAGTTGGCAAGAGCAAATGGGACAAATGCCGCCTTTTGACAAAAAAGTGGGGTGCGGCTGATTGTGTGAGGGGACAAGCAGTGATGCTAGTCCTATATAAGGGGGGCAGGCAGGGCTCAAGCAAGCAGCCATGCCAGCCCCCAGCCTTGCACAGAGGGGGCAGACAGGGCTCGCACGCAGCGATGCCAGCCTTGTGCAGGTATGGGTGCTCAGGCCAGCCCTGGGTGGGGGGCGTAGGGGGACTTGGGCGAATGGCTCAGGACAGACCCATGGGGGTTGGGGGGTGCTCAGGCTAGCCCCACATGGTGTCCCATTTTCTCTTTGGTAAATACCATCATAAGGCTACTCTTATTCCTTGTCTCTATGCCATACATATCCCCTGAAACAAACTTCCACATTTGGGGGGGGGGGGGGGGTTGAAGAAAATAATAAAACAATCCAGTCTGATGCTGCAGTTATTTCATATGCAAAACTCCCTGATGTCAACAGGTGTTGTGTGTGAATGTGCAGAATGAGTGCAGGATCAGGCCCAGATGCTAGTGCACAGTACTAACCACTTCTGACCAGGTATAAATCTTTTTGAATCTTCTGAATCTTTTTAAATAGGAAAGTTTTCAATTGACATTCCTGTGCCAACTTTGGTGGAATCTCTTTTTGTGCTAGATCCTCCACCCACTGACATCCATGGGTGTTCTGCAATTGACTTTAGTGGGAGCAAGGTTGCAGCATATATCTTTAATGGCTAGAGTAGCCTCTTTGGGAATAGTTTTCCTTGCCCCTGGGGATAAGAACCAGGTTAGCTTAGCGGTGGATCCAGTGGTGACCCAGCGCCTCCCTGCAGCCCACCACCCCTCTGTATAACAGCATATAGTGAATCCCAATAGGTTGGGCTTTATGCCATGCAGGGCAACCGCCCCACATCCTGCCCCTACTTGTGCAGCTACTGCATCATTTCCACTGCAAAGAAGCCCTCTGCACCAAAGGAGTTGAGGACAGAATTTATCTGATGGAGCAAACATTTTTAAAGGGGTCAGTAATAAAACAGTGTTTCGAATCGATATTTTCAGTTATAGGGAGAACTACTGCTTCTTGGGTTGAAAACGTGACAGACTATGAGATCTGTCATCTTTGCACATGAAGATTTAAGAACTGCAGTGTCTGTGTGTGGTACCACAACTTAAGGTCTGGAACCTTATGTGTGCAGAGTTCCATGTCCTGCCTATGCCAGAGGGATTGTAGAAAAAGAGTCCCACTATTTTGACATGATGGTAAAGACAGAAAAAGCCACCAGAGCTTCATATGGCACTGGTGCTCCCATTCAGCTCAACTGCTAGTAGCACTCCTGGGAATTTTTTTTCTGAAATTCCTGGCCTCAAAGACTTGTCAGGTGGAAGCAGTTGCAACTGAGCATTGGCTTGGAGGTATTTGCAAATAAAACCCCACCAACTCCATTCATTTATTACTTTATTCTTCTTGGTGTTTTGACTCTGATCTAATTAAAGTCACTGCAGTTAATGAGAAAGACATACTTGGCTTAGGACCTTCTAAACTTTAGAACTAGTGAAGTGCAAGTTGTGTTACAATAAAGAGGGTTGCAGATATAATCAGTCCCTGTTTAGCAGAGAAAGGGTTAAATTACCCATCAGTCTCCATTATTTGGTTTAAGGTTATAGAATATTGGCTTTACTCGGCTGTTTGATCAAGTCATGTGCCATCTAAGATAATATGCACTTTGCAGTGTCACTTCTGCGGGAGACTATAAATATTCCATTTCATCTGGTACTGGAATGAGCCCTCAAACCTACCCCCTCTCATCAAATATTGAGCAATGAGCTGCTGGATTCTCTTATTGGCAATATCAGTTTCTGGAAATGAATTTGAAAATGTGTGCGTGTGGCTCACAAATCAAACTTCATTTATATCCATAGGAGCAGTCGTGGGCCAGCTCCCCAGAGTTGGGATTGGGAAAAAGAGCACAGGGAGTCATCTTGCCCCAACTTTTTGCAGCCCTGTTCAAAACAAGCGACAATGCAGCCTTAAGTGTTTAACCCGACCCTGAGTGGGTTTCTACATTTGGGTTTATTTGATTATATAACCCAGATACAACTACTAGAAGTTATAAGAAACAAAATCAGTTTCATGGATGATAATAAGAGAGATGGTTACAATGGTGATTAATATAGCGAACAGTGCAGTGTTGTGGCTGTGTGAGATAGGGTGACCAGATGTCCCGATTTTATAGGGACAGTCCCGATTTTGGGGGCTTTTTCTTATACAGGCACCTATGACCCCCCATCCCTGTCCTGATTTTTTACACTTGCTATCTGGTCACCCTAGTGTGAGATGAAAAGTCACAAACTAATTATCACAGGCCATGAAGGTTATCTTGCTGCGTCAAATGATAGTAGTGAAAGAGGGTTAGTTGGTTGTACATTAGCTTTAGCATGCGTAACATATTAATACCCAATGACAAAGAGCCTGTTTTTGTTGTAGGTCTGGGCAACCAACTCAAACTAATGTTAATCTGAAAGGTCGTGACCTCCTAACTCTGCAAAGTTACACAGCAGAAGAAATAAAGTATTTGCTATGGACGGCATCAGATTTGAAACAAAGAATAAAGGACAAGGGAGAGGTATGTAAAATTTCAATTAAAATCCATTTTGCTTGTTCAGTCACTCAGCTCACCAAATCAAGATTGTCATACAAGATAATGTGAATCAGCAACTAAACTGGCTTGTCCTAAACAACCACTTCAACCCTTAATTAGTGTAAATTGTATACATCAAATGAAGGGCCAGCCAGTAAAAGGCAAAATGTTGTTCTTTGGATGAAGTAGGGGATTTATGCTGTTCAAAAGTGTGTACCCCTTATCTAATTCCCTGTTATTGGATATTCCCAATGATTTCAGTTGGGCTACAAGCAGAAGTAAAGGTTTACAGGAATAGGAGCATTATTCTGTATGTAGCGTAGGAGCAAGATAAGAATCAGAGATCTCTTTCATTTGTTTAAAACAACAAAACAAAAAAATGTAGATGCTTTTTGCCCCTAGAACTTTCTGTTTCTCCCAAACTCTTCCCAATGCTACTGACGACTTTGGAGGGGCAGGGGATTAGAAATGATACAGTGACTGCTTTTATTATTAATTTCCTGCAGCCATTAAACTGTGAAGCAAATATTAGATAATGAATGAACAATTTTCCAAATCCCTTTCCGTTCTTGTTTTTCAGTATTTGCCTTTGTTGCAAGGAAAATCTTTAGCCATGATTTTTGAGAAAAGAAGTACCCGAACAAGATTATCCACAGAAACAGGTAAATCTAGACAAAACCATGTTATAACAAATATTTTCTCTGCAGAGTACATTTGTCCATATCATGAAGCCATTGCTTAATCATGTAGTTAGCAGTTTCTACTCAGAAGACATCGGAGGTTTGAGAGCAGCAAGGATGAAAGTCAAGTCTGAGGAGAATGGCAGTTTACTCAATAGTGTGAGCAGTGTCTTGTTCTGTTATGCCTCATTAATACTACAGGCACATCTCTTTGATCACTAAAATCCCCCAGGGTCAACTCCAAATAAGTTAGAACTGAAATAAAACAACAAAAAGCAGAAGGTTTTCATGCTGTAAGTTTCATGCCATATTAGCTAGCTCTACACTTTCCCTTCACTCATTTTAGCAAGTAACACCAATTTAATTCTGCACAGGCTGTCATAACTAACATCTTTCTAATTTATTATGCATGACTGTTGTCAATCTCAAGGCTTGCCTACATGGAAACCTAGTGTGCGGTAAGCCAGGATGTGAACACAAGCCTGCCATGTGTTAAGTCACCATGTAGACTCTTCGTCTGTGCACTACAGGTTCCGTAGTGTGCTTTGACATACTGTTGTTTGACACAGTGGTATGCCAGAGCACAATATGGAATTTTTAGTGAGTGGGAGCAAGGTCCCTACAACTAGTTAGTGTGCAGAAAGCTAGTGTACTGTCCATTCACACACTGGCTTGCTGCACACTCAGGCTCCATGTAGACAAGCCCTCAGAGTATGTATTTAGACTGAGAATCATAATTTAAATTAGAGAAAAACCCCATGACTACCTCTAGAGAAACAAACTTGGGATGGGATGGAGAAACGGGGATATTGGCCTAATAATACCAGGCACCGTAGACATGGATGCTAAAAGAATAAACACATACATAATTCTACTCATGTACGTAGCGGATGCTTACATGTTTGCAGGATTGGGACCATAATATTTTTGCACAGACCTAACCATTCTAATTTTGCATCCAATAAATCATTTAGGATTGGTGTCTTCTTTTTGAAGACATTTATACCCACCAGGTGGGGAAATCTTTGCTCTTCCCACATTTACGCTGAAGTAAACTGTACTGGGCCCAACCTCCCTCAAGTAGAATTGTCCCATGCAAGGGACAGGTAACTTTGTAAGGCCCCTCTCACTGAGTTTCATCCAGATTTCTCTGTAAGAAGCAAGGGAGAACACAGGAAGAAGGGAAGGAAGGAACAGACTGTTCTGCTCTCAAGTCTGAAGATTCCCCCAAAATACATATGAATCTTAAGCAATTTGTGGCACCACAGGTGTCCGCATGGAGGTCCTGTGTCTTCCTGCTGGCTCCATGGTCCTCTCTACTCCTCCTTCCAGATCACGATCAGCATAGCTTCAGAGGGGTTTCAACCCCTGACCAATGTACCAACAACTCCCGTTAAGGTCAGCCATCCCCCTTATACATCAGACCTCCTAGAGCCACCTAGTGTTGGTCTCCTGCACTTGTGTACCAGGCACGTGTCAGACTGTTCCCTGCACTCCCTCCTCCGTCTAGCACAGATACGGGCATCATGTTGCCCTTTGCTTCTAAGATCTGGCTTCCACAGCAGATTCAAGTATTCCCCCTCCCTCCACCTCCATGGTAATTCTGTACATCCCAGCTGCTATTTAAGGTGAAATGGCAGCTTCCTCTGAAATCATAACAAATGCCTCACACTCCTGTGTTGTGAAATAAATTCATTTCCTACCAATTTTCTAAAGTGTAAGTGAGGCCTACAATGGTTATTTGCAAGACTTCAGAGGCACACGTTATCTCTAATGGCATTTCTCAGGCACAAATCACCCTGAGGTCTTGAAAAAGGTCACGTGTGTCCCAAGGCTTTGATAATCTGTCCTCATGGATTTGCGTAAGCAAACATTACAACACTCCATGAAGTTGGTGGACAATTGAGCTGGAAATGACTGTATTTCACTATTGCACAGTGCAATAGCTAAGAGAAAACTGGTGTGTGTTAACATTGTGGAAATGTTAAAAAAAATAAAAAGAGATTCTTCCATTTTCATATCTTTAAAGAACTCAGTTCCTGAAAAATAAATACATGTTAATTTGCAATGCTATATGAGAGCATATTTTACATTTGTAGTTCATCCAACGTGTATTATTTCTAACTCAATATTCTGATGGGATTTGAAATGTAATGGAGAAATGGTGTCCTTTTGAACAAATACAATCTTGATGTTAATTTGATATGGAAGATTTCTAGTACATGTATTATTTTAGCATGTTATTAAGATTAAAACTATTAGTGTACGTTAAGAATTGTCAGTAACTTTCAGTGTTTGTAAAATAAACCCATTTTTTTCAGGGCCTACCAAATTTATTACTATCACTTCCTATTATTGTGGGAAATGTCATCTGTTTGCAGTCACAGTCCCATACACATCGTCCTTGTATGTTGAAAAAAGGGCATTCCACATGGTCATATATTGTCTGTAAAATAAAGTTTCCCCTCTGTCATGGTATAAAGGTGAATGCCACCCTATGTTTCCATTATATCTAGCATAAATCATACCACCTCTCAATCATGCCCTGCCTCCCCAATTGTAACTGCACTTAAATATCAGTGAACTGACTGGTAGTAAATAAGGCCATTCTACAGACACTGAAATATGGACAATATGCTGCAAGTTTGAAATAGGGGAGGGACACACAAATAATACTCAAAGTTGAGGGTAACTTCAGATATATTCTGGCATGTCATGAGACCCAGGGCCTGATTCCTCTATAGTGGAATACCGCTATTGACTAGAAAGGACTTACTCCCAATTCACACCCGTGTGAAAGAAAAGTGAGGTCCATAATGGTATAAACACACCATGTACATATATTCACACAAAGTTATATCATCCTAATGGATGAGTGAAACATATCAGGGAATACACTACCTGGCATTTAGAGTGCCCAGTGGTGGATACTGTCTAAACTGGCTATACTACTAAGGCAGATTACTTTGGTACCTTATTATCCTCTTCCAAAGCTATCCTTAAAAAATAGTCATTAGGTTTCAGACTACAGCCCTTAGGAATGTTCCCCTAATTGCTGCTAAGTAGAGCTTTTAATTTTAAATCTTTAAAATGCATTTTCTACACTACATGTCAAATTCTGTCAGGCAGTGGCAGCCAACTCACAGTCAGAAGTGGAAGAACAATGAGGAAATTGTCCACTCAGAGAGACTATTCCTCAGGCCCTCCATGATAGGAGCAAGTTGTTGGGGTCTGTGGGTGAGGATCTCAGCCCAAGACTCAACAATGATAGGCATGCACAACTCTCTGCACCAATTATTCATAATCTTGGTAGAAATGGATTGCATAGGTGGACTTTACATAAGGCAACAAAAACAATCACTGTTTTTGCAGTATATTTGCACCAGGCTGGGGAGTAGTCATACCTCTTCCACCACGTGTACTGGAATGTGGTCCTTGGATCTCCAGCCTTGACTTCTCATTTTGTAACAAGCCCCCAGATAACTTCTTATAGGAGATTGTAACCAGGTGGTCATTTTACTGAGTGCCCCCTCATAGGTAGGAGTCACTTTGCAGGCACCCTACTCTGTAAGCCCCTTCTCACAGGCCCCTTAAGAACACCACATACATAATCTCTCTTTTGGTCAACAGCACCTCCCCCCTCCCCCCAGGGTTGGTTTAATTACAGAAATGGTTCAAGCAGTCTTCAAAATCCCCCAGATAAAGTCCATAGCCATAACACAAAGGTCAATACAGTATTCACCCTTGTTCTTCTGCTACACACAGAACTCTTCCTCTAGTCCCAGCCTACTCCACCCAGAGCTGCCAATCCCCATCTTTCTGACTGAAGAGCAGCCCTCTGGCCATAGCTTCATTCTTCTGTCAGTACTAGCCTGTACTTTCCCAACAACCCTGTATTAATCCAATACTTTCCTACAAGCACCTTTCTTATTTCATGAACTTTCTCCCCTTCACGCTATCCACCTGCTGCCCTTTATAGGAAACTATCTGATTCCACAAAGGCCTGCATCTTTAGTAATCAGGGTTGGGTAGCCCCAGGCCTTCCAGCCCTTAAAGGGGAAAACCACTCTGCTAGATGTTGAGTGGTTTTAAGGAGAAGGATTTGTGGGACCTACAGGGACATGTTCTGCTCTGACTTATGCTCCATGAAATTTCACCGAAGTGTATATTTTACAAAAGGCACACATGTTGCTCTATGAACATATGCTTTGCCTCCTACACACATGTCTTTGCTTCCTTTTTAAAACTGGCCACAGTGAGAAGCATGTGCATGGCTTCATCACCTGTCTCTACTTTCCAGCATGAGCTCGGATCCTCACGATAGTTGTTTTGTTTTAACTACTAATATTCACCCCAAGATCAATCATTTGTAAAGAACAATAGTTGTGGTGTTATCCTTTTAATATTTAATATGCTTGCAAAAGCACGTGAAAAGCTGTAGTAATGGCAATGCCTGCACTGCTATCTGCTGCTGAGAACAAAGCTGATCTACTTTAAACTTCCTTAAGGTTTAACAAAGCAACAGTTTCCCAGCACCTTTTGGATCACAGCTTCCCAGACAAGAGGGTCTTAACTCTTCTATTGTTTATGTGGCCCTCTCTTCACCCCAAATGAAAAATAATGTCATCTGAAAATGCTGTGTTTAAACTACTTAGCATATGTGCAATGTGCCTCAGGTGGCATGTGACCAGGATTCATCACCAAATTTGGTCCACTGGTTGGATCCTTAGCTTCCCCTGCCCGGGCCAAGTACTGACCAGGAGTGTGACATGAACGCTGATCCATGTTCCCCTCTAAATTACTGAAGAGGTGTTTTCCACTCCAGAGGATAGCAAATTACCGTGACAATGCTGATCTGCCTGTGGGATGCTATGATGATACTAGGGGTTGTTTGGTTACTTCCTATAATCAAAATGGGAGATGGGAAGACCTGCTAGATCACCCAGTCCATTCTCCTGTTCTCTAGTGAATGAAATTTACCCCAGTGCAGAGGGAGCCTCACAAGGGCACTTAAGCCCAATTTAATCCCTTAGGCCCAGACCTTCAGCTGCATCAGAGCTATAGTCACTGCGTCTGAGCAGTTGGGGCATAAATATGGCTTTAAACCAGCCTTGTGCTCCCTCAAGCATCTCATTTAGAACACTGTCAGAGTGGGGCTAAATTATGCCCATCTGCAACAGCCCCCACAGCAACACTCCAGCCAGGCCTCCCCTACCCAGACTGTGCCCAACATGCCTTCTATGCTGAGGCTAGGAAGGCAAGTGGCATAGGGCGATTTTCCCTTATGTTGGGATAATTCTCAACCAGCTCTTTAAGATAGCTATCACACACGGGAGCAGTGAAAAGCAGGCAGAACAGAGGCCAGGATCTGGCCCATAAGGTAAAAATCACATCAGTGCAGAGGCCCAGTACTTAAGTCCCACTTAAAATGGCACATAGGTCTTATGCCTGCACAGGAGTGAATTTCATCCTTAGGGCCTGATCCTAATCTCCCTTAAACTAGATGTATACACATTTGTACCTTCACTAAGATCAGTGGCTATAAACTCTCCCTTAAACTAGATTTACACAGGTGTGTACCTTCACTAAGATCAGTGGCTATAAACTAGTGTGAGAAAAGAATAACCCAGCCCTTAAAGTGGGGATTCAGTGATGGTTATTACAATGCATGAACTTGCATGGATTTTGCCTTGAACATAGGTCTGAGGTGATATCTAAAGGCCTTTAGGAGGGCTGTCTGTACTTGAATGGATTTCACCCTAGTGTGCATTTACCAGTGTTTTGTGAAGTCTGGAATTAAATGTCCCAAACAAGGGGGTGCCTCACTTACTGCTGTTGTTGTTGCAAATACCTGTTCTCTGGGATTTATTTTTAAATCTCAAATTGTAACCATTCAGATTGTGTTTTGTTTTTAATCTTTGCAGGGTTTGCTCTCCTTGGGGGACATCCTTGTTTCCTTACAACCCAGGACATACATTTGGGTATTAACGAGAGTCTCACAGATACAGCACGGTTGGTAAAATATCATGGAATTGTTTTACATATGTGAAAGTGGTAGATCTGGCTGAAATTGGTGAGAAAATGTGAAATAAAAACACCAGGTTGGCGATAACTTTTTGCATGATTTTAGACTCCCCAAGTATTTATTTTCCATGAAATTTCAAAGGCACCCAAAATTCTCCACATTTTCGCAGTTTGCAAAATTCACTTGTCACCTTTTTGCATTTTTTCCATCCAGTGGGGGTGAATTAAGCCCTTGGATTCTTCCCCGAGCCCCACTCCATTCTATAGGAAGTTGACCAGAGCTTTAAAAACCACAGAAGTGTGAGGCTATTTCTTGCAGATGCTGTCACTTTGCCTTGCTCCCCATTAAGCCTTTATTAATGACTCATCCAATCTGGAGTATTGTGCTGCTTTCTAAGAAGCCCCTCTGCAGTTTAAGATTAATATGTCAGTGCTCAGATGCTCCAAGGTTAGTACCTTTCAAAAGGTCCTTTCTGCTCCGTCGAAAGACACACAATCTCAGGCTTGTCAAGCTCAATTCAAGAAACACAATCAGCGAGCTGTGGTTTTTTCTCTCCTGCTGACTATGTTCTTTGTGGTCGTTAGCTGGAGTGATTGTTTCTCAATACTGCATTGCTTTTCCCTCTGCAATGAAATCCAAGGAAAACATAAGAAAAAGGCCAAACTTTTGGACATTTTAGAGTGTCCTTTTCCACCTTCATCTGCTGAAGGAGAGTGGGTATGGGGCAGTGATGATAGAAAGTCAGGCTTGCAGTCTCTTCAGGCTGGAGGACACTTAGCTCACTCTCCTCCTGTGTCCCACTAAACACACAATATTGAAGACACCAGAATATACATTAATTGTAATTAATGTTAACATGTTTTAGTTAAAGCCCCACCCAATGGCTTGCTTTGGTAGCTATACGTGTAGGTTTCTAATGCCCATTGAATGATGGGAGCTGCAGAGAGTGGCAGCCTAAGCTGTCAGTGAGGCACAGTACAGTCTCAGGTTCCATCTCTGGGTTGTTCCTTTGTTCAGTCCTACTTCATCTCCCTTCTATTTGAATTCAAATGCTACAATGGGATTCAACCTCATTCCCCCAAAGTGACTTTCTTTCTACACCTAAGAATGTTGCCTCAAATGAAGCTGCTAGAGCAGCTATTGTTTTATGCAGGTAGGTCATTTAAACTTACCAGACCACATTCATCCCTACTGTAACTCCAGTGACATTAGGGACAGGGAAGTATTACAAGAGAAGGGGGAGAGCTTCCCCTGCTCTATTAAAGGCAGATGGAGAGCTCCTCCCCCCCTAAAGAGAGCACTGTTCTCCGAGCCCCTTCCCGCCTGTGTTTTCTTACTGGCTAGCAGTAAAGTGAGAACACACCATTTAAGAGGGTTTGAAAAGCAAGCAGCAGGAGATAGTTGAGAAGCTTGGGAGAGGGAAAGGGGATCAGATGGACACAAAAATCACAATGGCAGCTGGGAGCTATTTGCCAAAGCTAGAATGTGAAGGCTACATCTGATCGAGGCAAAGGTGAGGGGATTTAAAGAGGGACTGGATGTGGTCAGAGCAAAGATATTTGCAGCTGCACTTTGGATGGACTGAGAAGATGGATGGACTGATGCCAGAGAAGAAAGGTTGCAGTAATTCAAATGAGAATTGTTTAGAGTGGGGCTAAAGGTTGTTGCTTAAGGAATGGATGGATTTTGGAGAAGGGCAGGACGTGGTGGCAGCATGAAGGTAGGAGGGTCAAAGGAAAGAGAGAAGTGGAGGATGGCCTCCAGCCTGCAAACCAAACTGACAGGGAGGGTAGGGAAGTTGCCAAAGCTGATAGAGGGAGGAAGAAGGGATAGTTTGGCAGGGAAGATGAGGAGTATAGACTTTTGCTGTTAGCAACTGGTTCCAGGGACAGGGGGGAAAGGGTGAGAGTACTCCCCACCACTTAAGAGAGCCATCCCCAGGCAATACCGCACCAGAAAAACACAGACCCTGTATTTAGTTTGGAGGCTGTTGGTCATTTACTGACCTGGCAGGCAGGCTGCTCTACATAACAAAGATGTTCTGATAAATACAGTGGGCCTGCTCCTGCTCTGAATGAAGTCAATAGCAAAATCCTTTCTGACTTCCCCAGGAGCAGGACTGAGCTATTCACACAAAGAGCAAATGAAATATTGTGAGTCACCTCTCTAGTAGTGCTTGTGCATGTTTTATTAGCATATAGGTAGGTACCAGTATAGAAGCCTGGTTCAAGGAGCATGAAAATAAACAGACAATAAAAAACAAGGAATACTGGAGTTTTAACGAGTCTGGAGAGTATTCCAAATAATTACAGCTTCATACCTAGGGCTCCAAAGGCTTAGAAATAGTGGAGGCTGAGGCTTAACGTAAAGGGGGATAGAGGGCTGTAAAAGGCCCACAGGTTTTATTATAGTTGAAATACAGCCCCATTGCAGGTCAGTGTTTGTCAGTGTTTCCACTGAGAACACATTTTAGTGACTTGTAATTTGGCCATAACAAAGCTCCTCTGTGCTGTGTAATAGCTCTTAAAGACAGACACTTACACAATAACAGACAGAAGGGTCTTTAACATTTTCACTGCTGCTTAGCGTGTCCGATATATCAGGCAAACTGAAACACTGGCAGCACTCCATGTACCTGGTATGCCATATTCTTCACGGCAGCACCGATGCTGAGCTGCGGCAGTGGCACTGAAGCAGTCAGTCATTAAACTTGATAGTCCACTGAGATTATCAGGGGTCAGTTCCTACATTTGTGTGGGATAGGCTTGCACCCTTGACCTACCCACCACTTATACAAGAACAAATATGCCCCAAAGCCATTTTAACAACCCCACTATTGACTTGGTAGCATTGAATTGGAAAATTAAACCATTTATTCAATAAACATTTTTAAACACTAGGGATATACATTTTGGATAGAAACACTTCCCTATCTCCTTGGTTCTTTGGGAGCTGTTACATGAGTCTGCACTATTGCCACACCCAGTGCTCCCAAATCTCAAGATTAGCTTCAAAATCACGAGATTTTTAAAAAAAATAACTGTGAAGTTCTTTTTCTTTGCCTTTTGGTTTTTGAGCCTTTAAGGTGCACTTGGGTCATATTTTCAAGCTTTCCTCCACACCCATCAGGGCTAGAAACTTAAAGTTTAAAATGAAAGTTGAGGTTCACACATAATCACGTCTGCAGTATCTGGGGGCTTTAAGAAAAACACCAGACATTTCAAAACTCACAAAAATCATAAGAGTTACATTGACTTAGTATCAACATAGGAATCCTGGTAACTTCTCCAGATACAGGGTAACCACTGATAGTCAGCCCCAGAGTCATGGGCCTTGCCCCTCCAATTGTCTTCAGAAACTCAGACACCCTAATTGGCCCCAGCTTCTCTCAAGATGACTCTGATTCAGTTCAAGTCTCTCTTTCTGGGCAAACCCAGCTGTCTGCTATTTCTTTCAAATTAGCTTCAGCCTGATTCAGTTATGGGTGAGTCTGGTCTTCTCTCAGGCCAGCTCCAGCTTCCTGGTGACTTCAGTCTGGTCAAGATTCTAACAGGACCTTCAGTTCGGCTTCCTAGCAGTGTAATAAAGGTGTGTTTGACACCATAATGCTGGTAAGAGCAATGACCTTTATTTCCTGGCTCCAGTTCTGTGACATGAGTCAGGGTTACAAGGTGAAACCTTAATCATAAGGAACACGGTCAGTATTCACTGATTCCAGTACTCACTGCAGTGGCTATCTTTTCAACAGGTTAGGCAAGAAATCTAGCATCAGGCCATGTTATGGCTGAGTTCCCTGTAGCTACCTTACATTGAAAGGGATCCATCTTCTTGAAGCTCTTTATCAGTCATATGGTGACTAGTTTGCATAAAACCACATTTCCCCTTGTGACGTTGTGCAGTCTATATGGTTTTATAAAAACTTGATAATAAGTCAATATAA
>NW_020664375.1:387228-392936 GCF_002925995.2 Terrapene triunguis
ATCGGGTGGCAGCTCCCAAGGGGGTTTCTGTGATCCAACCCGTCACACCCCTAAATACCCATCCAAGGTAGATTAAACAAAAGTAACACCTTTATAACTTGTTAGCTAGAAAAAAATAATGGCACAGACAGCAACCTTACAGATTATCCTGTTCAGTTCTTCCTCTTTACCTATATAGGTGGCATCAATGATTTCCCTTAATGGGAATCTTATCTGAATAAGGAATGTTTGACTTCAGTTGGAAGAACAATATCATTGACTTCAATGAGAGACCTGCCTGTGTAAGGACTCTGACACTGGAACCTATCTTTCCAGAGGAGATGTAAAAATCCATCATGGCAAGTCAGCAATCCACCAATTGTAAGAGCATTCCTGTGACACTTTAGGGTTCAACCGAGGCCTGCCTTGCAACTGTGGGTGCCTTAAATGCTATGCTGCTGGGGTCCTAGATCTGATGCCAACCGGTAACACCCTGGCTCCCACTGCTCAGTTACTTTTTGCAGAGTGACCCCAACACCCGCCCAGCCCTGAATTTCCCCGAAAACATCTGCCCTGCAGTGTCCAGCTCTCTCACTGAACCCTTACAGAAGTTATTAAAGTTTTTTGCTCCTTTAAAGAGACAATACACTGCAGCCCTCTTAATTTAACTTAGGTTAACACACCCTGCACTGAATTGGTTTATAGTAAAAGTAAAACAAGTTTATTTAAGAAAAGGACATACGTTTAAGTGATATCAAGTATAAGGAATAAAGCTAGGTTACATACAAACAAAAATAAAAATATGCTTCTATGACTAAAGCCTTATTTAACTAATTAGACTCTTGTTCAAAGAAGGGTTTCTCACTAAGTCTCTTTTCCAGCATAGGTGACCAGAACCCTTTACAGAGCTCAGTTCCTTTGTTTCGTCAGGTGAAAGATGCCAGAATGGCTTTTTCTCTCTCTTTATATCCTCCCAAAGTTCATTGACGCTGCTACAAGAGCCAGGAAGCTTGCTGTGTCCACCAGGAAGCTGACACCATGTTCATTTTTGCGGTCTCCTGCCCCTGTTGTGATAGCCTCTTAACTATCTCCCCAGCTCGCTAGGTTGATGGCTTTGTTTCCCTCTTATGTAAATGTAGCTTCATTGTCTCTGACAGACAACCAGGCTGGGCAGACAAGCAAATACACATTCCTTTTTTTAGGGCAGACTGGGCGTATGTACCGCTTGCCAAACACATTTTAAGAATCTAATTCTAGTGCATATTTATAACTGTTTGTACACATTCTGCACATACAGCACACGATGATTTTCGGGACCAGTGTGAAACCAATTACCTTACATGACACTTTTTAGGTACAGATTATGACAACTGTGGGAGATGCAGTGAGTGTGCCAGGCCTGACAAGAGTTGCTGACAGAGTAATGAACCACCAATGGCCTCTGTGTCACAGTTCCATACCCTTCTGTTCACAGTTTTGCCTATTTGGTTTTAAGATGCTACTAGAGAACATTAAAACATACAAAATAATTCAAAAGAATAATACTTGAGGGCCTGATTACTTCCACAAAAGCACAGAATTGCAAAGCTAAGCATCCGATTTCATGCTAGATTCGCCTAAAAATATCCATATGACATAGAAAATGCAGTGCTCTCATAGCAGACTCATCCCTGAAACTCTACTTCCAAGGCACAAAACCATGAGCTGTAGCTAGAGTGCCAGTAATGAATGCCAAATGTCTTTATCCCTGTCGTTTAATTTAGAACCTTGATGCCACTTTAATAGTGTTACTATGTGTGTCACAAAATATAATTATTTATATATGTTACACATTAGGATGGTACTGTTGTTCTTTACACCTTTTGAGTTGAATCCCTATCATTTTATATTAACAAACAATCGCCTCTGTTACCTGCACATTTATTAATGTTGCATCATTAGTTCTGCTTTAGTGACAATCAAAAATGAAATAGAAAATCATTGAATGGGGTTGTGTGTGGAGCAAGAATTTCCTTTTACTTCTTACAGCTTGTTAAATGTCTGCATTTTAGTGGATTATGCAGATATCGTATATTATTCAGGCAACTGGAAAAAATTTATTCATTACCACCACTTATTAATATTTATACATTGCACATTGAAGAATAAAGTAGCAATATATTTATGATGTTTGACTTTGATATCTTTTGCTTTACCGTAGGGTGCTGTCTAGCATGACAAATGCAGTCTTGGCCAGAGTTTATAAACAATCTGATCTGGACCTGTTGGCGAAAGAAGCCTCAATCCCAATAGTCAATGGATTGTCGGATTCATACCATCCTATCCAGATTTTAGCTGATTACCTTACACTCCAGGTAATAATACCCTTCTCTTTATAATAACACAGCTTTTAGAAAACTAATCAGTCTTGCTAAATATTGGGAAAAGTCCTATTCCAAGCAGTTTATCCTTAGATGTTTTGAGATGGAACTGATAAGTAATTTGGAATATGTGTTGATATTAGAGGCCCCCATTGGACAATACACTTTAAGCAATTGAGTAGTCCCATCAATTTATGTAGGAATGAAGTTAAGCTTATAATTAAATTACTTGCTGGATTGAGCCCATGGTGCAAAAAAAAATGTTCAGGGTGCTTTACAGATTAAGATAATGGTGAGGTCCTGTCCCCACTGAAGTCAATGAGAGATTTGCCATGGAGACAGTTTTTCATTCTAAAGTCTTTGCCCTACCCTGTTTATAGTTGAGACTGAGACCTTGTCTATATTAGAAAGGTACACTAGTTTAAAAATCAATCTAGTTAAACTAGTGTAAGTCCTTAATGAGGATACATTAAACCTTGCTTATACTGAGAAGGAATGAGTTAGGATCATATTTTGTTGTTCTGATTTTAATATAGTATTTTATGTGATAACTATATAACATTGTACACATACAAGGCCAGATCCTCAGCCAATGCAAATCAATGTAGTTTTACTGAAGTTAATAGAGCTATGCCAATTTACAACCAGGTGAAGAACTGGCTTATAAAATTCATCAGTACATTGTAGGGCTGGATGAAAATTTTGGCAAATGCTTCCTTACTTTCTGAATGAATAGAAACTACTTTGTATGGATGTGATTGAGAGACAACTAAGGGGGGATATGATAGAAGTCTATAAAATCAAGACTGGTGTGGAGAAAGTAAATAAGGAACTGTTATTATCTCCTTCTCATAACACAAGAACTAGGGGTCACCACATGAAATTAATAGGCAGCAAGTTTAAAACAAACAAAAGGAAGTATTTCTTCACACAATGCACAGTCGACCTGCGGAATGCCTTGCCAGAGGATTTTGTGAAGGCCAAGACTATAACAGGGTTCAAAAAAGAACTAGATACATTCATGGAGGATAGGCCCATCAGTGGTTTTAGCCAGGATGGGCACGGATGGTGTCCCTAGCCTCTGTTTGCCAGAAGCAGGGAATGGGCGACAGGGGATGTATCACTTGATGATTACCTGTTCTGTACATTCCCTCTGGGGCACCTGGCATTGGCCACTGTCGGCAGACAGGATACTGGGCTATATGGACCTTTGGTCTGACCCAGTATGGCCGTTCTTATGTTCTTATCCATTTCCTAGATCATTCCGTCATTTCTCAGCCTGTGAAGGCCCAAATGTAGGAGAGTATGTGGCAAATACCCAGAATGAGGGGGAGAAAAAATTATTCATGCAGGAAACTACATGCTGTCAGGCTCATTCCTTTAGTGCAGTGATACTCAGACCTCAGTGGTTCAGGAGCCAAATTAGCAATCAACATTACCCAAAAGCGCCCCAGTAGTGTGAATTCATTGTTTCATTCACTATGGTACTATGTAGTCATATTTAAACAGTATGACGGGAAATATTTCATTTTTATATAGATATATATTATTCTCACAGCAAATTGACTGACCAAGTATTACTATTTTATCAACTACAATTGGTTAATAACATAGTAAAAGCATCCTGACTGGTTAATAATTAAGTCAAACTGTTTTAATATGTGCTGCAAAGAGCCACGGGAGACACGTTATGTGTTGTTTACGACTCAGGAGCCTCAGTCTGAGTATCGCTGCTTTAGCATAAATGACTCCTACATTTGATGACCTTGTTTTTGTTAGAAGTCATCTTCAGCTATAAAAGTGAGGGGACACCAAGTCTTTATGGAACAGAGGTAACCTCGGGACTGAAATGAGTCATCCCTCAGAATGAGGTACACTTGAGAGAGATGCATTCAGCCAGCCTTTGTGTGAAGCTTAATTTATGTAAGGCAGTGAGTCATAACTAGAACTTTGGAAATGATAAAAAGTCATTTGTTTCATTTAAATGCTGAGTGTAATTGTAAAAGAGTTTCATCTGGCCTTTTATTTTTTGTCTCATAAACACTCTACCTATTAGCACTTATTTTCCCACCAGAGATTAGCAAGTTTTCAATAGTCATATATGACTCATATGTTTTATATAACGGTATTAATATTCCCTACTTACCAGCTGCGCTGCCACTCACTACTGCACTGTCACCTGTACTCTGGGATGCCTTTCTGATGGAGCTTAGAAAGCACGCAGTATTAACTTCCATGTTTCTTTCTGTCTTCACTTCTGTGGTTTGGAGAGAAAAACATGACACATAGGTAGCTGGTTCCTGACTCCCATTTTCTGCACAGCCCTGCCCTGTGTTTTTCTGGGAGACGTTAGAGCAGAGGTGGGAAAACTATGGCCCATGGGCCACATCCGGCCTGCGGGACCATCCTGCCTGGCCCTTGAGCTCCCGGACCCTCCCCCGCAGCCACACCGCCATGTGGGCAGCGCTCTGGGTGGTGGGGCTGCGAGCTCCTGCCAAGCAGCACAGCAGCGTGTCTAGCTCTGGCCTGGCGGCGCAGCTGCCAGACATGCTGCTCTGAGCAGCATGGTAAGGGGGCTGGAGGGGGTTGGATAAGGGGCAGGGAGTCCCGGGGGGCAGTCAGCGGACAGGGAGCAGCGGGCAGTTGGATGGGGCAGAGGTTCTGCGGTGGCAGGGGCGGTCAGGGGATGGGGAATGGGGGGATTGGATAGGCATGGGGTCCTGGAAAGCCTGTCAGGGGGCGGAGGGTGTGGATAGGGGTCGGGTGACTGGGAGCAGGGGGGCTGGATAGGGGTTGAGGTCCGAGGGGGTGGTTAGGGGCAGGGGTCCCAGTAGGGGGCGGTTAGGGGACAAGGAGCAGGGGGAGTTGGATGGGTTGGAGGTTCTAAGGGGGACAGTGAGGAGGCGGGAAGTGGGAGGGGGCTGTTTGGAGGGCACAGCCTTCCCTACCTGGCCCTCCATACAGTTTTGCAACCCCAATGTGGCCCTTGGGGCAAAAAGTTTGCCCACCCCTGGGTTACAGGTAGATAGATAGGATGAGATTTTGTGTTTTGCCTCTAAGAGGTGTAGTACACAACTTGCAGCCTAGGGGGAGTGTGAGCTAAGCCACTTTAGTACTCTCCTGATTCTGGACTGTTCTGCATCCATCCACATAATTTAGACAAGTCTGGGGGCCTGTTTATGTTACTTCACCGTTACTGCCCAAAATGTAGGGTTACCATTCGTCCGGATTCCCCCGGACATGTCCGGATTTTTGAGCTAAAAATAGCGTCCGGGGGGAATTTGTAAATGTCCGGACTTCTCCCCCCCATGCAGAGCGCACGCGGCTAACAGGGCAGCCGGACGGATGGTGCCACTTACATGAGGCTCC